>NC_047085.1:247883020-248187812 GCF_902459505.1 Geotrypetes seraphini | reverse complement strand
GGCTCAGGCTCAGGCTTGGTTCGGTTCGGTTCGGTTCTCCTCCAACTGTGACGCAGGCTCCCCTGTCCCTTGCGCTGCCTTGTGTGGGAAGGGAGTGGGGCTGGGCCGGGAGAGGGTGGGCTCAGGTCCCAGCTCCCTGCATTGAGTGTCTGAAGCTCAGGTGGAGCCACGCTCGGAGGCGATGAAGGCTCTGGGGAGCAGCTGAACCTTGTTTCTTTATTCATTAGCTGGGACCGGGGCGCCCTCAACCAAATTTTGCATTGGGGTGTTGGTGGACTGGAGAGGGAGAGATATGGAGAAGATGGATGGGAGAGATGAACTTGGGGGAGGGGAGAGATGGACTTGGAGGAGATCATGGAGAGGGGAGATGAACTTGGGGGAGAGGGAAAGATGAACTTGGAGAGATCATGGAGAGGGGAGAGGGGAGATGGGGGATGTAAGAAATAATAGATCTAAAAACAGAGGCGAGTGAGAGAGATGGTGGACAATGGGATTTAGGGAGGGAAGGAACAGAAAGGGAGAGCAGTTGGACATAAGGGATAGTGGGGGGGATAGAGATACTGAATAGGAAGATAGTTATTCGCCGATGACGCCAAACTGAGTAATGTAGTGGGCAAATGCACAACAGACGAAGATTCAGTGCCCGACAACATGATGCACGACCTACTCCTACTGGAGCGATGGTCTAGGACATGGCAACTCAACTTCAATGCCAAAAAATGCAAAGTTATGCACCTGGGCAGCCAGAATCCATGCAAGTCTTATACCCTTAATGGCGAGATCCTAGCAAAAACGGTAGCAGAACGAGACTTGGGGGTAATCGTCAGTGAGGACATGAAGTCTGCCAATCAAGTGGAGCAGGCTTCATCCAAGGCAAGACAAATCATGGGCTGCATACGAAGGGGTTTCGTCAGTCGTAAGGCGGAAGTCATTATGCCATTGTATAGATCCATGGTGAGGCCCCACCTGGAATACTGTGTGCAATTCTGGAGGCCGCATTATCGCAAGGATGTGCTGAGACTGGAGTCGATGCAAAGAATGGCCACCCGGATGGTCTCGGGACTCAAAGATCTACCATATGAAAAACGGCTTAACAAATTACAGCTATACTCGCTCGAGGAGCGCAGAGAGAGGGGGGACATGATCGAGACGTTCAAGTATCTTACGGGCTGCATCGAGGCGGAGGAAGATATCTTCTTTTTCAAGGGTCCCACGACAACAAGAGGGCATCCGTTGAAAATCAGGGGCGGGAAACTACGAGGTGACACCAGGAAATTCTTTTTCACTGAAAGAGTGGTTGATCGCTGGAATAGTCTTCCACTACAGGTGATTGAGGCCAGCAGCGTGCCTGATTTTAAGGCCAAATGGGATCGGCACATGGGATCTATTCACAGGGCAAAGGTAGGGGAGGGACATTAAGGTGGGCAGACTAGATGGGCCGTGGGCCCTTATCTGCCGTCTATTTCTATGTTTCTATGTTTCTATAGTTGGGAAGAGAAAGGGAGAGCTAGTAGACCCTGGGGTGGTGGGGAAGGAGGGAGAGATGCTGGATGAAAGGGTAGTTGAGAAAAGGAGAGATGGTGGATCTGGGGATGGTGGGGTCCATCGCTGCAGCTGCAGGGATGGAGATGAAGAAAGATGCCAGGGAAGGGAAACGGAAGGAGAGGACAGAGATGGAAGATGGAAGGTTAGCATGGAGAAAGAAGAAAACGACAAATGGGCAAGAGACCCTGGCAAGCGAGTTATCATAAGATGTTTGTTGCAGAACTTGGGACCAACATGATTTGAATAATGACCAGACAACAAAGGGTAGAAAAATAATTTTATTTTCTGTTTTGTGATTACAATGTGTCAGATTTGAAATGTGTATCCTGCCAGAGCTGGTTTTAGACCGCAAACGTGAGCTAGGATTTAATAGAGAGAGGAAAAATCTTTTGTGTTTGTTTATTTTGTTTACATCACAGCACCAGTGTGGGTAGGAGAGGGCAAAGGGAGTTGGGTGGGTGAAGAGGCTTTAAAATAAACCCATCAGGATGTTTGAAAAAAAACATCCAATTTGGCAGGAAAATCGAAAAATTAATTCAATAGGCTGAATCGAATCAAATCAAAAAAAATTATTTTCCTGAATTGGGCAGCACTATTCTGAACCACTTGTCATTGTATTGAAATCTGTTTTTAATGTATTTTATATAGTTTCTTTTTTATACTATGTAAAACCGCATTGATATTTGATAAGGCGGTATATCAAATTTTAATAAGCCTGAAACCACTTGCAAAAATCTACATTTGGATGGTGACATACCCAAATACAGTGCATTACAATAATCCAACACTCTGAACTATAAGATGAAAATCATATGAGAACAGCATTGGTTTTAATCTACTCAAAAGCCGCATCTGAAAGAAAGCAGATTTTAAAAACAGAAAATAACTTTTCTTCATGGATAAAAGAAAATCTATCCAAACACCTAAAACGTTCATTTTCTTTTGCACTGTAAACACCATGGTACTGTGTCTACCTCAGCAGCTTCTGGCTTTAATGGATCTTCAACCCTTCCTACCAACATCATCCAATAATTAATTGCACACAAATATAATGTCAGTTTATCCTTCAACACACTTTGCCTTTGTTTATTAAAATCATTCTATACCGCCTATACTGCCAAAAAGGATCAAAGTGGTTTGCATCACAACTCAATTATATTCATGGAAAGAACTCCGTTAAAAATAGGAAAGGAAAGAAAAAAGGAAAAGAAATTAACATTCCTAAAACATATTCACTAAAACAATTATATCTGACATAGGAAAAAAAATTGAACGTCGTCTGCATATAGACAATAAGCAATACCTACAATAACTATAAGGTGATCCTTTCTTGTACCTCGCTTAGGGGGCCTGTGTAGTAAAATTCTTCTACCTTCCAAAGTATTTAGATCAATGCTGTCTTGTTAAAATGTTTATTTTATTTTTATTTTTCTCTAACTCTACTTTTCACTTCTCTATTACCCTCCAGGTACTTTAGTTAGATTGTGAGCCTTCGGGACAGTAAGGGAATTTTTCAAGTACCTTTCTTATTTCTAATCTTAATGTATATTTTCTGTAAACCGCTTAGAACCTAACGGATGTAGCGGTATATAAGAAATAAATTACATTACATTACATTACATTTATAGTGCAGTGGTTTATTTCTGATTTTCTGTGCTAATATACTTTCTGACATAGGGCTCCTTTTACAAAGCCGCACTAGCGGGTTTAACGCGCGTGACTTTTCATCATGCGCTAACCCCTTCGCTGGCCGAAAAACTACCGCCTGCTCAAGAGGAGGCGGTAGCGGGCTAGCGCGGCCGGCGGTTTAGTGTGCGCTACTATGCGCGTGAAACCGCTAGCGTGGCTTTGTTAAAGGAGCCCATAGTGTACAGAAAATCTATGGTAAGCAGGCATTAAACCACTGCATCAATTTTAGCAAAATGGACGCGATAATGCACATCAATGAGCTACACGCAGAATCATTTCTAATTCAGCAAAATTTGCTAAATGTTAGTGGTCTTCCCTCTTATCACTAACCCCCCTCTTTTACAAAGGTGCGCTATGTTTTTAGCGCGCACTAAATATTAGCGTGTAGTAAACACGCACTAAACGCTAAGGTGTGCATGTTATCCTATGGACGCATTTGCGTTTAGCACACGCGTTGATTTAGCACACGCTAATCGCATGCTAAAATGCGTGGAGGGGCATAATAAAAAAAAGGCTAAGTCCCCTTTTGACCTAGGCCCTAAACGTTGAAAGTAGAAGCAGGGAAAATGTCCATTCTCAAAACAAATGTCCAAAATGAGGTTTGTTTTGAGAATGGCCTACCTCTACGTTCAGCTGTTTAAACGCCCAGACCACCACTACGTCTAAACTTACAACACATAATCAACCAAAAAAAAGCCTAAGTCCCAAATGCCCAAAACAAGAGCTTTTAGGCAAAGGAGGGGCCAGTCCTTCACCTAAAAGCTGGATTCTGTAACCCGTGTCTGTCAGAAACTGAATCCACCCCCCCCCCCCCCAGCAATGATTGTAGCAGGAGAGATGGCTCATCTCCCCTGCCGCGATGGCGATCGACCCACCTCCAAACTGCCGTGACCCACGGCAGGAGAGATGCCCAATCTTTCCTGCTGCAGTTTGTGGCAGTTTGGGTAGAGGTAGCCAATATTTCCTGCTGTAATAGCGATCTGAAGTGCCGCAGTTGGCGACACTTCGGGGGTATCGTTATCACGGCAGGGGAGATAAGCCATCACTCCTGTTGCAATCGTTACGGTGGGGGATAGGCAGGTTGCCGGAGCCGCTGAGCTGATCGCAGCAGCCGCGATGAGCTCAGTGGCCCCTTTTTCAGCTCTTATACCTGTTTTGACTTGGTCTTAGTCAAAATGTATAAGTGCCAACTAGGCAACCTGTCTAAACTTTTGGTTATACCTGCTGTACGACTATGTCTAGGTCGGCCCACCTCCCGCCCTTTCCCTTCCTCTAATAATGCCTCTTTTCGCTCTATGCGTTTAGAGGCAGGGGAAAGATATATCTAAAACCAGCTTTGGTTATCGGTACTTGGACGATCAGGCTTTTTGATCGTCCAAGTATCCATTTAAGCCACTTTTTAGACGAGTTTTTTTTGGCTCACCTTGCCTCAACTAGAAATGGTGCATTTTTCTACTTAGTTCCAATATTGTGGAACAATTTACCAGTAGAGTTAAGAAAGGAAGAATCATTTCAAAATTTTAAGAGACATCTAAAAGCACATTTTATTATGTAACATTTTGTAAACTGCTTTGGAAAAACGGTATAGAAATTTTAAAAATAAATAAATGTCTCTCCCGAATTGAATCATGGAATGGGGACCGCAATCTGCCTTAATTTGTGCTGATTTGTGTTGATTCGTGTTGATTTGGATTTATTTCATATGACAATTTTAGTGGATATGTTTTAGAAATTTTAATTTCTTTGATGCTCTCAAGCTCTGCCAGTGGCAGATCTGTGAAGTATGCTGTGCCGGGAGTTGTATTAAGACCTGCACTAAAATATGATTGTTTGCTATCAGGCCACTTCAGAGACTTTTCTATCTCTTAAATTTGTTTTATTTTATTTTTAATCTTATTTCATTATTTCTATTTTCTATTTCTTTGATTTTTGATCCTGGAAATGTATTATATGTTGTTATTACATATTTTTAGTTTATCAGGTACTTTATTTAGATTGTAAGCCTTCGGGACAGATAGGATAGTTTTACTCATGTACCTAATTTCATTTTAGTTTGATACTTTGTAAACCGCTTAGGTCAGTAAAATGCAGGAGCGGTATATCAAATCAAGTTTCAAGTTTATTAGGATTTGATATACCGCCTATCAAGGTTATCTAAGCGGTTTTACAATCAGGTACTCAAGCGTTTTCCCTATCTGTCCCAGTGGGCTCACAATCTATTTAACGTACCTGGGGCTCTAGAAGATTAAGTGACTTACCCAGGGTCACAAGGAGCAGCATGGGGTTTGAACCCACAACCCCAGGGTGCTAAAGCTGTAGCTTCAACCACCGCGCCACACACTCCTCTTAAATAAACATAAACAAGTCAGCTGCTTCTTTCATTAAAGGCCTGGGTGAAGAATCAAGCTTTCACCTGCTTCCTGAAGTAGAGATATTATATGCATAATGGCATTGGGTATGTTTATATTCATTGCAGCTGCTCAAAAATGATCTGATAGAAACAAGTGGCAGTGGATAAAGATCATATGGCCTATTCAGTCTGCACATCCACTAAGCTTTATAGTCTTTTCCTGTTCCTAAATTATCCTCTTATGTGCTAGTCCCATGCATTCTTGAATTAAGATATTGTCCTCATTTCTACCACTTCCATTGTTTACTGCTCCATCTATACTCTTGTCCTTACAAATTGGCTTTTTATATTTGGTTTGTCATTATCGGGGATTCCTGATGCAGGCGGTCTAGCCGAAACACGCTCCATCCAACGTTCCTTTGCATAGATCTTTCTCTCGATCATATCAGCATAAATATATAGATCATCTCTGCTCTGCTGTTCAGTCTTCTCTTTTCGGGATTTTCAGAGTCGTCTGTATCAGCTTTGTGCTTAGCTGAGTAGTTCTGTCACCATCTGTTTTCTTTAAAACAACCATAATACATGAAGTCATAATATGTGGAACATTATTACGTGTTAAACCCCCTATGGATCGTTATAAATGCCAGCTTTTCTTAATTATGATGGGAATAGCCATGCAGACGATAACACGCAATTGGAAGCACTATGATCGACTTAACTTTCCTTTCTGGTGGGCGAACTTATGCTCCAGCTACAAATATGAAAAAATGAATGCTGAAATCTTGGGGCATAGTAATGTATTTAACTTGGTGTGGGGCCTATTGGCATCTTTTATTGCTTCTATATAGTTATCATTTCTCTTTAATTTTTTTCTGATTTCCTTACACATCCAGGTTGGGAATGTATTACTACTTTAAATAAGACTGGGTTATTGGAAGGATAATTGCATTTATATTATTGATTAAGTAAAGGGGGTGGGGAAAAGATTACTTTTGAATATTTGTAAGTTCAAAGTGCTTTTCTTGATTTGTTATACGTTCAGATTCATATGTATTGCACTGTTACTACTTGAAAATCAATAAAGATTTATTAAAAAACCAACAACCGTAATACAGTCTCAAAGCTAATTTTTGAACTCAAATAGTACTTTGCTTTTGAATTGTTACATTAAATTATTTTTCTTCTTGCATGCTAACCTCCCCCTTTTACAAAAGTGTAGCGTGGTTTTTAGTGCCAGCTATGGTGGTTACAGCTCCTACACTCATAGGAATTCTATGAGCATCGGAGCTGTTACCACCATGGCCTGCGCTAAAAAACACGCTACACTTTTGTTTAAAAAAAAGGGGGACTTATTTTGGAAAGTTAATGAGCAGATACAGGGCAAAGTGAACATCAGTCCCTTTTGCATAATTCTTTCCAACAAAGAAAAACAATCACAATGAATAAGGAGATGGAATTCCTCTCTTATGAAAAAAGATTTGAGATGTTAGGGCTTGTAAAAGGGGAAGTGATATGATAGAGGTCTACAAAATCCTGAGTGATAAACGTGAATTGATGTTTTTCCTCTTTCAAAAAGTACAAAGACTAGGGGGACACTCAATGAAGTAATACTTTTAAAATGTATAGAAGGAAATAATTTTTCATTCAATGAATAGTTATACTCTGGAATTTGTTGCTGGAGGATATAATAACAGTGGTTAGCATATCTGGGTTTAAGGGAGGGTTGGATAAGTTCCTGGAAGAAAAATTCATAGTCTACTATTGAGATAAACTTGACTTGGGATTGATAACATGGAATCCTGTTACTATCTGACAGGTACTTGTGACTTGGATTGGCCACTGTTAAAAGAAGGATACTGGACTAGATGGACCATTAGCCAGACCCAGTATGACTATTCATATCTTCTTATTTCCTTTGCTGGAAGGCATTAAAGCAGTTACCTTTAGTATTCCTCTTTCTCACCTGCAAACCTGTACTTTTGGCTTTATCCTCCATTACTGTATTTGCTGTTCCTTTGCCCTTTGCTTCCTTTTCCCTAAGCTAGTAAAACTGAAAAGTAATCATTTCTAAATATAGTCCTTAGGTATCTCAGTGTAAAATATTTGTTTGGAAATGAGCCATCAGGAGACAGTCGAAAATGTATAGAGAGATGGAAAAGTAGCAAGCAGTTTTAGTGGAAAAGAGATATTAAATCAAGGGTAATAAGAAATGGTCAGTAGAGAACAGGCCCAGAAGTAAAGTACATGTTTGATTCATCTACTGCCTTTACCACAAAAAAAATATCTTACAGTGCCTGTGGTAGGGAAAATATGTTACTGGAAGACAAGAATAGTCTCCTGGTAGAGATTGTGGAGTCAAACACAGATTTCAAGAAAGCAGGGGACAGGCACATGGGATCTCTTAGGGATAGGAGATAGTGGATGCTGTGGATAGGCAGACTGGATGGGCCATTTGGCCTTTATTTGCCATCATGCTTCCTTGTTTCTAAACATGTGTGTCACATATTTGTAGTGTGTCACATTGAAGATTTTATATGTTGATCTTTGGTCTTTATAAAATATGTACGTAAGCACCTTTTTGGATTTCTCACTTAGACAGACTGTTTTAAAATGAGCCTCCTCATTATTACTTTGGAATCCTCTGTGAACACTTTCTTTATAATGTAGATTCCTCTTCACCACTTTTTTTTTTTTTTAAATAAAGGTCAAGGTTTATCTGTCTTCAGCTATAAAAAAAAAAATCAAGAGAAAGCTTTTTTAGATTATAGGGTAAAGGCCTACCAGTTATCTAGTGCTATGTTGGGCTAAGATAATTTGTCCATAAATGCTAAGATAATGGAGAAACTAGACAAGTGGACAACACATTTAAATCTGAAAGATTTGCATGCCTAAATCATCTAGAATTTCATCCAATGAGAGACTGAAGGACTTCTAGTTAGGACTTTAACATGCCAGCAGATACCTGTTCATCCATCACCAGAATTTATCTTACAGTGCAGAAGTTTATGGCATTCCAGGAGAAATACAAGATGTTGACTATTGGATCTCTTAAATCTCATTCAGATGCTGGATGCTTCTTCAGAAGAAACCCTCTCAGTTCAGAACTTTGCTGAAATTTGATTGACACTGGATACTAAAACTGCCTTTGTTTCCCACATCTAATGTAAGTTGTTTTGGGGCACAAGATCTGAATCTACCCAGTATAAGTGATGACAGTTTCTAGCAATGAACAAAAAAATGATGTTCCCTCTTAGTGCTGAAGCTTTTGTCAGATATTCTATGAGTTTGATAACATATAGCAATAATAGGTTTATGTTCTATATGGCCATACAACTGTGCATTTTATTATTATTATTGTTGTTTTGATTTCTCCATTTTCTTTTTTCTTTATTCAAATTTTCAATTTTACAAGCATCTATCTTGACAAAGAAATAGGGTTACAATTGAAACAAATTATAAAGAAATCAATATCCAGCAAATTTAACATTACGTAGCTCTATTAAACCTCATTAAAAAGGAAATTATTTAGGAGAACTGAGGCAAGACGTTTGAAAAAACAGGGAATAATGGAAAACTATCAAGAAAGACTAGATTTATAGCTGGCGGATTACATGTTAAGCATCATTAATTTCCGCATGATTCACATTTGAAGGCATAGAGACTGCTATGGGAGCTAGAGGCTTCCTTGCTTCCAAGAAATTTTTCAAATGCTCAGGATTAAAGAATACGAAAGATTTCTCCTCTAATTTAACATTGCATTTACACGGAAACTGCAAGAAAAAAGGTCCCTTTGAGGTTCAATATCAGAGGTTTAAGAGCCAAAAAGGCCTTTCTCCTCTGTTGAGTGAACCTACAAAGGTCAGGAAATATCAAAATAGAATTACCCATGAATTTCACATCTTTAAATCTAAAATACATTCGAAGTATACAATTCCTATCATACTCTAGTACGAATGTTTCAGAGCTCTCCAACAAGCCAGTAACATCGAGACTGGCCTCCTGGTTCTGAGCTGAAATAGTTTTTTCCAGTGGACTACCCAAAGAAATATAATAGGCTTTTGTTATCGGGGGCATAGATTCAGCAGGAATTTGCGAGACCTCTCTCAGAAATTTTTTTTAACATCTCAATTGGTTGTAATAAAGCAGATTGAGGAAAATTCAGAAATCTTTTTTTTTTTTTTTACTAACATAAAGTGCAACATATTATCAAACAATTAACCAAATAGACAGCACTCATTCCATCAATTAATATATTAAGTATATATCCACCCCCACCCCTCTCACCCACCCGTTCTGAAAGTGTATTAACACTCAAGAAATGCTCAAGATGAACAAAATTACAATCATATAATAAATACATTAAATACATATTCCCCCCCCCACCCATCCTGGACATGTATAATCAAAGGGCAAATGAATCTTTACAAAATTTAGTTAATGGGTCCCAAACATCCTTGAATTTCTTATAATGTCCCAACTGTATTGCGCACATACATTCAAATTTATAAGTTTGGCACAAGGATTCCCACCAAAAACTATAGTTTAACCTGTCCCAATTTTTCAAAATAAGCTGCATGGCAATTCCTGTCATGATGAGAAGTAGTCTATTGTTATGTGAATTTATGGGACTCTTGGCCCTCAATAACGTACCAAACAGCACTATGTCATACGTCAATGCCAATGGAACTTCCAGTATTCTATTTATTTGATCCCAAATGGATCACCAAAATTTAAGTATCAAGGGACAAAAGAGCAGGTGATCCAGTGTCCCTATATCGAGATGACAGTGCCAGCATCTATTTGACTTAGAACTATATAATTTTTGTAATCTAACAGGGGTCCAAGAACTTCAATGCAACATAAAATTCAGAAATCAACCGTCTCTCGTAATTTTCGAGTCTTTTCATTCTCTGGTAAATATGATTTCTCCATTTTCTGTTGTGGAGAACGAGCATAGTGAAATGTGATGTATATATGTAGTTTTGTGGGTGGATTTTTAGAACAGCTACTTCGGTGCTAAAAAATGCAGGAATATTTTCATGTGACTGTGGCTACTCATCTATGCAATCACTTTGGAGCACTGCTGAAAACTGTTTTCTGAAGGACTTCTAGATTGGGGTTTTTTTCTATTTCAAAAGCCTTTTCTCCCTCACCGATGGTTCTTTTCTTTTTAAAATCTTTATTGATTTTATTAAGCATATAAAAAGTACAACACATATACATTCAAAAATTCAATAAACAGCACTTACATATTTGCAAATTACTGAAACAATTTACCCATCCCTCCCCCACCTCTTTCCTGGATGCACGTGGAACTAAGATCAAATCTGGTAGGTGAATACTAATCATTAAGATGTTTATCAAAATTTGCGACCTTAGAATTACATGGTTCTAACTTTATCGAAAGTTGGTTCGCAGTTAGAACCTTGTAATCCCATGCATAGACTAATTTCTGTACATAAACCATTTAATTTCTTATGAAATGAAGGAACAGTTAAGTTGCAACAAATCCTCGTGAGTGTTGTAACATCTACATGTCAGATAGAACCCGGAAGTCATCGGAGTTAAAAATACTGAAAATTGTCACTTAGAACCCTGTAATTCTAAGGTTGTGAAATGACTCCAATGGATTCCAAATTTCTCCACTAACATTCTTTCATAACTGTAATATAAACAAATTGTTTCCCACCAAAAAGTAAAATTCAGTCTATCCCAATTTTTCCAATTTCTGGTGATTAGTTGTATGGCCACTCCAGTCATTTAAGAAGAAGTCTATCTTTATTTTTGTTAATTGGACTTTTAAGTTTCAACAGTGTTCCAAATAAAATCACATCATATGACAACGGAATAGAGACACCTAAAACAAAATTAATTTTACCCCAAATTGATTTCCAGAAATTAAGTATCAACGGACAATAAAATAAAAAATGATCCAGTGTCCCCACTTCAAGATGACAGTGGCCAGCATCTATTCGATTTTATGTTATCCAGTTTTTGAAGTCTGACTGGAGTCCAAAATATTCTACATAATAGAAAAAACAAAGTTTGTCGCATTCTTGATTAGATGCCTTTTGAGAAGAATAGGGAAGAGCTAAGAACCCAGAATGTTCATGGTATTTACATTCAGAAAAAAAGTGAATATAAGTGGTTGCAGGTGAAGCATGCAATTCAGAAGGAGTTCCCTGATTGGCAAAATCTAAAAAATAATTATAGTTTGCAGATCCTTTCCTTCCAGATGGATTTATTAGAACATCAGGCTGCTAGATGGTATAAATTAATATCTGATTTCTTGAATAAAAAAACAAAAGCTAGTCTTCGTGACATTTGGAGCATCAAAATAAAGCAGTATATTTCTGCATCTCGATGGCCACGTATTTGGACTTGGAGGATGAGATGTACAGCATCAGCATCTATGAGACAAACATTGTTTTTCCAATTACATAGATATTTTTGGACCCCTGTTAGGTTGCATAGGTTAGACAGTTCTAAATCTAATAGATGCTGGCACTGTCATCTAAACATTGGGACACTGGATCAACTGTTGTTCTATTGTCCTTTGATACTTAACTTCTGGAGGTCAATATGGGGTAGAATTAACAATATATTGGATTCATCAATTCCACTGACTTATGATTCGGTCATATGAGGAACATTGTTACACATTAAGGCCTCAATGGATCAATATAAGAGCCATCTTTTCCTTATTATGACTGGGATTGCCATTCAGATGATTAACTGAAATTGGAAGAATTGTGACTGTTTAAATTTCCCTTTCTGGTGGGCAAATTTGTGCTCCAGTTATAAATGTGAACGAATGAATGCTGATAATTTGGGGCACAATAATGCATTTAGATTGGTATGGGGTCCATTGACATCCTACATTTCTTCACTATAGTTGTTTTTTGATCATGTGTTAGTGTTTGTTTGTTTTCATGCACATCCATGGAAGGGGGGGTTATTTCTGTCTTAATTTTGTTCTTTGGGATGCTGTACTTGGGATGGGTGGGTGATTGGGAGGATATCATTAATTGGATTAGGGTAAGGTTTTTTGTGATAATCTATGTTTTTGTGTTTTATTGAAATTATTGGGTGATGGGTGGGAGGGTGAGAGTAAATGGTTGGGTATGAATTTGTGTAAGATGAATGTGCTTTTATTGTATTAATGTAGTGCACTCTTGAAGTTTGAAAAATCAATAAAGAATTAAAAAAAATAAGAAAAAAAGAAAAATGTGTTACGTGCAAGCAGGGCATGAGCATTGGATATTGATTGCTCATGAGAAGAAGCAATAGTGCCGGAAATAAAAAAAAGACCTGCATTTGTTAGGTGTTCAAACATGAAATATGTTTTGGACATTTCAGGGTAATTGCAAAAGCATTTTGTATTAGTTTGATACATTGTAAACCGCTTAGGTCAGTAAAATGCAGGAGCGGTATATCAAATCTTAAATAAACATAAACATTGACTTTTTTTGTCTTATTGTGACCCAGAATAAGCAATGAAGCCCTTTGCAAACGCACACAGTAAACCCCACGCCAAATATTTACTCAGTCTTACATGCCCATACCATAGTTAGTGAAGACTGCTGTTCAGAAACCACTGGTTAATCTGGGATATCTGGTAGTATTATTTAATATTACAAAGTGTGATTTTGTTTTTATTAGCCCTAGCAGACGCTGGGCTGTGCAGGGAAAAGAGATAATTCTGTTGCTTTAAGTTAATTCTTCTCCTCATGAGATTTTGTCAGTGATAGAAGTACTGTGGCACAGAGGCATTTGTTTTATATTTTCCCTGATTGCATCTTCTGAATTGAAATAGGAACAGAAAATGTCAGAACACAAATCTATTCTTCAGATAATGAATGGCAAAGAGTAACAAGGCGGAGGGATTTTCTGTGGGTTTGGTAGGAAGAGATTTGATTTTACTTGGAAAAGTATTCCAGTTGTAATCTTGTGTTGCTTGTCAGGTGCCTTAGAAAGAAATGGTAGAGGTGGTCATGAATGATAATGTCCTTGTAGATCAGAAGATGCTGCAGTTAAAAAAAGAAAGAAAAAAAGTTTTAAATCTTTGATAAATTTGAATTAACTGCAAAACAGTATCTCCCCATACCCCCACACATACACATTTTACTAAGCTGCTATAGAGGTTTCTACCACAGCCCAGAGCGCTAAATGCTCTGACGCCAGTCAGTCCAGAGGACGGCTACTAAAATAGTGTGTGGTCTTCGTCATAAGGCATATGGGGCCAGACTTAAAGATCTCAATATGGAAACTTTGAAGGAAAGGTGGGAGAAGGGAGATATGATAGAGATGTTTAAATACCTACATGGCATAAATGCGCATGAGTTGAGTCTCTTTCATTTGAAAGGAAGCTCTGGAATGAGGGGGCATAGGATGAAGTTAGGAGGTGATAGGCTCACGAGTAATCTTTACAGAAAGGGTGGTAGATGCGTGGAACAGTCTCCCAGAAGATGTGGTGGAGACAGAGACTGTGACTGAATTCAAAAGGGCCTGGGATAGGCACGTGGGATCTCTCGGAGAGAGAAAGAGATAATGGTTACTGCGGATGGGCAGACTGGATGGGCCATGTGGCCTTTATCTGCCATCATGTTTCTATGATGCTCATAGAAATCCAATGAGTTTTGGAGCAGCATCAGAGTATTTAGTGCCCCAGGCTGTGGTAGAAACCCTTACTGTGGCTTAGTAAAAGAGGGGGTATGTTATCTTGGAACATGAGAAGGAACATTTTCGAAGATAATACCATCAATAACTGCAAATAAACAAGCCACAATCTAGGCATTTCGTAATTCAAGTTTAAAGTTTATTACGCTTTTGATATACCACCCATCAAAGCTATCCGAGTGATGTCAGAAGGAAGCCGAGGCTGGTGTGAGCAGCAAGCAGAAGATGCTGCTCACACTAATGAACATTTAAAGAAGTACACGAGGGAGCGGACAAGAGGAGAGGCGTCGGTGCCTCCTGCAAAGATGACAAAGACACATGTGTTTACAGATGCATTCAACCTCTAATGCACTTATCTTATGAAACATTATCTTCGTTTCTGCTTTGGTTATTAGATGGGATCTCCCTTCCTTTTGTGTTTCCCATACATGGTTCTCTTTCCTATTTTATAATGTACAGTGTTTCCCTGCAAATTCGCAGTTCGCGGTTTCAATCATTCGTGGTATTCTCAGACCACCTCTTCCTGTACTAACGTCGGGCTACACCAATCAGGAGTTGCGTGTCAAAGCGGCTCCAGATTGGAGTAGCCCAACATTAGTACAGGAAGAGGCGGTCGGAGCATACCGCGAGTGATTTCCTTCACTTGCCGGTGCTCCAGCTGCCCTCTCCTGCCTCCCCAAGTGAAAAACCGTATTCATGGTTTTTCGATATTCGCGGGGGTTCCTGGAACGGAACCCCCGCGAATATCGGGGGGAGTACTGTAATTCTTTACCTTAATCCTATCGTTCCAATAGATCCTGTATGTTTTAATGTATGTTACCCTATTACTATTTTTATTATGTTCAAACTGCTTAGAAGAATGACAGACGGTATACAAATTTTTATTAAACTTGAAACTTGAAACAAGTCCATTGCCCCTAATTGTTTAAATGTACTGTTCGTGTGTTCTAAGAACTTCAAGTTAAACTTTTAAACACTGCCAGCCAGTCTTGTTCGCAGTGACATTTCTGTTTGATTTTCCTGTGAGAAGGGAAGGAAATCCCATCTGCTAACACTCTTCTTCCTCAGGTGGAAGCACCAGGCCCCATTGAACTCAGGGACTGATGGAGGGACATAAAACTTGGAGCAAGAGTACCGTATTTTCACGCAGATAATGCGCACCCGTGTATAACGCGCACACGGGTATAGCGCGCAGAAACCACAATATTATGTATAAAAACTTTTGTATACTGCACTCACGGGTATAACGCGCATGCTGCCCGACTGTCCTTTCGCCCGCCCCGACTCTCCTCTGGCCACCCCGACTCTCCTTTCGCCCTCCCCGACTCTCCGTGCGCTGTCCCGACTCTCCGTTTACCCGCCCTGCCCGGCCCCCCCCCGGCAGGACCACTCGCACCCCCACCCCGAAGGACCGCCGACTCCCCGACAATATCGGGCCAGGAGGGAGCCCAAACCCTCCTGGCCACGGTGACCCCCTACCCACACCCCGCACTACATTACGGGCAGGAGGGATCCCAGGCCCTCCTGCCCTCGACGCAAACCCCCCTCCCTCCAACGACCGCCCCCCCCCAAGAACCTCCGACCGCCCCCTCATAAATGCTTTTATTAGAAGCTTATGGCTTGCCCACTAAATATCCTCCCTTCTGGAAGACACAGCAGAGAGTCTAATAAGAGCCCACGAGATACAAAAGTTTTTCTACATAGTTCCCACCCCGCCCGATGCCGGATTCACCCCCCCCCAGCAGGACTGCTCGCACCCCCACCCCGAACGACCGCTCGCACGCGCTCCCACCCGCACCCGCGATCGGAGCAAGAGGGAGCCCAAGCCCTCTTGCCCGGCCGACTCCCCGACAATATCGGGCCAGGAGGGAGCCCAAACCCTCCTGGCCACGGCGACCCCCTGCCCCCACCCCGCACTGCATTACGGGCAGGAGGGATCCCAGGCCCTCCTGCCCTCGACGCAAACCCCCCTCCCTCCAACGACCGCCCCCCCCAAGAACCTCCGACCGCCCCCTCAGCCGACCCGCGACCCCCCTGGCCGACCCCCACGACACCCCCACCCCCCTTCCCCGTACCTTTGGTAGTTGGCCGGACAGACGGGAGCCAAACCCGCCTGTCTGGCAGGCAGCCAACGACGTAATGAGGCCGGATTGGCCCATCCGTCCCAAAGCTCCGCCTACTGGTGGGGCCTAAGGCGTGTGGGCCAATCAGAATAGGCCCTGGAGCCTTAGGTCCCACCTGGGGGCGCGGCCTGAGGCACATGGTCGGGTTGGGCCCATGTGCCTCAGGCCGCGCCCCCAGGTGGGACCTAAGGCTCCAGGGCCTATTCTGATTGGCCCACGCGCCTTAGGCCCCACCAGTAGGCGGAGCTTTGGGACGGATGGGCCAATCCGGCATCATTCCGTCGTTGGCTGCCTGCCGGACAGGCGGGTTTGGCTCCCGTCTGTCCGGCCAACTACCAAAGGTACGGGGAAGGGGGGTGGGGGTCGGCCAGGGGGGTCGCGGGTCGGCTGGGGGGGCGGTCGGAGGTTCTTGGGGGGGGCGGTCGTTGGAGGGAGGGGGGTTTGCGTCGAGGGCAGGAGGGCCTGGGATCCCTCCTGCCCGTAATGTAGTGCGGGGTGGGGGTAGGGGGTCGCCGTGGCCAGGAGGGTTTGGGCTCCCTCCTGGCCCGATATTGTCGGGGAGTCGGCCGGGCAAGAGGGCTTGGGCTCCCTCTTGCACCGATCGCGGGTGCGGGTGGGAGCGCGTGCGAGCGGTCGTTCGGGGTGGGGGTGCGAGCGGTCCTGCTGGGGGGGGTGAATCGGGCGTCGGGCGGGGTGGGAACTATGTAGAAAAACTTTTGTATACCGCGCTCACGCGTATAACGCGCGAGGGGTATGCGCGGTAGGTAAAAACGCGTATAACGCGCGCGTTATATGCGTGAAAATACGGTAACTGCAGTTAGAATATTTGTAGAAGCATAATCTCCTATTAAATGCTGTCGTTTATAGAGGCAGACAAAAGTGTGCAGGACCTATTTTCCCACAGTTCACAAAAATAACAGGCATTCAGAAATGATAATGGTGGTCAGGAATATTAATGTCCTTGTAAATCAGAGGGTGCTGTGAAAATTGTGGGAAAAAAATCCCTTTGCTGTGACAGTAGATCACAGCAAAGGGTGCAATGGTTAAAGCTACAGCCTCAGCACCCTGAGGTTATGGATTCAAACCCATGCTGCTCCTTGTGACCTTGGGCAAGTCACTTAATCCCCCCATCGCTCCAGGTATATTAGATAGATTGTGAGCCCACTGGGACAGACAGGGAAAAATGCTTGAGTACCTGAATAAATTCATGTAAACCATTCTGAGCTCCGCTGGGAGACCAGTATAGAAAATTGAATGAATGAATGAAAAATAAATTAATATAAGAGCACTGTGGATCATGGAATCTCAAAAATATCTGGTCACTATAAGGTATCAGTACATGAAGATATATACTGTAAATCCCATACAATGCACAGTAGCTAAGGTAGAAAAACAGGGAAGTGCCACAAATTCTAAAACTCAATAACAGAGAAATAGAAATGGCACAGAAAAATACGACATTTCCTTAGGACTCTCGATGTTCTACATGCACTCCTGATTGACAACTTAATTGCAATGCCAATAGTCAACTTGCTTTCCAAAGGCACAGCTTGCCAGCATCAATAAGAGTGGACAAGTGCCTGGCAGAAATCTTTCACTTAGGAGCAGAAGCAGAAAAAGCTTGTTTATAGGCACCAACAGGTGTGACACATCAAATGTACGCCAATTCTCTAAATCAACAGAAAAACCCCCCACCTGTGCCTAAAAATTAGCAACATATGTATGCAATGACCAGCTGGTTATGTGTGAATACAGCTATTATATAACTGTGTGTCTCGTATTTGCCACCCAGTATATACCTAGTTGCTGCCAAGCAAAGAGCGCACCTGAGAAAAGCCAAATTTCTATACAGAAGAATAAAATCTTGCCAGGCCAAAGATTTTTTCATGCAAACATCTACTAAAATTAGCATCTATAAAAAAAAAAAAAAAACCATACTGTGGCAAATGGATGATAGTTTCTAGAATAAATGGAATCATATCTGAATTCAAGAAAACTTAGGACAGGACTTCTGGTTTGTTGTCACACCAGCATGGCTGACTAGAGCAGAGCTCCCGCAGTAACTATGACTTTTTTTTTAGCTCCCCAGCTCAAAGTACTCACACTATTTAGTGAAGGCTGGGCACACAAGTCCAAGGATAAGAAAATCAATACAGTGTTTTCTCTCGCTAGTATTGCTTAGCATCTTAAACAAGATCCACTGATATCTCTCAAAATGGCAACACAGCGGAAAATGGATCTTCTGCAAACAGTCTTGCTGAGCTTAGTCAAATAAAACTGTTGAGTCGAGGCAGTGCAGAGCAGGTCACAGAACTCAAAAAGGACCTGGCGAACCTCAGAGCGAAAGTGGAAGCCTATGGTGAGCAACATGGTTTATTGGACGGCCGAGTTCTCGAAGTGGAAATGGAACTACATGGAATGCAAAAGCAGAATGAAAGGTTGTAATGTGTTCAGCAAGATCTAGAGGAAGTGAACAATTGAAGCCGCTGATCATTTTGTCCCTGGTTCTATAAAGGGCGCCTAACGGCACCTAAGTTCCGCCCAAAGTTAAAGTGGGATTTAGGCATCCAAACTAAGTTGTTAATGAGTGATTTAAGGGTCTTAAGTGATAATTAGCAGATGGGAGTCCTCAGGATGTGGACGTGAGTTTTCAAACACGTTCACAATTCAGTAGGCGCCCTTCGGGAAAAAACTGCGCCTAACTATATAGGCATGGGCATAACATGGGCATGGTCTGGGAGAGGCTTTGATATGGACATCTCTTCATTCATTATCATATATTTGGGCGCCATAGTGCGTCCATCTATCATGGAAATTGTGGGCGAATGAAAACCAGGTCTATTTTTCTATATGGTTTGGGCTTTAGATAGACGTGAGTTCTAGGGATGGAATTTAGGTGGGCTTTGGACGTTCTCGATGCGATCTTGTAAATAGAGTTTAGGGATTTATTTTTGCTTTATTAAGCTCAAAATACATTTAATAAGCCACCACATAAACAGGGCACATCAATATAAACATATTGCATGCCAAACCTACTAGTTTTCTGGCCAAACAATGATGTTATTTGCTAATTACAGCACATGAAAAAACACAGCTTTAGGTTTCTTGCTCAAAAACAACCCTTTTTTCTCACTAAACAGTGCACCAATGAGCTCATTCTTCAAAGAGATGCAACCACATGACATAAATATATAAATTGCACAGATAATTTCATTATTTACAAAAGGGTAAAACCATAAAAAAACTGATAAAGACCTTAGCATGGCTTCTAGTTCATTGCAAATGGAGGTGAGTAGCTGCACAATGCTGACCTTATTGTAAGATCACCAAGAAACACCTGCAAGGTAGAATGCTACAATTAAAATATGTGCAGGGGGAGTTGTTTGGGATTTGAACTCATGATCTCTGGAAAATGAACACAGGGCTTTTACCCATTGAGCCACAGTAGCTTCCAGTTAGGTGTTTCTGACTGCCCTGTGATATCATAGGTTAGTGATCTGTTTAGGTATGATATGACAGTCACCTGAAACAAAGCAGCTCTGGCTCAATGGTTTAAAGTGTTGCTTTCATTGTCCCAAAAGTCAGGAGTTCAATCCCTCATCTCCAGTAATTTTAACAGCTTCCTATTTGCTCTCATAAGTGAGTATATGGATGTTTGACTTTGCATTTTCAACAGCACTGTGCCATTTGCAGGCAAATTTACCATATTTTTCGCTCCTTAAGACACATCTGACCATAAGATACACCCTAGATTTAGAGGAGGAAACAAGAAAATAAAACATTCTGAACCAAATTCTCCTTGTCAGGCTCTGCACCCAACCCCACACTCCTTGTCAGGCTCTGCACCCTGTCCCCCCCTCCCTGCAAGGCTCTGTATCCTCTGGTGGTCTATTAGTAGGACAGGGCAGGGCACAGGGCAGGCCTAGTGGCAGTCAGGCAGGGCCCCTCACCCTGAGGCAAGCAGGCAGGCAAGGGCTGGGGAATGCTGGGGCAGGCAGGGGCTGGACAATAAAAATTTACAGGCAGGCAGGGGATGGACAAAAAAATTTACCCCAAAGGTCTTCATCATACAATAAAACCACAACATAGTATTTCAAGGGCGATATAAAGTACTGAAAATATCCAAAACATACCTTAGAATGGCAAACGCAGATCAGATGGTTTGGGCTTTGAAGGCTTACACAGCAGGACTGTCCAAGGCAGTGGCAGGGTTCCCCGACCCATGACCCCCCCAGTTTCTGAGCAGCTGCCCTTCTCTTTCGTGCACTTTCTACCTTTTAACTGTCCCTGGTGGCAAAGAAGCCCAAGGTCAGTTAGCCCCTTTCATGGCAAAAGCCACAAAAACTTTCCTGATCCCTACATCTATTTCCACCTATCAATACCAAAGAGAGACGTATTGTCTTTAACAAAATAATAATAATTTGGAAAAAAAAAACAACACTACAGCAGCAAGAAATCTTCACGCCTGGATGGGTACAAGCCACCACAAATTATTAATGCTTGCTCGTCGCTGGACAAACCCCCTCCGCTCCCCGCTGCACCATTTAACCGACTGCAATTCCACCGCTCACAGCAGCCCATTACCACTCTCGTGGTGCAGCCGCTGTGCATGCACGGAACGCGCTCAGTCGTGAGAAGGAAGAGTGGAACTGCACGCACCCCAGCTCGGTGAGGCAGGGCTCTTTGGTCCCCTGTCTCGGGCACAAGAACAGACCAATGAGATTGAAGGAGATGGATTGGAGAAGGTGTGTGGGGTATTCCCTCATAAGACACACCCTTATTTCCACCTACTTTTGGGGGGGGGGGAAATGTGTCTTTTAGAGCGAAAAATACAGTATTTAGATCGTCACATGACTAGGATATCCTAAGCTCTCATGGTAAGAACCCCATGACTCAAAGGAAGCTGTTGTGGCTCAATGGGTAAAAGCCCTGTGCTCATCTTCCAGATGTTGTGGGTTCAAATTCCAAACAACTCCCCCAGCGCATATTTTAATTGTGGCATTCTAGCCGAAGTCCTCTGTAACAGTGACTGGGGCAACAGCAAGGCCTTACTCCTTGTAGGGCCTCCAGAGTGGTCCTTTCCCTCATCTGACAGTCTTGGTGGCCACTTGGGCTGGAAAGTCTGATTGGGGTCAGTTTCAGCTTTCACCATGCTGGCTGCTCCTCTTCTTTGGATCCCCCCTGCTCTGCCAGCAGTCAAGTTATGGGCGATTATGATGCTTCATTGGACTGAAATTAAGTTTGGACCTTTTATTATTTCTTCGTACTCTGCTGCATTTGTTTAATTTTCTGCTTTTTTCTTTTATTTTCAAACCTTTATTTGCAAATGCAACTTATACATTTACTTATTTTACTGGATTCAATGTTCCAATATTCTGATGGGGTTCCCCCCCCTTTATCTTTTATTCAAATAATGTTTTCACCTAGGCAATTTAGTTAGATTAAGAGCCCGTTTGGGTCAGTAAGGGAAGTTAATATGCCTAATGTTCTAGTTTTTGTAAACCACTGAATGTACAAGAGGTATATCAAATACAATAAATACAATTAAAACAATATTAGAGAAGGAGGAGTAGGATAGAGAGTAGGGAATGGCAGGGGGAATTATTAGTCAATGCATTAGTTAGCTTGTCTCTGTAGAATTGGCAGATGCACTCATGGAAGGGCTTAAGATCTTTTAACTCAATGTTAAATGGGAAAAAAATCCAACTTACTTAAAGAAGTTTAGATTAGTCCTCTACCTGCTACAAGAAATATACTTGAGTGCTTTGCAGCTTCACAAATTATAAGGAGGTGAATGAGTGACTGTTCCTGCAGCGGGTAAAAAATGTGGGGGTTGCAATTTTACTGCATAAATCATCTATGGTGCAAATTCTGGATAGAAGAATGGATATTCAATGGCATTGGGGTTTAGTTAAATTAAGGCTAAGCACCAAGGATTTTGTTTTCATTAACATCTATGCCCCTACACGGGTTGCTCATCAATTTTTCTAGGCCCTGACAACACAGATGATAGAGCAAGAGTCCCTGGAAGTGATAGTAGCTGGTGATTACAATCAGGTGCTAGATCCTCTCCTAGAATGCCGGGATCAGGGTCATATGGTGGTACATCTTAGGGACTCCATGGGCTTGATAGATCCCTGGAGGATGCTGTAACCCTCAGCACAGTTATTCCCCATTTACAAAACTGTAGCGTGGTTTATAGCGGCTGTGGTTGTAACAGCCATTTAACGAGCAGCTCAGCACCGGGCAGGAGTGCAGAAAGCTCACTCCTGCCCGGTATACCGCTGGACCACCAGGGATTCAAAAAGGTACATGGGATGGAAGTTAAAAAAAATTGTCAGAGTCAGCCAGAATATGGGAGAGATCCCTCCAGTACCGGCCTACCATTGGACCACCAGGTCATACGGAAGGCCTGGTGGAGACTTGCAGGACATCGGGAGAGAAGGGATACAGGGTACAGGGCAGGGAGGTGGGACAGAGTGAAGAGCCTAGCAGGGAAGGAGGGGGTACAGGGTGGAGAGCCTCTCCTGCCAGCAAAGATTGGGGGAGGGGGTGTGTCATAGATCTCGGCAGGAGAGATTGGGCATCTCTTCTACTGTGATCATTGGGGGGAGGGGGGTTCGTGACAGGTGTCAGCAGGAGAGACTGAGCATCTCTCCTGCCGAGATCATTCGGGGGATTTGTGCAGGAGGGACTAGGCATCCCTCCTGCCACAATTGTTACGGGGGCAGGAGGACGGGTTACCTGGGCTGCTGAGCTGATCACAGCAGCCGCAATCAGTTCAGCGGCCCGATGCAGAATTTATACCTGTTTTGACTTAATCTAAGTCAAAATGTATAAGTTATGTCCAGGCAACCTGAAAAACTTTTCGATTATGGCTGCTGGACGACTAAGTGTAGGTTGACTCACATCCAACCCACCTCCCGCCTTACCCACTCCTCCAAAAATGCCCCTTTTCATTCTGGGCGCACAGAAGCAGTGAAAAGACCTAAGCTGGTTTTAGAAATGTCTAAAACCCTGTTCAATTATCGGTACTTGGACAACCTGTCCTTTTGATCGTCCAAGTGCCGATTTAGGTGGGTTTTTAGATTTATTTATTTTTTTTAAATTATGTACCTCTCAGCTCCTAAATGCATACTACACATCAACTTCCCTACTAGGCCACCATAAAGGGAAAATAAATGTGCATTGCCAACTTCTTATGCATGGAAACTCTGCCTTAGCAACAAAGTGGAGATGGAGCAGAATATGAAGTCCTTAACCTGCTGTAACACAGAGCAACATAAAAAGATAATCAAAGCAAACTCAAGCCCATTATCTTTCCATCTCACAGCAAGGATTAAAGAGAGTCCAAGAACACACTCTGTTAGATAAAAGAGCTCCCAACCTTGACCTTTTATCTTAAGCTGGTATCCTTCAGGGCATGCAATAATAATGGAGCTACTGAGATGAGCATGGTGTGCAAACAATATTATATTCAAAGGCAGCAGAATTTTTCTATGCCACAAAAGCAACACAATAGCGTAAAACTACCTGTGAGATTCAAATTAAAGAGCTGTAAAATTTCGCAGTTGCCACAGCATAAGTGCCCAAATGTCTGTGCAGTAGCTACAAAGCCTCTGCAGCAAATGGGAGGAGGGGGGACCCCAACATCTACTCATGTAGTTACTGTAGAGTACTGGCTCACAAACCTGATCCTGGAGGCACCCCAGAGGATGAAGTTTTCATGAATATTCATGAGAGAGATTTGCATGCAGTGGAGGCAGTAGGAAAACACCCAAGGCCACTTCTGGGTGAAACCAATCCCACACCCAGCCTTGGGTGAGCTTAAGTGTCCCTAAACATTTCTGTAGACCCACAAAAGATGCCTGCAATGTAGGCGACCTTCCTCATCTGAGATTTTTCTGAAAATGAGCATCCCAATTGCTTGCCAACTGGCGGTAGGGCGCCTACAGTCACTTATAATCGGGACACCTGTTTATAGAATCAGCCCCTTTATGTATATGTACAATGCTCTGATAGTTCACTAAAGAGCAAGAATAAAAATTGAAATCAACTTGGAAACTCTTTATTATTATAATGATATCTGACGCTGATACACAGTTAGTGTTTTCTGAGTTGGTTCTCAATACAGTCCTCAAACCATAATCAGTCCTCTTTCTTATTTCCATTTTTAATATATAATCTACCTGCTTATAATTACCTACTTGTACATACCTATTTAAATATATCATATATTTATTCATATTATACCGTCTTATAGTATGAAAATGTTTCGGCCCTATGACCTGCATCAGAAGTCTCCTTAATGATGTTTGAACTTGTTCAAGCAATACAACTTGCAGTGGTATCTTGCTATAAAAGTGGAGTAATTATGCAGTCTCAATAGCAAACAAAGGTCCACAAAAACAGTCTCACTTTGAGGAGTATTCAGAACAGTTACTCTTACACACTCTATAGTAACATCCTGTGGGAAAAATGGCATAACACAGGAAGCATTAAAGCATTTTCTTTCAGATTCTATATACGGTGCCCAGATTTGGGCATAATCCCAAGATACGCAGAGAACGTAATTGGCTAATTAGCAATAATTGGCCACTAACAGCCAATTATTGACATTAATTGGCACCATTTAGGATTTCCATGCACATCTGTCTATTCTATAACACAAGGCACCCAAATCCCATTGCACACAACTCAAAAGGGGACATGGCCATGGGAAAGGCATGGTCATTTCAGTGGCATAGCAATGGGGAGGGGGGGAGAGGGGCTTGGGTTTGGGCCCCATCCAGAACAGCAGCACCCCTTTATCTTTGATGGCTGGGATGCTGAAGCCACAGCGGTCAAATAAATACATTGCCGCTACTCACCTCCTGCTCACGTTGTTTCCTGCAGAAGTCAGCAGTGCCTTCAGCCACTGACATCGGGATGTCTTGTGTGTGCTCAGAGCTTGAGTGGAATGTCCTGATGTCGGTGACTGAAGGCATGCCGCTGACTTCTGCAAGAAGGATTCAATGTGAGGAAGAGGGGAGCAGCAACGGATTGCAAGCTCTATTGAGCAGGACTTGTCTCTTACATGTTTAATGTACAGCACTGCATACATCTAGCAGCACTATAGAAATGATAAGTACCATGTTTCCCAAAACTAAGACAGTGTCTTATATTAATTTTCGGTCCCAAAAATGCACTAGGGTTTATTTTTGGGGGGATGTCTTTTTTTTTTTTTCATGTACAATGAGCACATCGCCCTTCCTCTCCTCCACCCTCTTTTCTTTCTCTCCCCCACATGTGCAGCATCTATCCTCCTCTCTCACCCAAGCCCTTGTGCCTTCCCTCTGCAGCATCTATCTATCCCTCCCTTCCATCTCACCCCGTGCAGAAGAACCTTTGAGCAGCATCTTTCTATCCCTCCTTCCCATCTCACCCTGTGCAGAAGAACCTTTGAGCAGCATCTTTCTATCCCTCCTTCCCATCCCCACGTGCAGCAGAACCATGCCGACACTCTCACCGCAAGACTGACATACCTCCCTCCAAACAGCAGCATTGGCAGCACTTTAAACAGGCTGCTTTGCGGCCTTCTTTGGCCAGGGCCTTCCCTGTACCGCATTTCTGATGACATCATCAGTGATGCGGCAGAGGGTAGTACCCGGCGGGAGAAGACCGCAAAGCAGCCTGTTTAAAGTGCAGCCGATGCTGCTGTTTGGAGGGAGGTATGTCGGTCTTGCGGTGGGAGGGTTGGCAATGTTCAGATGGGAGGCAGAGATGGAAAGATGCTGCGCAGGGGATGTGTGGGAGGGTCAGCGGGGTTCGGCTTTGCGGTGGGGCGGGGAAGCGCTGCTGCCGGAGAATCCAGGGTTGGAGTTGGGGAGTGTCAGGGACATTCGGGAGGGGCTTTTGGGGCGATCTAACTAGGACTTATTTTTGGTGTAGGTCCTATTTTTGGGGAAACACAGTAGTAGTAGTAGTAGCAGTACTGTATTTATTGGCTGGCAGGGCCTTAGCATCTCCGTAAACAATGGTATGTTTAGCATGTGGTGGAGGGGGGGGAGAGGAGGAATGAGGAATGTGATGTTCCCCCCAGTCTACCCCTGGGCACCCCATAGTTGGAGGTCTGGCTGCATCCTGAGTCATGTTAAAGCTAGACTCAAATAGGGCACTGGTCCTTGACCTAAGGGCCGCCGCGCAAGAGGACTGCAGGGCACGAAGGACCACTGATATGACCCAGCAGCGAACATTTCACTATTTAAGCAGACAGGAATGGCTCCCGGCAGTTAAATAACCCTTAGCTGGCTAAGCACTAATATTCAACACAAGATGGCTGCTGAATATTAGTGCTTAGAGGCTAGTCCAGTCGCCAGCTATATTGCGTGACATAGGGGGTTAGCGCCAATAAATTGCAGGTCTAGCTTTGGCTGCTATAACTTAGCTGCCAAGCTGATGAATGTCATGTTCACCAACTATGTTTCAAGCAGCCATAAACCCCCCAAAATTCAATGCCGGTTGCTAGATATAGCCTGACATTGAATTTCTGGGTTTGCTACTGACTTTGGGAGATAGCTGGGTTAGTGACATAGTAACATAGTAGATGATGGCAAATAAAGACCCAAATGGCCCATCCAGACTGCCCAACCTGATTCAATTAAAATTTTTTAATTTTTTTCTTCTTAGCTATTTCTGGGCAAGAATCCAAAGCTCTACCCGCTACTGTGCTTGAGTTCCTACTGCCGAAATCTCCGTTAAAACCTACTCCAGCCCATCTAAACCCTCCCAGCCATGGAAGCCCTCCCCAGCCCATCCTCCACCAAACGGCGATATACAGATACAGACCATGCAAGTCTTTCCAGTACTGGCCTTAGTTTAATATTTAATATTATTTTCTGACTCTAAATCCTCTGTTTTCATCCCACGCTTCTTTGAACTCAGTCACAGTTTTACTCTCCACCACCTCTCTCGGGAGCGCATTCCAGGCATCTACTAACATTGCTCTTGAATCTACCACCCCTCAAACTCAAATTATGTCCCCTGGTTTTACCATTTTCCTTTCTCTGTAAAAAATTTTGTTCTACGTTAATACCCTTCAAGTATTTGAACATCTGAATCATATCTCCACTGTCCCTTCTTTCCTCTAGGGTATACATATTCAGGGCTTCCAGTCTCTCCTCATACGTTTTCTGGCGCAAGCTTCCTACATTTTTATTGCCCTCCTCTGGGCCGCTTCAAGCCTTCTTACGTCCTTCGCCAGATACGGTTGCCTCCCGTGGTCTGAATATTGAGCCCTAGGTCTCTGCAGGTTTTAGTTGTTAGGGCAGGGTGACTTCTGGTGGCAGCAGCAGCAGCTTTTTCTCTCTCTCATACACCTATCTCATCGCTTCCTACTTCCAGCCAACGCTGAAAAGTTTTCTTGCTCTCCCCATCCCCCTCTCTTCACTAGACATGGGCACAAGAACCTACCGCACAATTATTGTGGGCATGCTTCAAGAAGAAAAAAACCCAAAACCAAAACTGCAGGGGAATGTACAGGATGCAGGAATTTATTTAATAAAATCAATAAAAACAACAAAAACGTATAGCACATATATAAAATGAGTACATAAACTGCAATATTTATATCCAAAACCTGGTCCTAATATTTGTGTGGACCGGACCCGACAAGGTCCGTGTTTCGGAAAAAACACTTCTTCCTCAGGGGTCCCGAATGTTGGTACGTAGAGTATCATAAAACCAGATTGGATAAATAACCAAAATCAAAGTTGAACAGGCGTGAAAATCTCCTTTTACAAAACCACAATAGTGGTTTTTAGGGCAGGCCGGCACGCTGAATGTTCTGTGCTGCTCCCAACACTCATAGAGTTCCTATGAGCGTCAGGAGCAGTGCAGAGCATTCAGCATGCCGGCCTATGCTAAAAAAAATGCTTTTGCGGTTTTGTAAAAGGAGGCGGGGGGTAATTTGCATGCTGTTAGTTTTAAGCATTAGTGGCAAAAATAAAAAGTTGGCACTGCATCCATTTTTTTTTTTTTTTGGGGGGGAGGGGTTCTGTAGAGAACAGCCCCGGAGTTCTGTGCATTTCCCTCTCTCTCTCTCTCACATATAATTTAAGATTAGATAGCCTGAATGGTTTATTCTCTATTTCATCATATTTTCTCCAGTAGCTAGATTGCTCAATGTGCTATCCACTTTCCTCAGTCCTTCAGGAAGCACACATGTCTTTTTATATATAGTTGTGTCGCTTAATGTTTCCAGTTGAAAGCTATGGAATTTGAATGATGGCAGAAAAATTAGTATATTATTCTGTATCCCAGAGCATGATTGAGAATCCGAGCATACAAAACCCCTCTCAAATGCTTGTAAGTTGAATGATCTGTGTGAAATGAAGCACCCATTCTTGTGCAGACGGTTCTCTCCATTAGCCTCCCAGTGATCTGATACTAATCATTCTTTTCTATAGTATACATTATAAGCATCATAGATAAAAGCTGACACTTTGGTAATATCTACCAATTACATTCTAGTAATGGAGTTAATGCAGACCTGGCATTCATTTAGGAAAGATCTTTCTCCGGCAGCACCTTTTAGTAGTGATAGCACTGAACTTTTTTTTTTTTTTTTTTTAAAAAGATGATCAGATATGTCTGGCTTTGTTCTCTGAATGATGTTAAGCAAATTTCATCATAGTGGATATTCTTTACACATGCGGTGTTATTCGGAGCATGCAATGAATTCCTGTTTGCTATTCAGACGCAGTTGGCTCATCTATATACAGTATGATGAAAATATGTGAAAAGAATCCAAAGCATTTTAGGTTTGTGCTCACATGGAGCCCACATAACAGCAACAACAAAAAAAAAAGTGCTGAGCCCGATTATCTCACTCTTTCCCCCTCCCTGCCAATACCAAGTCCCCCACCCCTATCCCTAATAAAGCAAAAAATACCCTTACCCTCTTCCACCCCTTTTCAATGCATGATAGGCCCACCTCAGCCTACCTGCAATCCCTGGTGGTCCAGCAGAGGTGATCAGGGCAGAACTGAAGCCCACTCACATACCTGTAATTTCACTCCCGTACTGCCCACTTTTTTGATGGCTAGTCAGAGCCGATGTTCATCTTCACTGCACAGTTAAGTGCTGCTAAAAAATGGTAGTTGGGTGGCCATGAGCAATTTAATCGAGCACAAACCTTTTCTTAGAAAAAGGAGGACTGATTGAGACATCCGGGTTTTACTTCCATTGTGGAAGTAAAACCTGGCCGTCTCAATCCATTCTCTTTCTTCCGGAGCCATATGGTAACACTACTTTTTCTGGCAGCTAAATCACTTAGAATATTGACTCAACAATGTTTGCTTGTTAAAATTTGATATACTGCTTTTCACATAGTTGTACTAAAGCAGTTTATAATAAATTATACACTAGTGCTTTTTTTCGAGCAAAAAGGATGCTGGTTCTCATGTTCAGGGGTGAAATGACCACTGAAAAACCTGCTCCCAAAATAGCCACTCTTCATCACTGGCCTCAGAGTCTTTGAAGGGCGGCACTGCATATATTATGCGAATTCTTAAAACACACCACTTGTTGGAAAAAGAAAACAGGCTGGATTCCTACACAAAAATTGTCAGGTGCCATTGACTCATCTTCGAGTCCTAGGGTCTTGATGATCATCACCGAGTATTTGTGGCAGAATACAGAAGTAGATTACCGGGCCTTTCTTCTGTGCAGTATAAATTTGATGTTGTCATTGTTGTCGCATCAAATGCGATCCTCTGCCTCCAACGATGCCCACCTACTGCTGCCCAGGTGGGTGGTACATCGTTAGTTTGACATCTCCGCTGAAACCTGTCTGTCTTGGAAGGCCCTGCTGGTAGTGAAACTACCGATGGCCAGCTTTCAGCTTCTCAGATGCGTGCAAACCCATAAAAAAATTAAAAACCATAACATTTAAAAGTATGATGTCTAAGTGTGCATTTCTTTTTACAGCATTGTTGTGTTTAGTTATCAGAATATTAGGGGGTTGTAGTGTATAAGGCTGAAGGTTCACCTATGGCAGAGCTTCCCAAACTGTGGGTCGGGACCCCAAAGGCACCTATCAACTAATTATTATGTAACTGTAATGTTAATCTCGAATGCTCAAACCATGTCACCTGTGAAGTTTCAAGTTTCAAATTTATTAATGGTTTGTTATACTGCCTATCGTATTTCTAAGCGGTATACAGGATATAAAAATGTTAATTTAGGATATGAATGCAATTTCTGGATATGCAAATGTTAATTTAGGAATTTAAACTGTACAGCTCCCTCTCCCGATCCACGGTTTCCCCAGTCGTGATTTTTTTTTTAGCCTTGATTTTTAATTGAGAAACGCTGCCCCGGACATCCCCCAGACCTTACCTGGTGGTCTAGCAGCGATGTGGGGTATGAGCGATCTTCCTACGCTCCTGCCCCGTGCAGAGCCGTGCTGTGCATCCTTGCTGTGAGTTCCCATGGTCTCACGAGACTACAACGGAAACTCATAGCACGGGTGCACAGCACGGCCAACATGATTTGAATAATAAAATGACCAGACAACAAAAGGTAGAAAAAATAAACTAAACTACCGTAAACCTTAGGTTTATATACCACATCCTCTCCATGAATATAGAGCTCGGCACGGTTTACAAGAGCTTAATAAAGGAAAAGAATAACACATTGAGTTTGGTGGATTGAGTATGGGGGGGGAGGAGAGTGTTACGTTTATTTTCTATTTTGTGTTTACGATATGTCAGATTTGAAATGTGTATCCTGCCAGAGCTGACAGTAAGTGTGAGCTGGGACCTAACAGACCCCACTTTTTACAAAACCATAATAACGTTTTTTAGTGCAGGCCAGTGTGCTGAATGCTCTGCGCTGCTCCTGACACTCATGGGAACTTTATGAATTAAATTATTAACTTACTAGTCTTATAGCCCGTCACATTAACGGGTGGTAGCATATATGTGTGTGTGTCTGTCTTTATTTCTTTTTCTCTCTCTCTCCTTAGCCGCTTTCTGTATTTCTGTCTTTCTTTCTTTTTCCTTGGCTGTCCACCACCACCCCGTGCCTGCTCCCCCTGTCCATTCTCCCTTCCTTTTACGTCCCCTGTGTCCACCACCACCCCTTCACTGCTCCCCTTATCCAGCAGCAGCCCTTCTCCCTTTGTTTTACCTCCCCCCTGTCCATCATCACCTCTTTCCTGCTCCCCCTGTCCAGCAGAAGGCCTCCCTTCCTTTCCCTCCCCCCTGTCCATCAGCACCTCTTCCCCTGTCCATCAGCACCTCTTTCCTACTCCCCTGTCCAGCAGTACGTCTCCCTTCCTTTTTCTGCCCCCCTGCCCATGAGCACCTCTTCACCTGTCCATCCCTGCTCTCCCTGCGCAGCAGTACGCCCCCCTTCCTTTTTCTGCCCCCTCTGTCATCAGCACCTCTTCCCCTGTCCAGCAGCACCCCTTACCTCCTCTCGCGTCTGCCTCCATATTAAGCCTCTTGCTTAAACAGTAAACTACTACTACTAATAACTTATATAGTACTGAAAGGTGTGTGCAGCGCTGTACATTTTGACATTTATAGTCAGTCCTTGCTCGGAAGAGCTTACAAGCTAACTTGGACAGACAGATATAACATATAGGGTTGCAGATGCAGAACCCAAGGTGAAAGGAGTTAGGAACTGAAAGTACTCTGAAAAGAGGTGGGTTTTTAACTGGGCCTTGAACACTGTCAGAGATGGAGCTTGCTGTAGGGATTTGGAATGAGGATGGAGACGGCGCCTGAGGGGACTGCAGAGCAAAGCACAATTTTTATTTTATTTATTTTGTTCAACATTTCTAACCAGAACACTGGTGCATCTTTCCCAAAAACTTTCCGAACCAGTCATTTCCCATCTGCAAGCCAACTGAAACTGTAACAGACATATGGCCAGGCAGTAAGTTAGTGACACGAATTTTCCTGCCAGTTGCCGGGAAGAAATATAGGATCCGAGTCAGAGGCTGGGACAGGGTAGATGGGACAGCACACCAAGAGGCAGCGGCCGCCACCCGCCTGTTCTCCGACCGGAGCACGTAAACTTTGCCCACCTGGCTGCAACCCGGCCCGGGCAAAGGAATGAGGTCAATTTAGCGTTGCGGGAACAACGGACAGCCCTTACCCAGGCCTTTGCTCCTCACTGCTGAAAGCAGGGAAAGTGGGGACCTGTCCAGGACATGCACCTGAGAGCCTCCAGGCCGCAGCGGTCTCCAGGACCACTCTCGGCTGGCCCTGCCTCTCCGCCGCTCCCCATTCTGCTCACCTTCTCCCTCACAGCTCAGTGTCACTGAGGTTTCCTTCGCTCGCCCAGTCAGCTCACATGCCCCCTGCTACCCCTCCCCCATCTCTCACGTGTCAGCTTCTTCACTTCGTACCCTCAGCGCTGCTTGTTCTCTTCACACACTGAGGCCGATCACTGTGGGAGAACCTGGGGAAGAAGGCCACAGCAGCCTCGCGCCTCCCCCTCCCTGAGGAGTACAAAAGGAACGGAGTTGTGGGCTTAGATCTCTTTCCGCCTCTGCCGGCGGGGACCGCTGGGGCCTGGGTGCGGCAGTGAAGGGGGGTCTTGCCTGGCCAGGGCCGGCTGAATCCCGGGCCTGCTCTCCTTCCTCTAAGTCCCGGACCCTCACTCCGCATCATCTAGCGCATGCGCACTCGTGCCTCCACATCCCGACGGATCAGGGAACACACGGCGCGAGTGCACATGCGCGCTTAGCGTTTTATTATTATAGATTAAAAAAAGATTTAAATAATGTAAAAAATAAATAATGAATTAAGTTCTCAAGACCAAGGGTCTTTTATTCCTTGTGATTACACTATTGACACATTGAATTTCTCTCTTTGTTTTGGGAACCACTGCTCTATCCAGTGCCCACATCACTGGTGCCAGATAGAGAATTGCGCATGATCTCTTGCCATCAGCTGAGCATGGCAAGGGAATCCCGCTGCTGTGATCAGCTGAGCAGCTATGGCAAGGAACCCTCAACTCCCTCCTGTGAAGTTGGCTAGCAGGAGGGTTGCCCACTCCCTCCCGTTTGAATCCCTGAACCTCCACGTGAACTTAGCTGGCAGGAAGGATGCCATACTCCCTCCCACTGTAAGTCCCCAAATCCCCAAAACCTGAACCCTCCTGACAGCCCCTAAGGCTTAGGCCCCTCACCCTGCACCCCTAACTCTACCCCCACCCCCCATAGCTTTCAGTTGAATGTCCAGCTGGAGGGATTCTCACACTCTCCGGCCAGCCCACTACTTCAAAATGATGGGCCTTCTCCTTCCGAGTGCATACCAGTGGTAGGAGTCTAAGGCTCAGATGCCTAAGGCCCCTCCCATAGGGGTTCCTGCCATGCCACTCAAATGATTACAGCAGGCAGATTAATATCTACCTCTATCCAATCTTCTACCATAGGCAGGGGGAATAAAGGACTTTTTGGTTGGAGCAGTTGATACATTTTCTGGCACTATGGACATGACCTACAGTATTTCATAACCTCATTGTAAGTTTGGGGCAAACAAATTGCTGAGTAATGCAAACGGTAGTACTATGTATCCCCAGAGGACCTACCAGAGGATGGTCATAGGCCAGCATCATTAAAACCCTCTTAAACACCTTGGAAATCATCAACTGTTTGTGCTCCCCTTTCTTCTTTACCCAATATAAGAAGTCATTTTTTGTAGTAAAGCAGAGAGCAGAGTCTTCCCCTTCATCCTTCTCATCCACCACTCAGTCCCAGTAAAGCCTTTTCTCTAGAAAAATGTGGGAACCTATCATATCTTGACTAAGGATCTCTATGCTCGCTGTGGGCAACAACTCTTTCCATTTTTTGCCTCTTAGTGGCCTTACTCTTAAACTAAACTAAAACTTAACTTTATATTCCAGGTCATCAATCTAAGGAAGGTCAACTCGGTTTACAACAATTACATAAAAACTAAAGAAAGTTTACAATGATTAAATAAAAACTAAAGAAAGTAATAGCAAAAGTTTCAAAGAGATTAGTTTTCAAAATGTTTGGCAAAAAGAAAAGTTTTTAGAAGTTTATGGAAAGATTGGAAAGAACTGGGGCTCCTCAGAATTAAGAGGTTTTCCCTGGACTTTCTATGACATTTTGGGTGGCAAAGAGAAAAATCTCCTCCAAGCTCAAGTCTTTGTCTTTGGATTTGGATCTGGAATAATCTTTGGTGCTGGTTGCCACCCACGTCTCCATAACAGGGAGGACCTCCTCCATTCCCTCACAATCTCTCCCCAAGATCAAAAGGAAAGATAATTTCTCCATTATCAATACTTTCAAAGGAACAGTTCTCCTTTCCTAGATTACTCCTATCTCATTTGTTGGTTCCCTATTGGAAGGGTTCAAAGGACCTCGCTTTATCTGTCAGAAGCTCTCTCTGTTCTAGCTGGTTCCCTGGGGACTGATATTTTGGTTCACATGGGTTGGTGAGCTTTATTTTGCCTTCTCAGGAAGGAAGCTGATTCTTTGGTGTTGGTCTCTGCCTTCATCCTTTCTTCTGAGGCCTGAGTTTTCTTAGGGGATGGGACTTAGACTCCATCACAATGACTGTGCTCATTAATGTTCACCCTCTCTCCTGGCTGTTTGTGAACATTTACAAATGCGTGTTTTCTGTTATACTGGGTGATTGTGGCATTATTGGATGTGTATTTAGCATATTTCAGAAACATTCTAACATCCACAGTGACTAGATTTTTTTGAATGTTTATTTCAAGGAGGTGCGGGTTTCCATACTAGATTACAGGTATTTGCTCACAATCCACCTAAAAAAATCATGGTCTAGATGCTCATTTTTGACCTCTGTATTTCATGTTGGAATTTTAGCCTCTGACTTTGTTTTCAAATGATATTAATCAATTCCTATATGATTTTAATAAAGAGTCTCTTTTACAAAGCCAATTTGCGTGGGCCACTGCAGTAAGTGCCCTAAAGCCCATAGGGATTTAAAGAGCTTCGGGGTGTTTGCCATGTGACCGCAGCTAGTGCAGCTTTGCAAAAGTGGGGGGGGGGGGAGGAAAGTAAACTGAGATAATTCAAATGCTTTTTAATACCATGCGGGTGACCAAGATGGCGGCAATGCAGAGAAGTAGTGAGAGACGCTTAACAATCTCCTAGCCTGCATTATTTTATTCAATACCTTATTGATGCCTCATTCTAAGAGGAAAGGGGTGCTCAGGGTTTCTTCCTCGTCTGCCCTGATGTCCACCCTGATTCAGCAGACGATGGATCGTTTCTTTGCGCCTTCTCCGGCGCTCACATTTTCCGGAGTAGAGAGCTCGGCGTTGGGCGGTGACGGGAAGGAGTCATTGGCCCTTTCGGGCGCTGAAATATCATTGTCTCCTCTGGCTCCCATGACGCCTCCGTGTCCGGCAACCGCCGGAACGCTGCAGCGAGAGACACACGCTCCCGGAAGTGGAGGCATGGGGTCTCCCGGCGAGGGCACAGCGTCGACGGCGGAACAGCAGATGGAAACAACTGAGAGAGGGGAACTCTCTCTCTCCCAGACGGAGGTTTCTATGAATAGTATCTGGCAATTGCTCCAGCGGATGGAAGGAAAACTTGAAAAATCAACTGAAGAGGTAACAAAATTAACTGAAAAATTGGAATTATTGACTGGGACAGTTGAAACTTTGAGATTAGAATATACAGGTCAAGCCAAGCAGATGCAGGTGGATATACAACATTTACAACAATTTAAAGTGGCTTCAATTAAAGATAGCTCCATCATTCATAAGAAATTAGAACAATTTGAGAATTTTAATAGGCGTTTGAACCTCCGCTTTTTAAATTTCCCTCAAACTTCAGGTGTGTTACCTATTGAATTGTTGAAAAAATACTTCATTGAGTATTTGGAAATTTCTTCAAACTGTATTCCTCCAATTAATAAAATCTATTACTTACCTAATAAAAAGATGCCTAATGAAAATGAAATTGGAAATGAGATTGGAAAAGAAAGGGAAGGAAAGACAGATGTGGACTTTGCAAATGTGATGGCTTTACTTGAACAAACAATAACATCTGAGACGGATAGAGCAACGTTATTAGTATCATTTGTTTTTGAGCAGGATGTGAATATGATTATGAAATTGTTTTTCAAAAATTCCCAAAAACTATTTGGGGGACGGAAAATATGGATATATCCTGATGTTGCTAAGACCACATAAGAACGGAGGAAAGAATTTCTTTCAATGCGACAACAGACTATAAATATTGGAGCAACATTTCTTTTGGTATATCCCTGCAAATGCCTGGTTAGATACTTGGGTGTTAAATATGTTTTTTTCTCTCCTAACCATCTGAAGGAATTTCTAGATGTTAAGCAGATCATCAAGGATTAAGGGATATTGGTAGTAATGGGTGCTTGATACATTATGCCTTTCTTTTTGGAAATATTCTTCTAAGTTTCTCTCTAAATTTACGTTTGATCACCCCCTATTATTTGTGGTCTAAGAAGGGGTTAATCACTATGATATATTGAAAGATTTTTATTTGTTGTGTAATTTTCTTCCCTGTATTTAATGTAACAAGAAATAATCTTGTAAAATTAGATTGTATAATCATAAATAAATAATTAAAAAAAAGGAATTCTAAACTATATTGATTATTAAGATTTTTCCATTCAGGGATTGTTGAATAAAAAACCAAGGACTGGTCTTAGAAACATTTGGAGCATTGAGATTAAGCACAAAATTACGGCATCTCAATGGCCACGTATTTGGTCTTGGAGGATGAGATGTACAATGTTAGCGTCTATGAAGCAAATGTGGTTTTTCTTACTACATAGAGCTTTCTGGACTCCTGTTCGTTTAAAAAAATTAGATAGCTCTAAATCTGATAGATGCTGGCATTGCCATCTTGAAGCAGGGACTTTAGATCACTTATTATTCTATTGTCCGTATATACTAGAATTTTGGAAATCAATTTGGAACCAAATTAATTGCCTTTTAGAAAATCATGTGGCATTATCATATGACACAGTATTATTTGGCATGGAAATGAGGGCAAAGAAACAAATTTCCTCTAATAATAATAAATTATTGCTCATTTTAACACGGGTTGCCATTCAACAGATCACGTTCAACTAGTAAAACTGGAATAGACTCAATTACTGTTTCTGGTGGAACTCTGTGTGCCACATATATAAAATGGAAAGGACATTAGCTGTCCAAAAGGAAATTATAGCAAATTTCAGGATGTGTAGAGGCCATTGATAGATTATTGCAAAGATTAAAAATATTCTTCTCTGATTATAATATATGACATATGAGGGAGGGTGGGGGAAGGGAAAATTAGATTATTAAAGAAATATATATAAAATGAGGGGGGGGTTACAATATTTTAGGATGATATGATCAAATGTAAGAATTCAAGTGTTTTTAAATGTTCAATTGTTAAACATCATTTACTGTACTTGATTTTAAGATATGAAATGAATAAAGATTAAAAAAAAAAAGAAACATGCAGCTGGTCAGCAGAGGAAGTGCTGAAAACAGGCTGCTCGCAGCAAGCCCCGGCAGGGCCTTTCCTGTGATGTGTCAGAGGAAAGGACCTGCCCAGGACTGGCCGCGAGCAGCTGGTTTTCAGTGCTGCTTCTGCTGACTAGCTCATTCTGCTGCTTTGGTAAGTGAGGGAGAGAGGAAAGGATGGGGGGGGGGGGGGGGCTGCTGATCAGGACCACTGCTGTTGCTGCTGCTTCAGGGTTGCAGGGAGGGAGGAGGTTCATGCATAGGACTGCTGTAGCTATTTCGGAGATGGAGGGAGGGAAGAGGGAGGTGATGGGAGGGAGGTTTGCAGCTCAGGACCTCTGCCACTGTTGCTTCAGGGACCTTTTTTGTTGCCAGCAAATTCTTTTTGCCGGTCGGGTGAGTGTGCCAATTGATTGAATACCAGTTAATCGGGATTCTATTGTATTTAGCATTGAATATTTGAGGGGTATGCATCTCAAACTCAAACACTTCAGTACTTTTGCAATAGTATACTTACACAGCTGCCTAAAACTCACAACACCTCTCAGATTATCCCCACATTTTGTTATGCCCAGACAGTATAACTACAGGTATACTGATTCCTAGTTGAAATGACTTTCATGTACTTCTAGCTGCATCTAATGATAACTATCAAATAGTCTAATCATAGGTTATGCACTGGGAGAACAGCTTAACTGACAAATATCTCCCTGGAACATACAAATGCTGGAGAAGGAACATACTCCTTAGATTTAATATCATCCTAAAGCATACTGTATGCAATCCCATCTGAAATGAGAGCCCCTTGATTTCCCCTGGTATCTTGCAACTTAACAGTATGCATTACAAATCATCCTCCTTTTTCCTCAATAGTAGAAAAACTGTTGCAAAAAAAAAAAAAAAGATGCAGAAATACATTTGAAAAATACATTAAGGGATTTCCTTCACCTTTTACTATTAAAAAAAAAATAAGTCACATTGATAAGAAATAGAGGAGGTTGTGTATATTTTTAATAGCTTGGAGGGGTATAATCAAAAGGAACGTCTAAGTCCGTTTTCGTCCAAGTTGCAAGTCGTCCAAAGTAAAAAATAGCTTAGGACACATTTTCAAAAAATACGTCCAAATTTTTTTTCATTTTGAAAATCGTCTAACTATACGTCCTGCTGATCTGATTGTCCAAGACGTTAAATCGTCCATCTTTATACCACATTTATGTCCAACTTTTCATCCAAATCAAAAAAGCCTAGAACAAGCCTGTTGGACGTGGGATGGGTCTGCAAAGTGATAGACTGAACACCCAGATATGGCACCTAAATAGTGGGGTACCTTACAGGGCACTGCTGTGAACTTCACAAAAAGAGTGCCATGTCATCATCTCACTACAGCTCCCTTATAGGTCATGGTGAGCCCCCCCAAACCACCTCCAGAATCCCCTAGACCAGTGGTCTTCAAACTGTGGCTTGCGAGCAGCATGCGGCTCTTTTGCTACTTGAGTGCGGCTTGCGGCTCAGCTAGCCAGAGCAGGGGTGCCCAACCTGCTTCACTTTCCCGTAAAGATAAGGTGACCATATGTCCCATTTTGAATGGGACTGTCCCCTTTTTAGATCCCCTGTCTCATTGTCCCCACGCATAGCTTCGGGATGCAGAATTGTCCCGTTTTCAGTGAAATCAGTTAGCTTAGAAGGATTTAAAAAAGGTTTTACTAAATTCCTAAAAGGAAAGTCCATAGGCCATTATTGAGATGGCTTGGGGAAATCCACTGCTTATTCTTAGGATAAGCAGCATAAAATATGTTTTATTATTTGGGATCTAGCTAGGTACTTGGGATCTGGGTTGACCACTGTTGGAAACAAGATACTGGGCTTGATGGACCTTCAGTCTGTCCCAGTATGGCAATTCTTATGTTCTTATAAGTTTTGCAGATCTTTTTTTCATTTTTCCACTCCCTCTGGGGTGTCCACTCTGTTACAAATCTTGGTATAATCTGCAAAAAGGCAAACCTTACTTTCCATCCTTTTAGCTATGTTGCTCTCACAAACATATTGAATAGAATTGGCCCCAGAATCGATCCTTGAGGCACTTCACCACTCACCTTTCCTTCCTCTGGTCAAATTCCATTAATCACCACCACTTTGGGCCCTATCTTCAGCCCATCAAGTATATTCAGAAGCCTCCTATGAGGAATCATGTCAAAGGCTTTGCTGAAATCTAAGTAAATTGCATCTAACGCACACCCTTGATCCTAGTCTCTGGTCGCCCAATCAAATAATTTAATCAGATTTATTTGACATGATTTACCTTTAGTAAAACCATGCTACCTCAGATCTTGTAATCCATTAGATTCTAGGAAATTCACTATCCTTTCCTTCATCAACGCTTCCATTTTTTTTCACAATAACTGAACTCCCAGCCCGTAGTTTCCTGCTTCATCTCTGCAACCACTTTTATGAAGAGGGACCACATTTGCTCTTCTTCAATCCCATGGAACCTCTCCAAGGACTTATTGAACAAATCTTTAAGAGGACTCATCAGAACCACTCTGAGCTCCCTAAATATCCTGGGATTCATCTCATTTGTTTCCATGACTTTGTCCACCTTCAGTTTTTCAAGTTGTTCATAAACACTTTTTTTTTCCATGAATGGTGTAGTATCCACCACATTCTCATTTATAACTTTGCCAGCTAATAGCAGTCCTTTTCCGGACTTTTGTACCATGAATACAGAGCAGAAGTATTTGTTTAGTACAAGTACATCTGTTTTTTTGCCTCATCACTTTCCACAAAGTAGTTCTCAGCATCTTTTCGTTTCACAATTCCATTTCTAGTCTTCCTTCCTTCTCCAATATACCTGACAAAAGGTCTTGTCTCCTTTTTTTAGATTTCTAACTATTTTTTCCGTCTATGCTTTCACCAATCTTATTTTTCTCTTCACTTCTTTGAGTTTTATCAGGTATAAGTTTCTGTGTTCTTTTTTTTTAGTTCCTTTTTATTTCTTGAACAAAGCCTTTTTGCCTTTATTTTTTAAGCCATCTGTTTAGAGAACCATAACGGTTTCCTCTTCCTCTTGCTGTTATTAACTTTCCTTACATAGAGTTCAGTTGCCATTTTTACATTACATTACATTAGTGATTTCTATTCCGCCAATACCTTGCAGTTCAAGGCGGATTACAAAAGAAGTTATCTGGCCATTTCCAGAGGAATTGAATAGTAGAGCGATTTGCTACAGAGAGTTTTTATAACTCCTTTAAGCTTGGATCACAGTCTTTACACTTCCCATCTCATCTGTTCTTTCTTCAGGAGTGCTTATTTTACTGAAATCTGCATGCTTGAAAGCCTGGACTTTAAGGTTTGTATGCAGGAGAAACTTCTACAAAACAAGTAAAAGGATCTTGCCTTGTAATAACAATGAACCAAAGAAAAGGCAAGAGAGATGTCTTTCCTCCAAACTATTTTTATTCTTTAAAATGTGTACTGTCCCAACAAGGATCCAGGTTTCGGCATACAGATATGCCTTCCTCAGGGGACACTAAAATCATAATACACATAAATCATATACCCCCTTTTACTAAACTGCGATAGCGATTATTAACACAGGGAGCCACGCCGAATGCTCCTTATTGCTCCCGACACTCATAGGAACTCTATGAGCATTGGAAGCAGCATGGAGCATTCAGCGTGGCTCCCTGCGCTAATAACCGCTAACGCGGTTTAGTAAAAGGGGGGGATAGAGCATAAGAGAATGTATAAAAAAAATATTAAAAAATAAATATCACGTAATCCAGTTTAAAAACATGTACAAAATTGACAAATGAATAAATAAACATACATCAAAGAGTTAAAATATCAGGAATGTCAATATAACCCCCCCCCCCCAAAAAAAAAGCACAAACCAAAACAGAAACATTTAGCTGCATCAATTAGATCTTTCTATGCTAGCGAATGATCCACAAAAACTCTTAGGAAAAATATACTACAAGATTTTATCTTATTCATTACCACATAACTCAAGCTCAGAGAAAAGGGATTCAAGGAAAAAAAACAAAGTTAATACACAAAGGCAAAAAAGGAAAACAAAATATATTCATTTGTGTGCAAAACGAAGACAGAAACATAAAAGTAAAAATTGTGGGCAGGTCCCTAGAAATCATTGAAAAGCAGTAGATGGTGGTGGTGTGAACAAAAGACTAGCGTTGTACTCGCTAACCAGAATAAAAATGCGTATTGAATACAAGCTGAATAAAAGAGCTTAAAATAGGTTTAAAAAAAGTGTGCGGAAATGGTAAAACAGCATAATATAAATTAAATTTGGCCCTCACACCTCCTGAAAGTATATATGGATGAAATAAATATGGCTGAAAAGATGCCAAAAGTGGGCTGTTAAAGAGGAATGTGTCCGTAGAGTGAATGGCAGTATGATCCGGGCGAGAAAAACATGCTCACATTGTGGAATCACAACATGATGATATCACAGTTTTGCCGGCATTTATATTTAAGATGTCTAAGGGGTCCTTTTATCAGCCTGCGGTAGGGGATTAATGCACGTAATACTGCGGGTTAAACCGCCTGCCACGCTAGCCGCTAATGCCTGTATTGAGCCTGTTAGTTTTTTAGCCGGCTGCGGGGGTTAGCGCATGATGAAATGTCCGACACGCTAACCCCGCTAGCGCGGCTTGATAAAAGGACCCCTAAGTAAAGGCTCCAGATTAAGGGGTGTTGTTAATAAAAAATGAACTCAATTATATGAACAACAATGGTTAAAAGTGAAAGGTAAGTTACACATTATTAAAAAATGTAAAAAATATAATGAAATTAATCCCTGCTGGATCATGAATCTTAGAAAGAACAGAAAATAAAACAAATAAAAGGAAAAACTTCTACCCATTAAACTCTGCTGAGCTGGCTGACCACCAATATTCACTGGCACTTAACCAGGTTCTGCTGCGGAATATTTCAGCTAACCATACATTCCTTAACCAGTTAGATTACGGGTGATCATGGGCAGACCTGCCAAGTCTCCTACTTTGAGTGGGAGACTCCTTTTGGCAGGCCTTCTCCCGCACTCTCATTGAAGTCAGAGAATCTCCGACTGAGTGGTTCCATCCAGTCTGGCATCTCCATTCCTCCCCTCCCTGTGACCTTTCTAAAGTAGTAGTGGTTGACCAGGAAGAACTGCACTGTAAACAGATTGCCTGTGGTCAGCCCCCCAGGGCCTTTCTTCTGCTACGTCTGCCAGGAAGTGAGATCATAGGAAGCAGATGTGACAGAGAAAAGGCCATGGTGGGGCTGATCAGGTAGCCTGTTTACAGTGCAGTTCCTGCTGGTCAGCCACAGTCACTTTGGGAGACAGAAAGAAAGAGACAGAAAATGTCAAATGCCCACATTTCTATTAGTTGAAAAGTTAAATACCTCCTAAAAGGATGCATCTGACACTTCCAAACTTCCTCTCTGAAACTGCTAAATGTTTCTGCAGATAAGACTTTTGAAATCCTCTTATAATGAGAATAGGGTCAAGGCTTCTAGGAGTAAGACCCCGGTTGTTGAGGCTTGTGTCAAAGTTCAGGAGGATATTTGGGACTGGAACAGGTGGAACCCAAGGTGAATGAGATTCTGGAACACTGTTAGAGATGAGTGAAGTATACTAGATGAAGCATTACACTATTATCACACTGGGGAGATGACAGTGCATCCTAGAGGTGAGCAGGTGGTAGCCGCCATAGAGAAAGGGCACTGGGCATCCCAGAAACCTGAAGGGTATGACGTTTATGACCCTGGAAAGGGGAGGGGTAGGATCCCCAAAGGAAGGCTTGAGTGAACTGGGCTAAGTGGCCGTTAAAGGATGTTAAACGAGAGAGGCCCCAAATAGAGTCCGAGGTAGAGGCCTTAAAGAAGCTTAACCCTAAGGAGGGAAACACTAAAGTATAAATTGGTACAGGTTGTGGAAGCACATATAGATGCAAATGTTAGCAGGTATGAAACAATCCAAGAATATGACACAGCTGTGGTGAGGGAGTAGGGGGTGGTGATGGACAGGACTGAAAGCTCATGTTGAGCTATGCCCCATCCAAGGTGTGGTGGCAGTTCCACTACGTTTCTGATACCCATTAAAAAGAGCTCAGTGGCAAGGGGTTTGGTCACTTTCCGAAATGCTATGAGAAGGAACTGGTTAAAGGGGCCGAAGGGAGGGTTACTCTGCATACAGCTGAATGTAAGGAGCCTAATTTGCATATGCCTTAAAATTTCACCAAGGTTGCAATACACTGGGTATATTGTGACAGAGGACGCTTACCCTTACGGACAGTCTTCCAAGAATGAGGCAATCAAGCCAAACCAAGTCAACACACATCCTTTGAAGAGAGTCCTTCTGGGATAGTAGAGTAGCAGTGTAGGACCAATGGTTGCAAATCCAGTTATTAGATCAAATAGGAGAAGAGACTCTCTACCCTGGTCTGCTTGCATCTGACTCCAGTGATCAATTGCAGCAGCATTATCTCTATTCTCTGTCCAAAAACAACATGAAACCACATAGGAAATGCCATATTTCCCTTTTTTTTTTTTTTACTGAAGTTTTCAAATTGTAACATACAATCTAAAAAGCTGGTAATCATTTCAATTATACAAAGAAAAAGAAAAACAACAACAACAATTTAAAGAAATACAAAACAGCTCCCATCAATGGAGAAATTGCCTCGACCACCTTAAAGAAATCAACATAAGGAAAAAGATGTTAGGATATACCTTCCCGTTATCTATCAGCATTGCATTTGCTTAAATATTCATTTATCAAGATATATTCTTGGAGTCTTTCACAAACTGTTCTAATTGAAGTGGATCCCCAAAAATATAATTATTCTGGAAATTAATTAAACATTTACAGAGAAGTTTCTCTGTTCCGAAGTAGCCAAAAATGTCTTCCGCCTTAATTGGGTTGCTCTGGCTACATCCGGAAATATCATTACCTTAGCTCCACAGAAATCCTCGTCTTTCTTTTTAAAGTTTAACTTCATTATCGAGGATTTATCACCTTCATTAAGACAAGTTACCAAAAGGGTTGATCTGTATTTCCCATTTCATTCAAATTTATTTATTTATTCAATTTTCTATACTGTTCTCCCAGAAGAGTTCAGAACAGTTTACTGTACATGAATTTGTTTAGGTACTCAAACATTTTTTGCTATCTGTCCCGGCAGGCTCACAATCTATCTAATGAACCTGAAGCGGTTGGGGGGGGGGGGTGGGGAAGAACTTACCCAGGGTCACAAGGAGCAGCATAGATTTGAATCCACTGACACTGTAGCTTTAACCACTGGTCTACACTCTGAATGCACATCTCTACACTTTACCAAGTCCTTTCCTAAATCTTGATTGATCCTGATGAAAAGTATCTCTAAAGCGTCTAGGATTTCATCAGCTGCATATACATCACCTTTTCCATCACTTGTCCATAAAAAGGAAGATTTAACACTGGGCGAGGATGTTCTAAAACTAATGAATGGGCACCCTGCTTCTTTAAAACTGATTTAAATATTCCCTCAGGGTTTTAAGAAAAATGTCCTGATGGTCAGACCTATCTCTCACCTCTGCCAGCAGTGCCACAACGTTTCTGTCTTTTTGATATCTTTTCAAAGATGGTCATCTCTTAACATTTCAAAAACTTGGATTCTCATTACCTCTTTTTTTCCTTTCCAGCACCTGCATTACACAGCCATCTGTCAAGTTCCTCAGGTTAATTATTTTGAAATTACATTCCTTTTCTCACTTATGAACGTTATTACTTGTTGCTCTACAAAATATTCAAGAATTTTCCTCTTATCCTTTAAGACGCAGAGAAGAACAACAAAAACTCATTCATTACACCCCCTTTTACAAAACCACGATAGCGTTTTGTAGCGCAGGCCGGCGCACTGAATGCTCTGCACTGACACTTATAAGAACTCTATGAGCATTGGGAGCAGCGCAGAGCATTCAGCGTATCGGCCTGCACTAAAATACGCCCGGGCGCCAGTGTTCCCGCTAAGCTGCGCTGGCGTGCGCTGGCGCACAAAATATTAGGTCGCAGCGCACAAGTTTCTCGTCACAGCGCAGGACCGGCAAGATTGACTCATTTGAACTTCCTGCCGGTCCGCGCAGGACCGGCAAGATCAGCATCGGAAGCGTGCGCTGGGCCGGAGAGATCTTGGGGAGCCTCCGACAGTGGCTTTCTCCCCTCTCTGCAGCTCTCCTTTACTTCCCAGCGCAGCGATTCACGAAGGCAGCCTCGGGGCTTTTGCTGAGTCGCGGCTGCCTCTGATGATGCAACTTCCTCTTTCCTCAGAGGCGGCGTGACACAACAAAGGACCCGAGGCTGCCTTCGTGAATCGCTGCGCTGGGAAGTAAGAAGAGCTGCTGGGAGGGGAGAAAACCACTATCAGTCTGGGAAGCTGCTGGGCCAGGAAAAAAAAGGGACAGCTGCTACTGGAGAGGGAGAAGGAGAAGGAGAGATGCATCTGGGAGGGGAGGAGGGAAAGGAATCTGGGAAGCTGCTGGGCCAGGAAAAAAAGGGACAGCTGCTACTGGATAAGGAGAAGAAGGAGAGATGCTTCTGGGAGGGGAGGAGGGAAAGGAATCTGGGAAGCTGCTGGGCAAGATAAAAAAAAAGGGACAGCTGCTACTGGAGAGGGAGAAGAAGGAGAGATGCTTTTGGGAGGGGAGGAGGGAAAGGAATCTGGGAAGCTGCTGGGCAAGGAAAAAAAAGGGACAGCTGCTACTGGAGAGGGAGACGGAGAGATGCTGCTGGGAGGGGAGGAAGTGAAGAGAGTTACTGCTGGACAGGAGGCTGGGAGAAAGAAAGAAAGGGGGCAGGCAGGGAAACAGAAGGAAAGAAGAGAAACAGAAAAAAAGAAAGAAAGGTCAGGGAGAGAGGAAGAAAAAGTTGGGGGAGGGAATGAGGTGTGGAGGAGAGAAAGCATACAGGCTGATAGAAGGGAAGAAAGATTGGATGCACAGTCAGAAGAAGAAAGTGCAACCAGAAATCACCAGACAAGGTAGGAAAAATGATTTTATTTTAAATTTAGCAAAGTGGAGGCAGTATTACCACAGTTTTCAAAAGAATTTGCCCAAATAACTTAATAGTTAACTGGGTAAATTCCCAGAGATGAAAACTTCCCTTCACTTACTATGCACAGTTCTGAATTTATATCTGCTGTCTATATTTTACAATATGGTCCCCTTTTACTAAACCACAATAGTGGTTTTTAGCGCAGGGAGCCTATGAGCGTCAAGAGCAATGCTGGGCATTCAGCGCAGCTCCCTGCGCTAAAAACTGCTATTGTGGTTTAATAAAAAGGATGGAGGGTATATTTGTCTATTTTTGTATGCTATAAAAACCAAATACAGAGAGAGACTGAGAGCTGTTGACGAAGAGCTACGTGTGTGTCTTTCTTCCATTCCAGCCAGAATATCAGCTTTGTGTTCAGCCAAACAGGCCCAGGTTTCGCACTGAATAAAGTATTTTATAATTTTTATAATTTTTATTTCATAATAAAGTAATTATAAAATACTTTCTTTGTGTTTATTTGATTCCTATTCAAGAGAATTACTTTATATATAGTCAATATAGGCAGAGAGTTAAATTTATTAACATTTTCTAATGGTGGTGTGCCTCGTGATTTTTTTCATGAAACAAGTGTGCCTTTGCCCAAAAAAGGTTGAAAAACATTGGTCTAGAAATTGAAAGCATCAAACGTATTGTCTTCTGGACTGTTTTTAATTTACAGTTTACACATATGGATGTAACAGACATAACTACATTTGTTGTAAAACATTTATTAAGATATCATTTCATCCCTACAATTTCTGTGTTCTTAAAAATATTATTTGTTATTTAATTTAGCGTGTAGGCCTAAAATTCCTTTGAATACCTCGTCCTCATGTATCAGCAACTTTGACAACATATTTATTTGGCTCATAACTTGCTGGCGCCCGATATTTTTAGCTCACAGTGAAAAAAGTTTGCTCACAACACCCGCCCGCTTAGAGGGAACACTGGGCCCGCGACCTATCTCACCTGCCGCAGGTCACGGCAGCTCGGGTAGAGGAGTGATGGCATCGCGGTAGGGGAGATGAGGCATCTCTCCTGCCGCGATGCATCACCCCCCCACACACACATACAACATTGGGGCAAGAAGGAGCCCAAGCCCTCTTGCCCCGGCAATCGTGCCCCCCCGACTTGATCTGGCCAGGAGGGAGCCCAAGCCCCCCTGACCCCTGCGACCCCCTACCCCCAACTCCCCACTACAATAAAGGCAGGAGGGATCCCAGGCCCTCCTGCCCTCGACACAACCCCCTTCCCCCCAACGACCGCCCCCCCAGAACCCCCAATCGGACCCCCCACCGACCCACAACCCCCCGGCCGATTCCACGACCCCCCTACCCCCACCCCCACCCCTTCCCCGTACCTGTACGTTGGCCAGACGGATGTGTGCCAAGCCCGCCCCTCCGGCAGGCCAGCCGGGTCCAGAATGGGGCCGGATTGGCCCAGGTGGAAGAAACTCCGCCCACAGGTAGGGCCTGAGACACCTGGGCCAATCAGAATAGGCCCGAGAGCCTTAGGCCCCTTTTCTGATTGGCCCAGGCACCTCAGGCCCCCCTGTGGGCGGGGTTTCTTCCACCTGGGCCAATCCGGCCCTATTCTGGACCCGGTTGGCCTGCCGGACCGGCGGGCTTGGCACACGTCCGTCTGGCCAACGTACAGGTACGGAGAAGGGGTGGGGGTGGGAGTGGGGGGGTCATGGAGTCGGCCGGGTGGGTCATGGATCAGCGGGGGGGGGGTCCGATTGGGGGTTCTGGGGGGAGGTCGTTGGGGGGAGGGTGGTTGTGTCGAGGGCAGGAGGGCCTAAGATCCCTCCTGCCCGTATTGTAGTGGGGAGTGGGGGGTAGGGGGGTCGCCGGGGCCAGGGGGGCTTGGGCTCCCTCCTGGCCCAATCCAGTAGGGGGGGTCGCTGGGGCCAGGAGAGCTTGGGCTCTCTCTTGGCCCGTTGAGTCGGAGGGAGGGGTCGCCGGGGCCAGGAGGGCTTGGTTTCCCTCCTGGCCAGATCGAGTCGGGGGGGGGGCACGATCGCCGGGGCAAGAGGGCTTGGGCTCCCTCTTGCCCCAATGTTGTCAGGGGGGGGGGGGGTTTCGCGGTTCGACATGGTAGGAGGGCTTGGGCACCCTCCTGCCTGGATCATTGTGTGTCGGGGGGGGGGGGGGATTCTGTAACTAGTGTTGTTTTTGACAGACACCGGTTGCAGAATCCAGCTTTTAGGTGAAGGCGTCGTGGGGGTGTACTTTTAGACGTAGTGGTGATCTGGGCGTTTAGTAGAGGCAGGCCATAATCAAAACAAGGACGTTTGTTTTGGTTATGGACACTTTCCCTGCTTCTGCTTTGAACGTTTAAGGACTTAGGCCAAAAGGGGACTTAGACTTTTTTTTTTATTATGCCCCTCCACGTGTTCTTCTTTTACAATCTATAAACACACTATTTGTTTAACTTTGAACCTGCCAGTAAGAATTAATATCAATTTTGGTATATGCCTAAAAAGACCAATGATGAACACATCACCCCTGTAAGGGCACGAAAAAATGTTTAAATAGTGCCTTGGGTGTTTGAGGTCTTGTGATGAAACCAGTTAGATTCTTTACAAGTTTGTTTTCTGTTAGTTTGTAATTGTAGTTCTTTTTGAACAAAATGAAATTTTCCCTTGTTTTGATAGTATTGCACAGAGGCAATAGTCATAAAGATCTAGCGAAGGACTAGGGGTCCTTTTATTACACTGCAGTAAAGAGTTGTCTGAGAGTGCCTTTCCTTTGGTTTTTCCCGTGCAAGAAAGCCATTCTTACCACGGCTTAAAAATGGCTGATTTTCCATTTTCAGAATTAATGGACATGTGCTAACGTTGGCATATGCATGGGGCTATGCGCATGAACGTTGGACTTTTACAGAGAAATAGCGTAAATGTCCAAAAAACTGGTACTTTTTATTAACTCAATGACTCGACACATACGTGTTTCGGTCAACTTGGACTGCCTCAGGAGTCTTACAATGTTTCACAAATGTTTCAGAATTAATGGACATGTGCTAACGTTGGCATTTGCATGGGGCTATGCGCATGAACGTTGGACTTTTACAGAGAAATAGCGTCCCATGGTAAGTCCTTTTAAGCTGAGGTAAACACTCTCTAATGCTTACTGCAGTTTGGAGAAAGGAGCAGTTAATGAGATCATAGCCTTTGAAAACTGGCAGAGCTAACCAGCCAAATGTAGCCCCCCCCCACAACATTTTTCTAGGCAGTTAAAATATAACTTTTTTTTTCTTGAAAGTTTATTGAAATTTTGCAAAATACAAAAATGGAAAAATGTACAAAGACAATATAACAGTAACAATGAGCTTTCAGAAGGATTGGTGTAGAAAAGAGTTTTCCAATTATAGAGGCAAAGGAAAAATGCAATATTAAACACTCCATAATCATGATATATATAAGGGAAGTAAAAAGAGGATAAAAAGACAGGGGAGGAAAGGAAAGAAAAAGGAGAAGGAACAATGTAAGGTCAGTAGGTAGGAAAGGGTAGACTATCAAGGAAAAGAGGGATATAGAGGAAAGAAAAAAGGTCCCTCAGAGGCCAAGAAGGAGAAAAGGAAAAAGAAAGAGAGAGAAACAACAGGTAAGTAGAAAGGTGATATTAGATGCAGTGAGAGAAGCAATTTAAAGAGAATCCAAGTACTCTTTAAAGGTGGCCCATTTAATGTGGACTTTGGAGGACAAAGGTGTGTTTATGTTGGAGTAAATATAACTTGTAATTACTGAGTGGAACTAGGGAGTGAAATAAGGTCAGAGTGGGAGTAGGGGATTGCTAATGCTGGCTTTCAATGTAGCCACCTAATTCAGCCAGATAACAATAGACACCCTCCCTCCAGCCATTAAAAATGCTTTCAGATCTACTATCATCTCTCCCTCCGTCCAAACCTGCATATAAAATCAAACAGGAGAATTTGCAATGCCACTGGTCAGTGTATTTATTTAAATGTCAGCTGCAGCATTTCAATAAATACAAGTATCGCTGAAATGCTTTTATGATTTTTTTTTATATATATACTGCTATTTAAGAACATAAGAATTGTCGCTGCTGGGTCAGACCAGTGGTCCATCATGCCCAGCAGTCCGCTCACGCTTATTTCTGATCTAAATAGGAAGGGTTACCTTCAAAAGATCATCATAACATACATTGAGTTAGTCCAATAAAAAAGGTATTACCTTATTTCCTTTGTTTTCTTGTTTTATTTTTATATATTACCTTGAAAAGTGGACTAACATGGCCACCACAACATTTCACTCAATGCATACTGTGAGTGCTGCCATATGTGTCATCAGTGCTTTGAGTGTCTGCATTTGCTGCTGCTGACTGCCAGATATTTTGCAGATAAGCCATGTACGTGTTTATGTGTTTGGTTTAGGCTGGATCTTTAATACTACTACTACTTATCACTTTTATACCACTGCTAGACTTACACAGTGCTGTACGTTAAACATGTAAAAGGCAACCCCTGCTCAATAGAGCTTACAACTTAATTAAAAACAGACAAATAGGACAAATAGGGTCTAGGGAATTTCTCACAGAGAGAATGAAAAAACAGACATAGGTACTTTACAGTAACTTACCAGCTTATGTTCATAGAGGGGCATAATCGAAAGGGACTTCTAAGTCCGTTTACGTCCATCTCGCAAGTCGTCCAAAGTAAAAAAAACAGCTTAAGACACATTTTCGAAAGATACGTCCAACTTTTTTTTCGTTTCGAAAATCGTCTTATTATACGTCCTGCCGATCTGATCGTCCAAGCCACTAAATCGTCTATCTTTATACCATATTTTCGTCCTACTTTCCGTGCAAGTCCAAAACGCCTAGAGCAAGCCCTGTTGGATGTGGGAGGGGTCTGCAAAGTGATGGACTGCACACCCAGACATGCCACCTAAATAGTGGGGTACCTTACAGGACACTGCTGTGAATTTCACAAAAAGGGTGCCATGTCTTCTCCTCCCTACAGCTCCCTTATAGGCTCTGTTGTAAAACTTTTGGTTATACATGCTATACGACTAAGTCTAAGCCGGCCCACGTCCCTCCCAACTCCCGCCCTCGACACGCCTCCCGAAACGCCCCATTTAGCTTTGGTCGTTCAGTGGCACTATGAAGGCCTAGGTCATTTAGAAATATGTCCCAAACCCATTTTTATTATCGGCACTTGGACGTTTTTGAGAAATGTTCGTCCAAGTGCCGACTTAGGCCGGTTTTTGGACTTTTTTCTCTTTCGATTATGAGCCCCATAGGGACTCGATCCGGTTCACAAAATTAATCAAAAAGACAAAGGAAAACAATGATTGGACAGAGAATTCATCTGTTACAGTCCCTTATTTATCAGTTAGGAATTTCTTGAAAAGATCTTGTTTGCTTTTTGGCCACTGCCGCACATTGGGCAGAAGGTTTCAATGTATTGTCTACAAAGACATCTAAGGTGTACCCTAGCATCTGGTAACTATGATTTGGAGTATTCTTCCCAATGTTCATTACTTTGCATTAAATTTCATCTGTCATTTGGGCACACAGTCTTTCAATTGCCTAAGGCAGGGATGCCCACACTTTTTTGACTCGCGAGCTACTTTTAAAATGACCAAGTCAAAATGATCTACCAACAATAAAATTTTAAAAAAACACAATGCACGCTGTACGCATAGAATTGTTAATTATCATTCCTATTCCGGGGTTTTTTCAAAGAGGTCAAAGCAGATGACTCTATGCACTGTCACCTCAGTAACAGCCATACAAAAATAGACAAATACCCACCCCCCTCCCTTTTTACTAAACCACAATAGCAGTTTTTAGCGCAGGGAGGTGCGCTGAATGCCCAGCGCTGCTCTCGATGCTCATAGGCTCCCTGCGCTAAAAACCACTATTGCGGTTTAGTAAAAGGGGACCATATTGTAAAATATAGACAGCATATATAAATTCAGACACATTTTGATCACTAAATTTAAAATAAAATCATTTTTCCTACCTTGTCTGGTGATTTCATGATTCTCTGGTTGCACTTTCATCTTCTGACTGTGCATCCAATCTTTTTTCCCTTCTTTCAGCCTTTATGCTTCCTCTCCTCCACATCTCATTCCCTCCCCCTACTTTTTTTCCTCTCTCCCTGACCTTTCTTTCTTTCTCTCTTCATGCCCCTTCTTTTTTTCTGTTTCTCTTCTTTCCTTCTGTCTCCCTGCCTGTCCCCTTTCTTTCTTTCTCCCTGCACTTCCCCAAGCCACTGCCACTGCCATCGGGGAACAGGACCCAAACCGCCACCAATGGATAACAGGCCCCAAAGCTGCCGCCGCCGCCCCATGCTCTCCCTGCTTCGGGCCGACCAGCATTCCTCTCCCCGACATCAATTCTGCCGTCGGAGAGGAAGTTCCGCCCAGCCAGGCAGCGATTGGCTGGCCCGAACTTCCTCTCTGACGGCAGAATTGACGTCGGGGAGAGGAAGACTGATTGGCCCGATAGATCGCCAAGGCAAAGTGAGTCCTGGGTGATCGATTCACTTTGCCTTGGCGAGCTACCCGTCGATCGCGATCGACCTATTGGGCACCCCTGGCCTCAGGTCTTCCTGCAATTTTTCACAGTCTGCAAGAGTTTGAACAACTTTGAACAGTTTAGTGTCATTTGCAAATTTAATCACCTCACTCGTCATTCCAATTTCCAGATGATTTACAAATAAGTTAAATAATATTAGCCCCAGTACTGATCCCTGTGGCACTCTACTATTTACCTTCCTCCATTGAGAAAAATGGCCATTTAACCCTAACCTCTGCTTTCTCTCCAATAACCAATTCCTAATCCACAATAAAACATTGCCTTCTATCTCATGACTCTTTCATTTTCTCAGGAGTCTCTCAAGAGGAACTTTATCAAAAGCTTTCTAAAAATCTAGATACACTATATCAACCGGCTCACCTTTATTTACAGTACATGTGTATTCACATCTTCAAAGAAATGCAGCAAATTGGTGAGGCTAAACCTCCTTTGGCTGAATCTATGCTGATTATGCCCCATTAAACCATATTTCTCTATGTGATCCATAATTTTATTTTTTTTAATGGTTTCAACTATTTTTCCCAGCACTGAAGTCAGGCTCAACCGTCTGTAATTTCCTGGATTACCCCTGGCACCCTATTTAAAAATTGGCATAACATAGGTAGCAATTCGAATGTTTTGTTTTGCTATCAATTAAATTTTTTTAAAGTTATGCAATCCTGCTTTTACATCATGCAAATATAGTAGGCTCAGGAAATATTACTGAATCTGACGCTCTAATATGAATAATTGTACACAGCAAGGAATCAGCCAAGGGTATATCAAACAGCTAACGCTCTTTGCCTCTCTCTGGGGCTGGCATGTTGGAGCTGCTTTCCGCATTCTTATGCAGCTTTTGAACACTGAGCCCCTGCACAGACTGAAATTATGCAAACTTCCTACCAGCCCAAGGAACAGCAGCTTTACCGAAAGAACCCCTTCCTGCTAAACAAAGTGTGCCTTTTGGCTCAATCTAAGGCCCTCTTTTGCTAAGGTGCACTAACCGATTAGTGCACGCTTATCAATTTAACACATGCTAAACGCTAACGCGTGCATATTAGTCGGTTGGCGCACCTTAGCAAAATAGGGGGTAAGCTTTTGATCCTTTAAATATTTAACAACTTCTCAAGTCTTTTCTCTTCCTCTCCACTGACTCTGGAAGTTATTGCAAAAATCAGACCCTCACTCTGTCCATCTTTAAATGTCACTTGATTTACATTTTTTTTAGAAAAACACGACCCACATTTATACAAAACGGTACCTCTTCTGTGATCACCCACTGCATGATTCTCTGATATGCTCAATTCCTCTTCTTCTGTATAACTTCCACTATCCCCGCTTAGATTATAAACATTACAAGACAGGAAACGTCTTCTTACAAGCATCATATATAATTGAAAAAGTATCAGACATTAAATGTGACATCTCCCTAATTTTCAGTAGATGGCACTGAAGCTCCAAGGCTCCATCAAAGTTTATAGAAACTCTCACGGTTTACAAACTTTGATAATGTTTCCGAGAGAAAAGGTCAAAATGTGACCTACGCTCCCCCCCCCCCAGCTCCATTTTTCATTAGATTTTTATTAGTCAGTCCACCTGACTTTTGGAGCAGCATTTTACTTAGTGTGATATTATCAACGACACACATTTTGTCACACTTAAGCCCAAACTGACTGAAACAGCAGCACTTTGCTTTTCAACCTTGCGTATGTTTAATTCTAGTTAGAAATACGTATTGAACATGTAAAGAGGATAGAGAAATGTTTCTATGAGCTTAAAATTGAAGTCAGAGGGAGTGTACACCATCACTTGTCAGAGTAGGCTCAGGGGCTTACAGTGATTGCTTTGTAAGGGGGTCATAAAGGAGTAGCCAAATGTTTTGTGCAGTGAGGCTGAAAAATGAAAAAAAATTGCAAATGCACCTCTTTCTGATCCTGGGCAAGCCACTTAACCTTCCAATGCCTCGATTCTAGAAATTTAGGGGGTCCAATTAGTAAAGCTGAGTGCATGCTAATGGAATTAGTGCACACAAAATACTAGAAGCATAATTTTATATTGTAACTTCCCCCCTCCCAATTATTAGTACAGCTGACTGCCTAGTGTAAGCCTGGTGTAGTTGAGATGGGAGCACATGCTCATAAGAACATAAGAATAGACTTACTGGGTCAGACCAATGGTCCATCAAGCCCAGTAACCCGTTCTCACGGTGACCAATGTAGGTCACTAGTACCTGGCCAAAACCCAAGGTGTACCAATATAAGATAAGCAGTGGCTTCTCTCATGTCTTTCTCAATAACAGACTATTGGCTTTTCCTCCATGAATTTGTCCAAACCTTTCTTAAAACCAGATACGCTATCCATTCTTACCACATCCTCTGGAAACGCGTTCCAGAGCTTAACCATTCTCTGAGTGCAAAAAAAAAATTTCCTCCTATTGGTTTTAAGAGTATTTCCCTGTAACTTCATCGAATGTTCCCTAGTCTTTGTAATTTTTGACAGAGTGAAAAATTGATCCACTTGTACCTGTTCTACTCCACTCAGGATTTTGTAGACTTCAATCATATCTTCCCTCAGCTGTATCTTTTCCAAGTTGAAAAACCCTGTTTTAGGGCAGGATTCACTAAACCTCCAAAGCGTGTGCGATCCAATTCCATTTACATGCCGGCCGACCAATTCAGTAAAGGCCTGCATGCAAATGGGGACGATCGTTAGCACGCCCCCTACATGCCTTCTACCCATGGCCAGAGTGATCCCTGCTCATGTGCACACCCTGACAGTATTGACAGGAGAAGCAGCCTCCTGTCACTGCTGTCAGGGCTCAGCCCAGCCCAGATCTCTCTTCCCTGCTCCCGGACTCTCCTGCTCTCTGCCGCCGTTCCCTGCAGTGCAAGCCTGTGGTTTTAAAGTGGGCCTGCACTGCGGGGAACGGCGGCAGAGAGCAGGAGAGTCTGCTGCTGCCCTGAAGCTGTGCCCCGAATCTGCCTGCCCCGACTCTACCGCTCTCGCCCCGAATCTCTTCTGCCACCCCGAATCTCTCCTGCCCTTCCCGCACTGGGAACCCGTGGTTATATCCCACTGATTAAAGCAGATTAAAACCATGGGCTCCCTGCCCGACAAAAAAGTAAAATAATTTTTTTTTTGTAAAGTCGCGATGCCCCCCCCTATGCGCCAATGCCCCCCCCACGCGCCGATGCCCCACAAAAGGCAGGAGGGATGCCAACTTCCTCCTGCCATGTTACCCCCCTGGTCTGGTCTGGCCGGGCCCAGTCTACCTCCCTCCCTGTTTCAAAATCAAAAGTCAGGCCGCCGGGCAGGGCCGGGTCCACCCACCCAACAAACTGCAGGAGGGATGCCAACTCCCTTCTGCCACCTCCCTGCCACCCCCCACCCATTTCAAAGCCCCTTTCCACCCCCCTTCACCGTACCTTTAACAGAGCAGGAGGGATGCTCAACCCCTCCTGCTCCCATGACTCCAGCGATGACTCTGAGGCCTTAGGCCCCGCCCCATTGCATCGTGTAATGCACGGGGAGGAGCATAAGGCCCTGATTGGCTCAGGCTCCCATCTTGGGAGGGGCCTGGGGTGCCTGAGCCAATCATGGACTTCCTTAGGGCCGAACCTTAGGAAGTCCCTGATTGGCTATTGCTTTGACCAATCAGGGACTTCCTTGATAAAAGGACCCCTTAGTCCAGGGGTGCCCAACACGTCGATCGCGATCGACCAGTAGCTCAGGAAGGCAACGTGAGTCGATCGCAGACTCGTGTTGCCGTCCTGATCTACGGGCTGATCAGCCTTCCTCTCCAGTGTTCTCCCTAGGGCCTTTTAGCTGGGCGGTCCGCCCAGCTGTCATCTGCCGCTGCTGAACATTAAAAAAAAACCCCAAAAAACCGGCTTGGAGATTTCAGCCCGTAGCAAACTTATGCTTCGGGCTCTAAAGTGTGCGTGCCGGCTTCTCTTCTCTTCCCTCCTAAACCGGAAGTTATGTCCGGGGGGGAGGGGAGAAGGGAAGCCGGCACGCACATGTTGAGAGCCCTGAAGCAAGCGTTCGCTACGGGCTAAGGCGGGAGACAAGTAAATGAAGCATTTCCTCTTCTTGCTGCCGGTCCTGCCTACTTTCAGTTTCCGCGAAGGCAGGACCCGGCAGCATTTCCCCAATAGGTTGATCACGATCTTGGGCTGATCAGCCTTCCTCTTCCCGACGGCAGAATTGACGTCGGGGAAAGGAATGCTGGTTGGCCGAAGCAGGGAGAGCTTGGGGCCTGTTATTGGTGGCGTTTGGGTCCTGGTCCCCGATGGCAGAGGCTTGGGGGAGGGCAGGGAGAAAGAAAGAAAAAGGGCAGGCAGGGAGACAGAAGGAAAGAAGAGAAACAGAAAAAAAAGAAAGGGAGGCAGAGAGAAAGAAAGGGCAGGGAAGAGGAAGGAAAAGTTGGGGGAAGGAATGAGGTCTGGAAGAGAGGAAGCATAAAGGCTGAAAGAAGGGAAGAAAGATTGTATGCACAGTCAGAAGAAGAAAGTGCAACCAGAGACTCATGAAATCACCAGACAAGGTAGGAAAAATGATTTTATTTTAAATTTAGTGATCAAAATGTGTCTGAATTTATATCTGCTGTCTATATTTTACACTAAGGTCCCCTTTTACTAAACTGCAATAGAGGTTTTTAGCTCAGGGAGCCTATGAGTGTCGAGAGCAGCGCTGGGCATTCAGCGCAGCTCCCTGCGCTAAAAACTGCTATCGTGGTTTAGTAAAAAGGGAGGGGGGATTTTTCTGAGGTGACAGTGCATAGAGTCATCTGCTTTGACCTCTTTGAAAAACCCTGGAATAGGAATGATAATTAACATTTTCTATGCGTACAGTGTGCTTTGTGTTTTTTTTTTATTTTATTGTTGGTAGATCATTTTGACTTGATCATTTAAAAAGTAGCTCGCAAGCCCAAAAAGTGTGGGCACCCCTGCCTTAGTCTTTTTGGCTCTAATAGCATCTTTCACTTCACCTTTTAACCGTTTCCTCTTATTTCTTTGTTAAGGGACATGGCCAGGACTTGGATTTTCCTTAGGAGACTGAGCAAGCGGCATCTGGTCTTAAATGCACACTCCATGTAAGAAAAGAGTCTACACGTCCTTTTTTTAAAAAAATTCTTTATTCATTTTTTATATCAAATACATAGTGCAAACAGATGAATAATCAAGTAATATAACATATTGCACTCTACTCCAACAAATAATATACAGCTATATAACCCCTCCCCTAACCCTCATCCCCCTCCTGGATGTGTATAACAATTTTTCATGAATCAAAATTTTTCAAAATTCATGTGACCAACTATGTCCACTCCTCTGTACAGTTACCTCTTTCCTCTTAGGTGTTGAGACCAGCCCACCGGATTGGTGAGTCTCCTGCAATACACAGTTTCTTATACAGGTTGTTCTCAGAGATCAGATGTTAAAAGTTATCAGAGCTTAGTACAGGTAAACACTTAAAGGCTAGCAGGTATCCAGGTGACAGCCATTAAGGTTCTGTAGTGATGGCATTATCAAATTATACTCTTCTGCACTGGGTGGAACCTTGCCCTTTAAGATTTGGAACAGGGCACTTGGTTGTTATAGGAAGTACCTTGAATGAATAAACTTCTCCTTTTTCTGGACTTTTTAGAGGTGTAGAGATTCTTCATACCTCCACAGTGCACAAGCCAACAATTTCTCGTGTTCTGGTACTTGTCCCTGGTCCTTGAATCCTTGCTCTGAAGCAAGTGCCTCTGTAGTGCTAATCTGTGAGGATCTAGCAGGCTGATTCTTCATTCAGGTAGCTGCTGCAGAGTCAGTGGTGGGAGATTGGATCTAAGATGATTTAGAGAGCTTGAAATGAGCTTATATATAATTGAGGGGAGGGAAGCTACTACTGCCACCAGGCCATTCTCCCTGCTTAACATAGGACACGTTGTTCTTCATAAAGCTGTAGGAAGCGGTTCCAACATGCTGCCCATGGCTGACCTGGAAGTCTTTCCTCTGATGCCCTTTGTGTCCCTATCCTTATCTCTCCTCTATTTTTGTATACCTCCCTGTATCCAGCTTCACCTCTCTCTTTCTTTCTTATACCAATGTCTCTCCTTCTCTCTTTCCTCCCTCCACTGTGTTCAGCATTTCACTCCCTCTTCCTTCATTCTCTTGGTGTGGCCTTCTCTGTCCTCCTTCATGCAGGTCCAGCAACCCCCTCCCAAGGGCCCAGCACCCTCTATTCCTTCCCCTTCGGCTCCAGACCATAGTCCGGTGTCACACTCCCTTCCCTTCATCTCCCCTCCAAAGATTTAGCACCTTTTTTCCTTCCCTACAGGTCTAGCTCCAGGCCTTGCCATGGGCCCAGTGCTTCTCTTCCTTTCCTCCAGCTCTAGCCAGTCACCAGTACCATCCCTCACTCCCAAATCATGCAGACAACACCCTCTATCTCTTCCCTTCAGCCCCCCCAGGTCTAACACCTCTCTACTTCCCCCAACTCCAGCCACAGGATCAGTGTCTCTCTTTCTTCCCTCCAGCCCCCACCCATGTGCCCAGCACTTCTATCCATTCCCTTCAGCTACAGCCACAGCCAGTCATCTCTCCCCCCTTCCGCTGATGGGTTCAGCATCCCCTCTTCTTTCCCTCTAGCATCTAGGTCTTCTGGGCTCATCCAGGCGGCAACAAGCAGTAAATCCCTTCCGTTTTGGTGTGGTGGCGGTAGCACCCCCAGCAACGACAGAGGAAGCAGCACCACAGCATACCCCTCTGTCCTATTCATACCTTTTGGTTTTTGGCCCCCATCACTGATCCTCAGAGGACTGCTCTTGGGCTTTCCCTTCGCTGGAGTCCTTCCTTTTGATGTAACAATGCAGTCATGGGAAGAGGTGCACCGGCTGCCCTAAGAGGCACTAATCAGCCATAAACATCTGTCACCAATGTGCTGGCCCTGCACAAAGATGTACAAGGCCTGACTGCATCTGTGAAGGCCATCCAGCCCCCCACTGCTCCATCATCCACACCTTCCATACTGGGTCCTGTGCCATGCTGGTCATCCTCAGAGCCCATTGGATGGCCAGCAGCAGTAACTAGAACCGTAGAAAGCCCTACCTGGGGGTTCCCCAGGACAGGTTTGAGAACCACTGATTTAGACAAATGCTCACTTCGTGCTCTCCAATCTCCAAGACAACTAAATCGCTAGTGAGGCAAAAGACAATTTGTTCCTTACCTTATTCACTTTTATAGCAGGTGTCTCCCAATGCTCAAAATCATTTTGCTATCCGTTATAGAGGCAGGACGTTCATCTCCTAACCCAGCCCATGTCACGCTTACTTCCTGCCCATGGAATGCTCACTTTGAACATGATTGTTTTCAGTGACTAGTGGTGTGAGATGCTATTTTTTTTAAAATTCTATGCTTCGGATGTTTTACGGCCAGATATGTTTCAATCTTTCCGTTATGTTGTTACTTGGACATATTTTTATTTTGAAAATGAGCCCCTAAACATTGGCTACCAGTTGAGAAGCATTCGTAATTTAAGGTTCTTTGCTTGGTATTCAGGACATCACGTTATTAAAAACTGTGATATCTTTACAAAGTACTGATGCCATAACAGGCTTTAAAAAAAAAATGTATTCTAGGCCCACATATGATTCATTTAATCAGTACGAGATAGACATCCTATGCTTGAAAACTATGGAATTATTATCAGAGGCTTTGTGGCAGAAAGGAAATAATTCAAAGACTGGTCCCTTGTCTTTATTTTGCAGTCCTTATTAGAAAAAAAAAAGTTAATGGACTACTAACAAAATTGGTTTCACATATAAATATTAATATTCATGCAAAAAAGTTAGTAGAAATGAAGTCGGGAGGTTGGTACTAATGGGTTTTAGTTTTCAAGGTCAAAATATTTGATTCAGGAACTGCTTATATAGCACAAAAATTGGAGGGGATGCAGTGGCAGAATTATTAATGCTGCAGAGTTAGTCCAATGTTATTAAGACTGCAATTCATTTGCTAATTATTTTCATCTTTGTAACATGCCTGCAGCTTTGAAGTGAAGGTGTGAAAACAAATGTATGCAAATAAATAAAACTGATTATCTGTAGCTATATATCCCATGGCTGAATATCGACTTGTATCTTATTATCTTCCCTGGGTCCTCACCTTGAATATATTAATTTTAACAGAGCAGGAGTCCCTCTGGCCAGCCTCCCTTTTTCCTGCTCAGCTCTTATTATTTCTTAATTATAGAAAAATGTATTTCTTTTCTCCCAAATAAAATTAACTAATTCTTTTTTTTTTTTTCTGGAAGTGTTCCGTTCTCAGCTGTTTCTTGCCATTTCAAAGGCGAAAGTACTACACTGGTTGCTGCATCTATTGCGCTGGGAAGACCAGCCAGAGGAAGAGAGGATAATAATTTGGTACAGTTGAAACAAATCTTGTGCTCATTTGTCACAATTAATAGTGGCTTATATAAAATGGGTAGAAAGAGGGAGGTGCTTTCTTTTCCACTTGGTATAATTAAGGGCTTGATTCATTAAAGATGGTTCAGACATAAATGGAATGGAAGAAAAGTCTTAATAAATCAGTTCTTGTGATAGTTATCGTTACGGCTTATGGTTTATTTCACTTGATATACTGCATTTCCTGGATATATAACAAGGCTGTTTACAAAAACAAAATACCCATAAAAATAAAAGAATGCCAGTTTATGTAGTACAATCAAGAAGAGAAGCAAGTAATTTGAGATTGTACTTTGGACCCATCACATCCAAGATCAAATCCCATCATAAGGCTCCTTTTATCAAGCAGCGGTAGAGCCTTTTGCCTTGTGCTGGTAAGGTAAATGCTCGATGCTCATTCAATTCCTACCATGTTTCTCCGAAAATAAGACCTACCCCGAAAATAAGGCCTAGCATGGTTTTCGGAGTAGGTCTTAATATAAGCCCTACCCTTGAAAATAAGCCCTAGTCGCCGGCAGAAGCACTACCCCTGCCCCGTTCCCCAGCAGCAGCGCACCCCCTGCTGCTGCCGTGCCCCCCACTCACCCTTCCATCTCTCACCCACCAACCACAAGACTGAAATACCTTGTAACAAATTCAACGTCCGCAGCAATCTAGACAGGCTGCTTCGCGGCCTTCTCTCGCCCGAGCGTTTGTGTGCCACATTGCTGATGACATCATTAGTGATGTGGCAGAGGAATGCCTGGGTGAGAGATTGTTGCTGATGTTGCATTTGTTACAAGGTATTTCGGTCTTGCGGTTGGTGGGGGAGAGATGGAAGGGTCAGCCGGGGAGTAGGGTACGCAGGGGGATGGGAAGGAGGGAAAGAGGCTGCAAGGGTTCTGTTGCACAAGGGATGGGAGGGAGGGATAGAAAGATACTTCACAAGGGGATGGGGAGAGGGGAGGAAAAATGTACATGTGGGGGAGAGAAAGGAAATAGGAAGAATTGGGGTGGAGGAGAGGAAGGGAGAGATGATCATTGTACATGAAAAAAAAAAATAAGACCTACCCTAAAAATAAGACCTAGTGCCTTTCTGGGGACCAAAATTAATATAAGACAGTGTCTTATTTTCGTGGAAAAATGGTATGAGCATCGGAGCTCCAGACCACGGTAAAAGGCTCTTCCACTACTTGATAAAAGTTTTAAAAGCTGTCTTAATCTCTGAAAAGGTGGTTCTGTACATGTGCTAAGGATATCCAAAGAAGAGGTGCAGCACAAAAAAATGCACTATTATGAGTAGACTCCAAAAATGTGAAACATTGTGAAGAGAATGTAATGTCCTAGGGGAAGTATAGAATGTAATTAAATAGGCTAAGAAAGATGGTGAACCAGTGTAGAGAACTTCAAGGTCGTTTTTCAAAGGTACGCTAACTGATTTACTGCATGGTAATAATGATTGTGTGCACTAAATGCTAAGAAGTCCATTACATTCTGTGAACAGTAAGACTCATATACAGACTACGGAAATTAGAACATCTTCAACCCTACTATATGAAACTACATTGACTGCCCATAATCACAAGGATCAAGTGTAAATTAGGCATCACTGCCTTTAAGATCCTGATAGAGAATGCCCCCAGCTACCTAAAAGAGTTGGCCATCCTAATCCAGGTTGCCTCCAACAAATATTTCACAAAAAATCTTTTCCACTTAAAATTCCCAGCATGCACTAGGCAAATTACCTTATCCATCCAATATCAATAAGCAAAATGGTGGAACCAACTACCACTTGCACTACGATCTTCTCAGGTTCAGAAAACTTTTTAAAGCATTTCTGTATTAAGACAGGAAGCCAACCCAGAAGTAGCTGAAATGGTAATTGTAAAAGCCCATTTCTAAACTGTCTAATGCAACTCCTGGGACATAACTATGAGCTAAGGATGACCTGCTCCAACTTGTAACTACCGTATATTCTTGAATATAAACTGGGATTTTTGGTCCAAAAAATTGGTCCAAAAATGGGGGTCCCGGTTTATATTCGGGTCAGCATCCAGCGCACATCTGCACCCCTCCAAGACTTATTGTAGGCCTCTGCCGGGCTCTGCACCCTGTCCCCCCCCTCCTTGCCCAGTCTATCTTACCTCCACTGCCACTGGAATCCCTGGTGGTCCAGAGGTGTAGCAGGCAGGAGTGAGCTTTCTGTGCTCCTGCCCTTCTGCTAACCTGGTTGGTTGCTGCTGTGAGTTCCGGCTTCAGCTGCTGGACGGTACCGAGCGGGAGCACGCTTTGGCACTGTTGCTCAGCGCTGAGCAGTTTCCTGAATGGCTCCCATGAATTCTCATGAGAATTTGTGGGAGCCATTCCGGAAGCCGCTTTGCACCGACCAGCAGCGCTCGGTACACAAGTAAGGCTAGACTTAGTTAGGGCACTGGTATTTGACCTAAGGGCCACCGCAGGAGCGGACTGTTGGGCACGATGGACCACTGGTCTGACCCAGCAGTAGCAATTCTTATATTCTTATGTTGTTAAAAATAGTCACAAATTCTCTAGAGCATTTTCAAAAATATACCAGAAAAGCAGGAATCGACATGTCACATATTATGATATTTTGTCCTCTTATACACACACTTTTCTATACAAATATGCAGATTTGTATGCAAATTTGTTGTTAATTTAAAAATATGATAAATAAAAATATTTTTTAAACAAAAGATTTAAGACCTTGACTTTGGAAGTATCAGTATTTGAACAGGAATACCATCTGTCCTAGAAAGATACTGTCTGTGCAGATTCTGGGTGCAGATCCTGGCAGAGCAGGGCACTTGAATATTAAGCCACCAGACTTATATTCGAGTCAACCATTTTTTTCCTCCTTTTGGGGGGTAAATTGGGGTCTTGACTTATATTCAGATCAACTTATATTCGAGTATATATGGTATGTATTTGTAACTCTGATATAACTGTATTAACAACTATAGTGACCAATGTTCCCTCTAAGGATTGATGAGGTGTGTGCAAAAAAAAAATGCATGAGCGACAAGCTACATACTCCACAAATTTATGAGCAGGCACGGAGGATGCATTTTTAAACAAATGTAGTTTATCCTTGTACTCCTTATGTATTTTTAATCATCTATGGATATGTTTGTATGTTTATTGTTCAAATGGTTTTATTTATTTCCTCAAATTTATTTTTGTTATACGCATTGAAAATATTTGATATTGCGTTTAAATCAAAATCTCAATAAACTTGAAACTTGAAACGAGTGCCCGTGAGATTGTGGGAGGGTTAAATACTCAAAACTTAGAAGAATAACAATTTACTTAAAGTTTTTGCTACGCCAGCTTTCTGGTATCTTTACATACAGTGGCGTACGTAGCATATGTAACACCCGGGGCCCATCATTTTTTGGCACCCCCCCATCTGTATGAAAAACATGATTTTTAGTAACAAGCCACACGTCACACATGAGTACCTAGGAAAAGGCAGCATCTTACATATTGCAGTGAGGTACATCAATACACCCATTGTAAAACTAAACAAGCCAGACCAGCACAGATCAATCCTACACCGTCAATCCTAACAGAAAACCATGTCTTTCGAACACACAGAACACAGAAAACACCTTCGCCTAGTATGAAATATGTCATCACAAACTAACCCCTCCCCCTTTTACAAAACTGTAGTGTGGATTTTAGCAACGGTGGTAACAGCTCTGACGCTCATAGAAGTCTGAGCATCAGAGCTGCTACCACCACGGCTGGCGCTAAAAAACGCTCCACAGTTTTGTAAAAGGGGGTATAAAATAGAAATACACAGCTTCAATGCTCTAGCTCAGGGGTGCCCAAACTTTTTGGGCTTGCGAGCTACTTTAAAATGACCAAGTCAAAATGATCTACCAACAATAAAATTAAAAAACACAAAGCACACTATACGCTGAGAAGATGTTAATTATCATTCCTATTCTGGGTTTTTTTCAAAGAGGTCAAGACAGATGACTCTATGCATTGTCACCTCAGTAACAACCATACAAAAATAGACAAATATACCCCCTTCCTTTTTTATTAAACCACGATAGCAATTTTTAGCGCAGGAAACTGCGCTAAATGCCCAGTGCTGCTCTCGATGCTCATAGGCTCCCTGCACTAAAAAACACTATTGCGGTTTAGTAAAAGGGGGCATAGTGCAAAATATAGACAGCATATATAAATTCAGACACATTTTGATCACTAAATTTAAAATAAAATCATTTTTCCTACCTTGTCTGATGATTTCATGATTCTCTGGTTGCACTTTCATCTTCTGACTTTGCATCCAATCTTTTTTCCCTTCTTTCAGCCTTTATGCTTCCTCTCCTCCAGACCTCATTCCCTCCCCTAACTTTTTCTTCCTCTCTCCCTGCCCTTTCTTTCTTTTTTTTCTCTTGATGCACCCTTTCTTTTTTTCTGTTTTCCTTCTGTCTCCCTGCCTACCCCCTTTCTTTCTTTCTTCCTACCCTCCACAAAGCCACTGCTGCCACCATTGGGGGAAACAGGGCCCAAAGCCACCGCCACAACCATCGGGGGACAGAGGCCCCAAAGCCACCGCCGCGGTTGCCCCAAGCTCTCTCTGCTTCCCCCGACGTCAATTCTTCCGTCGGAGAGGAAGTTCCGCCCAGCCTGGCAGCGATTGGATGGCCCGAACTTCCTCTCCGACTGCAGCCTTAGGAGGGGTGCACAGCCAGGGCAGACTGCCCCCCCCCCTTGGTACACCACTGAAAACGTGGCAGCGGCTCCTCTCACGAATCCCCACCTTCGTCGGAAGTCCGATGCAATCGGGGATCTTGAGAGAAGCCGCCGCTGCATCTTTCAACTTTAAAATACACTAAGGCCGCCGCCGCTTCCTCTCACCTCCGCCCGCCCTCAAGTGAATGACAAGAGACAACGTATGAGCGACGCCTACCTGTACTAGCAACTCTATTTAATGTACATGTCAAACTGTCCATTGTCACTACCTGGGTAACTAACCCAACCTCTTGTACTCTAATCCGACCTTGAACTGAATAGGTAAGAGCGGAATAGACAACCTGATTAACATAATATAACAACATTTAGCGCAGGGGTAGGGAACTCCGGTCCTCGAGAGCCGTATTCCAGTCAGGTTTTCAGGATTTCCCCAATGAATATGCAGGAGATCTATTTACATGCACTGCTTTCAATGCATATTCATTGGGGGAAATCCTGAAAACCCGACTGGGATACGGCTCTCGAGGACCGGAGTTCCCTACCCCTGATTTAGCGTGTATTAATCATTAGTGCACTCTAAATTGACTGGTGAACCTTACTCCCTCTTTTACTAAGGTGCGCTAACCGATTAGCGCGTGCTAATCAAATTAGCACACGCTAAATGCTAATGTGTCCATAGACTAACATGCATGCATTTGCGTTTAGTGTGCGCTAAATCGATTAAAGAGGGCTTAGTAAAAGAACCCCTTTATAAGCAATCATAAGGATATTATAGTGAACATGCAACTGTATAGGTAACAAGCAATTCTTGTATTAAAGGAGAGATGTCATTAGTTTTCTTATCATCACACAGGACCTGTACTGCTGTACCGATTGAAGATGTTTAAACAAGATACTGAGGAAGTCTATCATACATGATATGGCAAAAATCCAGACACAAAGCTACGTGTTAAAGCATATAATAGTGTCAGTTGAGAGAGGAGTTGCCTAAGTAATTACATTCACAGCGGAATAATCTTAGTGCCCAGAAGCACTTTTTTTTTTTCTTACCAAGCCTGCTATCTGCAGTAAAAAATATGATTACTCCTAGATATTTTAGTTCAGTAACCAAAGTAATCTTAATGCCTCCCAGACTTATTGCAGGCCTCCGCCGGGCTCCGGGATCTGCACCCTGTCCCCCCTCCCTGCCCTGCCCATCTTACCTCCTCTGTCGCTGGAATTCATGGGGGTTCAGGGATTCCAGCGGCAGAGGAGGTAAGATGGACAGGGCCGGAAGGGGGGAAAGGGTGCAGAGCCCGGCAGCCCGGCGGAGGCCTGCAATAAATTTGGGAGAAGGGCAGGTGTGCGCTGGATGCTGGTCCGAATATAAACTGGGACCATGTTAATAGAGAAAGATTTATCTGAGATACAGAGATTATCTGTCGTAGACAAATTAAGCAACAAGGGGCTGATTCTATAAACGGTACCTAACTTGGTAGGAGCCTAGGGCAGGGGTAGGGAACTCCGGTCCTTGAGAGCCATATTCCAGTTGGGTTTTCAGGATTTCCCAATGAATGTGCAGGAGATCTATTTACATGCACTGCTTTCAATGCATATTCATTGGGGAAATCTTGAAAACCCGACTGGAATACGGCTCTCGAGGACCGGAGTGCCCTACCCCTGGCCTAGGGGAATGGTGACTACCGCATGTCAATCAAATTTAGGTGCCGTTTATAGAATCGCACCTATCAGTACCTAAATTGAATTAGGCACTGGTAGGCATCTACAACTTAAGTACCGGTATGGTATATTAGGCCAGGGTTTTCCTGACCTAAAATACCAGCACCTAAAGCAGGTGCCTACCGGCTCCTAACGCTTTCCATGCCCAAACTCTGCCTCTAACCACACCTACTTTTCATGTAGGTGCCACACTACCTGCACACACAAAAAAATATTATGATGTATTTTTTAAAGGGAGCATGTCTGTAAGCAGAGAGTATTCTTGTAGTAATCATTTAGTATGTCTGCGTTCCATGTGCTAACTGGTAAGTTTAGGATTACTAAATAATAATAATAACAACTTTATTCTTCTATACCGCCACAATCTTGCGACTTCTAGGCGGTTGACAATCAAGAGTGCTGGACATTCAGCGAAATACAATAAGTAGATATTCAGAGGAAATACAGAGATCAGAGACCTCAGGAGGCAATAGTATAGAAATACAATTTGCTGAGCGAAAATGTAATATGTACATTTTAGTAGGTGATGTCCGACAGGACCTGTTGGGGATAAATAGCAACGTAAAGTTACGATAAGATGAAGATAGCAGATTATATTTATAACAGTGCTGTAAGTTCAGGTGGAATAGGGAGGGGGAGGGAGAGGGAGAGCGGGTCAGTTGTTTAGGTATTTCTGGAACAGGTATGTTTTTAGGCGTTTCCTGAATTCCCCGTATGTAGTGGGCGAAAGCAGTTGGTCTAGGTCTTTGCCCCATAGGACTGCTTGGTGAGAGAGAAGGTGTTCGTGGTGTTTTTTTTCATTACTTACTGACCTCTTACTGCCTACAAAATATGTGTTGATAAGTACTCCCGCAGTAATTTATTTATTATTTTAATGGACGTGTCCTAATGGCAACATTAGCACAGGGCCAATAATGCAAACATAGGAAATCAACCATTTTCCGGCTGAAGTAAATTCGGCCTTTGCACGGGGAAAAAAATCTGCATAAGGGCGCACGAAGGCTAGTTTTTACCGCAACTTAGTAAAATAATCCTGTAGTTTGTGTTAATATCCTGGCCCATACAAGGTGCTTCTCTGCCTTTTCCTACAATGATGAATATTTGGAGATGCAGAGTGACTGCATCTCCAAAAGGAATAATCAGATTCATGTACAAAGGAAATGAGGAAGAAAAAGCATTCCATATCTCAAAGCAAGATAGGCCTATAATACTTTATCTTATACCCCATATCGCCCTATACAGAATTATTTGATCTTTTGCGCAGCCTCTGCATAGATTTCAAACAGTGATTATTTTTATTTGCTAGTTCACATAAAGAGTTTTCCGTTTCAGTGTCGTTTTCAGCTTCAGAATAGATGAGGCTTCTCACTGAAGGAAAAAAATCGGATTGTACTACATTCATTCTATGTGAATTATATTGGTTGATGTCTATTGTAAATAGGACTACATTTAAAGTTCTGTCTCCGGCTCACAAGAGTTGGAATTTTGTTTTTCTGACCTATTTATTGGCATGCTCAACTGGCTTATCTGCTTAGAACTTTGGGATCCTCTCAGTGGAGGTTTCACTGCCCTTCTGTTGTTTTTAGCTAAATTGTCTTCCACAAGAGGGCTGGATTTGAACTGTTTCAAGCCAACAACCTGGAACATATTACCACTGGAACTGGGGAATGAAACAGAATACTTGGCTTTTAGGAGGAAGGCCAATGCCTGACTATACCAACAAGCAAGTTTTAATCCAGTCTCATTTAAACTGTTTTTGTTTTTTTAGCAGCAAGAGTAGTATCATGTAAAGATGATTCAGGTTTTGTTTTGTTTTTTTATTAATGTGCTTCCATGTTAACATTTAATTATTGATTGATTCATTTTGCATTTAAAAACAAGAAAACACTGTGGAAATGAAGTTCTTGATGTATGAGTTTATTGGTTTAATTCTAAACAGATTTAAAACCGATCCAAGCGATGCGGGTAGAATAAGATGGAGTACATAACACACAACAAAGGTTGTGGTGCAGACCCGATACAGTCCGTGTTTCAGCACTACAGACTTAATTATGCTAAAAAGCATCCAAAAGTATGTTGTTTTAGTTGCCAAGAACTGATTACGCTATTGGCACTGCACATCAAATTGCAAATTAAAAAAAAAAAATTCTGCGGGAAAGAAAAATATATATTTATGCATTAATTCTATTTGGTGAGATGTTATTGAACCTTGCCTTGATGTCTAGAAGGAAATCAAGTTTCAGTTTACGTTAATTTACTCTTTAATTTAATTATATACTTCAGATAGCATCTTGAAATGAGCAACAATTAAACTTCTGAAAAACAAAACAAAACCCAGAACAGGAACTTATGTTTTCAGATAAAAGAATGACATACCAATGATGAAATCAGATGCAGTATAATCTCGTTATAACGGACTTCAAGGGACCTGGAAGAACATTCCGTTATATTCAGAGTCTGTTATATCCAGAGTCCATTATATCCAGAGTTGCATTTTTTAAAAACTTTATTTAGGTCAACTTGAAACAACGTACAATCAATGAACAACAGTCACTGCACAAGCATATCAGCAATATCAATAACAAAGCTCAGCAAAACATTGGTATGGCACAAAATGATTGCAAAACCAGAACACTAAAAGATGTTCAAAAGCATTATGTCATACTGTACTGGAAAGAAAAATACTCTGTCATTTTCTTCTTGGCTGCATTTTGATACTACATCACCGGCATGCCACACGTCTTGTAGGCGGAGCCTGCATGTCTGTTATAGCTGAAGAAAACTACAGCTAAAAGCGGCTCTGGGGACCAAATTGGTTGTCCGTTATATCCGAAAGTCCGTTATATGCAAATCTGCTATATGCGATGATTTTCTATATGTTTATAATGGCGCACGGCCAGGACCAGTGGATCTCATCCGCTATAGGCGAGGTTCCATTATAAGCGAGTTCGTTATAATGAGATTATACTGTATTGGCTAATTGAAGAAAACAACCTTGAGGTATAGCTGACTATGCAACTTTTAAAAAATAAGGCCCCCTTTTATCAATCCGCGTTATGGTTTTTTATTGACGGCTGCTGCGGTAAAAGCTCCGACTCTCATAGGAATTATATGAGCATCGGAGCTTTTACCGCAGTGGCCAGCGATAAAAAACCCTAATGTAGCTTGATAAAAGGGAGCCCAAGATAGATAAATACTTCAACAATGAGATTAAGGTTAGATTTTAGTGCCAGACTCCCATAGGTCTCAGTCAAACCCAGGTTTTATCTGACTTACATATTGACTTACATACTGTGCTAATCATTCACAAATTGAAAAATTATATTTGGACTCTATTCTGTGTGTATAATTTTACATCTTTGGCAAATACTCAAAAAACGAGTGGAGTCTCAGGGGCTTAGGCAAAAGCATTGCAGAAATGGGTTCAGGTCAGGGTTTTAAGTCTTTGCACAAGGTTACATGGGAGGGTAGAAAAAAGTCAGGTTTTAATGGTATCACTTCATATGATATGTAAATTATTGGAGAGAATAAGCAACATAATTTATTTACACAGAGTGTTCAGCATTGCCATTTTTTTCATACAATGAACAGAACGTGGAGGAGTACAGTTTGCAGTTTATTGACATTGAATATACTGTCTCATCATGCAGGAAATAGCTGGTTTACAGTTCATTAAAAACATGAGGGCCATTTTCAAAAAGGACGTCTAAATCCGACTTGGACGTTTCCTGCTAAATGTCCAAAGTTGGAAGCACAGAAACGTCCATTTTCGAAAGCCGAACCGCTAGATGTAAAAAAAAAAAAATAATAATAATAATAATTTTTTTAAATTAAATCGCTTACTTGGACATCTAGGCCAACAGAACATCCAACCTTAAGACGCCTAACTTTATACCCAGTTTTCAACCATAGAAACATCCAAATTGAAAATGTCCAAATCCAGACCATTTGGATGTGAGAGTGGCCATCATTGTGATGGACTGGCCACACAGACAGGCCAACAGAGCCGTGGGACACCTTAGAGGGCATTGCTCTGAACTTCACATAAAGGTGCCAGAAATACATCTCATCATAACCCCCTTATAATATACAGTATAGTGAGCCCTCCAAGATTCCCCCAAAACCAACTATATCCACCTATCTTTTACCCTAATAGCCCTTATGACTGCAGGTGGCACCTATAGTATAGCAGTATAATAGGGTTTTGGTTGGCTCACACTTTCCACCATAAATATAGTAGTTTGAGTGGCTTGAGGGCCTGGGTCCTCTTTTCTATGGTTCACTACCCCATCCATCAGCTTACTTAAGATACCTGTGTGATGCTCTACTAGGCTTTCCCATACCAAGTTCTGCTGTTCTACAGACAGGTATGTACTCTTTCATTCAAATTTTTTTAGGGGTGGGAGGGGGGTCAGTGAGCATTGAGATAATGTGTGGGTATGGGGGGGGGGCATACCTTTATGTATCTAGTGGCCATCTGGTTAGTTTGGGTAACTTTGTGGCACTTAGACGGTTCTAAATTAGATCTAGCTACGAACATCTAAGTTCAATCCTGGACATCTTGCTGCAAGACGTCCAAGTTAAGCAAGCCTAAAGCCCACCCAGAACATGACTTCCAACTCCAGATGGACAGTGGGGAAAAATATCTTGCTAGATGTGCAGAAAAATGGCTTAAAAAATTGGCATATACATCCTGATGATTAGGACGTCCAAGTGCTGATTTATTACAGTTTGGGGATGTTTTTATTTTTTTGATTATGAACCCCAATATAATATAGAAGAGACATCAATCAAGAAAAAAAAGAGAAAATACTAATAAATAATTCAGTTAAAAAAATGCAAGTATCCATCTCAGTGTTCATCCTAGTTCGCTAATAAATTTTCCACTCCTAACTGTGATATATTAAAAACAGCATCACAATAATACATATTTAATAACCTTTTACATTTCTTCAACGCACCTCTGCTCTAATTATTTTAGTCAATTGATTCCTTAATGAAGGCATTACCTAGGCAAAAGCAGCAGCCCAAGTTAAAGCTCGACATAAACTTGAAATGGGACAATCATCTGATGGTCCAAGGAAGATCTTAAACTTCTTAAAGGAATGTATAGATCCGTCAAGCTATTTAAGTAGCTTGGAACCTTACCATAAAATGTTTTTTGCTTCAACACCAGAATTTTAAACTTAACCCTGGAAACTGGCAACCAACAGTATGTTTTTTTTTTTAATTGTATACTCCTTCAAAGACTGGCAGCAGTAGGGATCTCTGATCAAAACCTCCAGTGGTTCTTCTAATACTTTACAAATCGTACCACAGTTGTTTCTTTTAATAATTCCATCTCTTCTACCATACAAAATAATTTCGGTATCCCACAAGGATCCATACTGTCTCCCTTATTTTTCAATATAAACTTGGCTCCTTTACTCACCCTCTGCCAATCTATCGGCCTTACTGCCTATGCCTATGCAGATGGAACTCCTTTGGAACTCCTCAAACCCTAACTCCTCCAGATCCTCCCAAAAACTGAAACTATCATTCCCTTTTACAAAAGGTATATCCCGCTCAGGAAAACTAGGATCATCTCTCCCCTTTAGAATCACAGAACTCTGGAACAACCTCACCTCCCCGCTCAGAAATTCAAACTCCCTCCAACTCTTCCGCAAACAACTGAAAACTTGGCTCTTTTCAAAAATCTAACACCTCCCGCTCTCTGGTACCTTGACCCCTCTCTACCATCTTAGTTCCTTTCCTATTACCCTTCTTCTTCTGGAGTTCCTTTCTATCCTAATTCTGTAAACTGTGCCGAGCTCTACGCATGCGGAGATGGCGCGGTATACAAACCTAAGGTTTAGTTTAGTTTAGTTTAGATGACATTCAAATAATTTGTCCTATCGATGCCAGTAGCTCAGAAGACATTAGATTTTTTAATTTTAAAATTGAAAAAATTTATGAATGGCTTCATAAAAATATGCTGTCACTCAGCATACCAAAAACTAAGGGCTCCTTTTACGAAGGCGCGCAAGCGTTTTTAGCGCACGCTGAAGATTAGCGTGCACTAACCCCGCGCTATACAAAAAATACTAACGCAAGCTCTATGAAGGCGTTGATGTGTAGCGCGCACGCGCTAAAACCACTAACGCACCTTCGTAAAAGGAGCCCTAAATGCCTTCTCTTTCCATGGAAAGACAACATTCAGTTTGTTCACCCTGTTACAATAAATTATACTCCTGTCTTGTCAGTATCTTATATAAATCTTAGGTGTTAAAATAGATAATAAACTGAATTATTGTTCACAAATCTGTGCTGTAATACAGAATTGTTTTCTTAGATTAAGAATGATACGATCACGAAAATCCTGGATCCTTCATCTCTTAATGTCCTAATCCATTCTCTTATTATATCGAAACTCGACTAATGTAATGCACTGTACAAGGGTATATGTCAAAAAGATATCCGTCAGTTACAAATGATTCAAAACACCGCCATAAAAATTATTGCAAATAAGAAAAAATTTGATCACGTCACCCCTCTGTTAAAATCTGCTCACTGGTTACCAATTCCATTTCGTATTACTTATAAAATAGCACTTCTTTCCTTTAAATCTCTAGATTCCAAAGAACCGGCCTTTATTCATACATTTTTTTATCCCGCATGAACCAACTCGATTCTTAAGAGCCTCATCACAACACCTTCTCCATATACCAACATTGAAAATTATTGGCTCATGTCGGGCTATCTCTTTCGCAGTTCATGCTCCTACGATATGGAACTCTTTACCTCAATATATCAGGGCGGAAAATAACTTATCCAAATTTAAGGGAAATTTAAAGACTTATCTACTTCAAGATGCATATGACTCTTAATCTGACTTTAAACATAGCTAGAACAGCTCGCTACTGCTAAGTACCTCCCCCTCCTATCGTGTACTCCACTTTTTTGTATTTTTTACTTTCAAATTGTAGTTCTCCCAACTCTCCCAACTGTTCTTTTTAGCCATGTGTTGTTAAGTGGATATTTGTCAATCTCGTCTTCCTACTTTAAAATAATTTTGTAAAACGTTTAGAAATCTCGATTTGCGTTTAATCAAAAATTTAATAAACTTGAAACTTGAACTATGATCATATTTCTTGATACCCCTCTAAAAGCCTCAAACAAGAATTTTGAATCATTTGAAGATGTTTGGTATAATCTAACTATATGCCGAAAAATAATCAAAGTACTAGAGTGGCTATCTGAGACCCAAAGCAAAGGTCCAGAGGCTGCAGTACCAATTGCAGTGTATTTGTTTTGGGAATGGCCATTGCTGGAAACAGGATACTAGGCTTGATAGATCTTTGGTCTGGTGTGGCAATGCTTATGCGCTTAAAAAAATATTACTTACACCGATGGTCAGTAGTGTCAATTTTCATGGCCAGGATTCGCTGACAGTGTGCTACTAGGTCAGTGGCTGGAAAGTGGTACAGTCCTGAAGCTGAGATTGAGGCAATGGAGAAACAGGAGGAACAGGAGAGAAGCTCTTACTACAGATCTTCCCTCAACTACTGAGGTAGCTGCAAATGTGGGGGGTCTGAGGTTCAGAGTTGATGGAAAGCAAGAGGAACAGGTGTGATTCAAGTTGAAGCTACTCATGCAACCTCATTGCCTCATCATGAGCATGAAAATTTGGGCTGAAGCAGTTGGAGCTGCCCAGATTGGAGGCAGGGAAAGAGCTGAGCTCCCACAACTGAGACGGTGCCAGGGAAGTCAGGCAGCTCCAGAAGCACACGCACAAGCAAGGCCGGCCGTAGTGCTAAGAGACGAGCGTAAGTAGCATTGTGGCTCACAGCAGCAGAAGCTGTGCGCACGCCTGAAAGCAGGGAGAGGCAATGCCACAGTGATGTGGGAGTCGTGGTCACAAGTTTGGGGATTCCACTAGCACCCCCTTTCTCTTTATTCTAGCATAATGCAGGCTGAAAAACTGTGTATGAAAAACTGGTATCGTAAAATAATAAAATGAAAAGAAATAATACATTTTGGTTAAATGAATATATAGACTGAATATGAGGAGTAGTAGTAGTAATTGATATTTATAAATTTAGATTGTTAGTTTTATCCTTTCTTATAATGTAACTATAATACTCATTTTACTGGCTTTCTTTGCCTTCAATGGTCTTTACTATCCATGGGGAGCTTTCTTTTCCTCCCTCTTATTATATATCTGAAATGTTAGAGATGTCTTCTCTTGTTTGCTTAATTAGATTGTGAGTAGAGAATGACACGGTGACAAAATTCATCACCGTCCCCGTCCCCGCGGATAACCGCGGTAAACCATCTTCATGTCATTCTTTAAGGAGAGAGGGAAGAATCGGAGTACGAATGGCCACAACCACTGCCCCGCAAGCTTTGCTTTGAAGAATGCTGGTGTAGAAGGACAGAGAATGAAATAGACACTACAGAATGACAGTCTCTGGTATCCAGAGCAGATATTGTGATGTCATAATGCCTCATTCCACCAGTGCCTAAGAGCCAATCACATCAGTGATGTCACAATGGCTTCATTATCCTTGGCTCCTATAAGAATCAGAATATGAATGGCCACAACCACTGACCCGCAAGCTTTGCTTTGAAGAATGCTGGTGTAGAAGGACTGAGGTTGAGATAGACACAAAAAAATGACATGGGATTATTTCCCGCGGTTATCCGCGGTGACGGGAACAGTGATGAATTTTGTCACCGTGTCATTCTCTAATTGTGAGCCCGTTCGGGACAGAGAGAGTACCTCAATGTCTGTCTATATTTAGTATTGTAAATCGCTTAATACCTATGTTCAAGCAGTAAATCAAATGAAATAAATCCAATATCTTTCTATCTATCTATCTACACATACATACACAGTATACAGGTAAGCACATGTCCATGTCTAGCTATCTCTATTTATGGAAACTGGATTCTGATGAAATCTAAATCTGAGAGCCTGTGTGAAAAGCAGTTAAAAAGGAAACTGCCATGAAGTTTTTTAAAAAATAAAACAGTCACATGGAAAGTTCCGAGTCCCTTGAATCAATTTAAAACCAAATTAATTGAATCGCACAAAAAGAAAGCTTTCAAGAGCTAAACTGGCAGTTTTAGCAGGGAAAGAATCTTGAGTGGTCGGCTGTCAGTAGTTTAGAAACAGGATGAGATATTGAGCTGCAGACTGTCAGTAGTTAAACTCCATTTTCTCAGCTAGCAGTGACTGACAGGAGAAAACTCTACACATTGTTAACTGCTAGGAGAGTGAGAATGACAAGCATTGTGGATGTCAGAGATTAATGTTAGGTGGCGCCTGTAATTTTAGAACAGCTTCTGGTTTAAGAGGGCAAGTAAGCATTTATTTAGGCACAATTTAATAAACATTGACATCTGTGGGACTTATTTTTTAAAAAATGCAGACATCCAACAAACACATCCCTACTTTAGAGACCACAAAGCTAAGTACTCTTTTAAAGTACATAAATTAATATTTATCCTATATAATAAAACCTTAAGCACGCATGTGCAGTTAGGGTTTTGTGATCCCTGCCCCTGTGTTTTCTGTTCCGTGGCCAAATTCTATTTTAGGATACGGCAGCAGGGAACATTCTGGTGACTCTCCTCCTCCTGCCCTCACTCACCAACCGCTGCTGCTGGAGGAAGCACAGGCAAGCTCTCTCCCAGCGGCGCCAGACCCACGTCGTCGCCACCCGATTGCCGGCCACGGTGGCCGCCGCTGCTGTGAAACTGCCCAGTACTGCTGCTGATGCCACTCTTCAAAGGAGCCTGGTGAGGATAGTGTCCGGCTGTAAAAAACTTTGCAGGCTGCTCAGCACCTCAGTAGCACATTTCCTCTGACGTACGCAATTGCATCAGAGGGAACTTGCTACTGAGGTGCTTAGCGGCCTGCGAGGTTCACTACAGCGGGCTGCTATCCTTACCAGGATGCAAACGAACATGCTGGACAGGGGAGCAGGGAAGAAGGACAGGGGGAGCACGGAAGAGGTGCTGATGGACAGGGGAGCAGGGAAGAGGGACAGGGGGAGCACGGAAGAGGTGCTGATGGACTGGGGAGCAGGGAAGAGGGACAGGGGGAGCACGGAAGAGGTGCTGATGGACCGGGGAGCAGGGAAGAGGGACAGGGGGAGCACGGAAGAGATGCTGATGGACTGGGGAGCAGGGAAGAGGGACAGGGGAGCACGGAAGAGGTGCTGATGGACCGGGGAGCAGGGAAGAGGGACAGAGGAGCACGGAAGAGGTGCTGATGGACCGGGGAGCAGGGAAGAGGGACAGGGGAGCATGGAAGAGGTGCTGCAGGACACGGGGGAGATAAAAGGAAGGGAGAAGGGCTACTGCTGGACAGGGGGAGCTGGAAAGGGGTGGTGGTGGACAGCGGAGGAAAAAGAGGCAGAAAGAAAGACAGACAGAAAGCGTCCAAGGAGAGAGAGCGAGAAAGACAGACACACACATCTATTCTAGCACCCATTAATGTAACGGGCTTAAAGACTAGTAAAAATATAAGTTTATTGATAAAAGAAATCTATACCTAATAAATAGATGATCCAGTGATGATATGACACGTCAATCTTTAGGCAATGAGAATTTTTTCAGCCTAAAGTGCTGCTGCTGAGGATCTGGGTTGTACTAATTAATGATGAGGTATACAATTGTTGTGCTATAGATAGTACAGTACTCTCCCAATATTTGCGGGGGTTCCATTCCAGGAGCCCATGCAAATATATATTAAAAAAATGGCGAATACAGTTTTTCACCTGGGGAAACAGGAGAGGGCAGCTGGAGAGGCAGGATAGGGCAGCTGAAGCGCCGCCGAGTGAAGGAAATCACTCGCAATATGCTCCGACCGCCTCTTCCTGCACTAAAGTCAGGCTTCACCAATCAGGAGCTGCTTTGACACGCAGCTACTGATTGGTTAAGCCCGACTTTAGCACAGGAAGTCCCGGTCGGAGAATACCATGAATGACCAGGACTGCGAACCGCGAATGACCGGGGGAACACTGACACCTAACTCTGACATCCAAGAAATGGCATAAACCAGCACTTGGACGTCCTAATCGCCAGGACGTCCAAATGCAGATTTTTGAAACCAACTTTCCTGGACATCTTGCAAGGCATCCCAGCCACCATGCATCCAAAATTCATGGGGTGTGTGCAGTGGCGTACCTAGCATATGTGACACCCGGGACCCATCATTTTTAGACACCTCCCCCCAGCTGTATGAAAAACATGATTTTTAGTAACAATCCACACGTCACACAAGAGTGTACCTAGAAAAGGCAGCATCTTACATATTGCAAAGAGCAGTACATCAATACACCCATTGTAAAATTAAACAAGCCAGACTAGTACAGATCAATCCTACACAGTCAATCCTAACAGAAAACCATGTCTTTTCAAACACACAGAACACAGAAAACACCTTCGCCTAGTATGTAATCACAAACTAACCCCTCCCCCTTTTAAAAAACTGTAGTGTGGTTTTTAGCCATAGTGGTAACAGCTCAGATGCCAATGCTAAAAAACGCTCTACAGTTTTGTAAATGGGGAGATAGAATAAAAATACGTAGACAAAGGTTAAACTGAAGCACCAAGAAATTGGACTCTGCATACAATGCAACATCACAGAAATAACGATGCATCTCCCCTAAAGTAAAAAATAAAAATATAATTTTTTTCTACCTTGTCTTCTCTGGTTTCTGCTTTACTCATCTTCTTGTCACTCTCTTCCTTTCATCCACTGTCTGCCCTCTCTTTGCCCCTTCTATATGGCATCTTCTCTCCTTCTATTCCCCTTCTAGAAACTTTATGCCTCCCCCTTCCATCTCTTCCTTTACCCCCATTGGTCTGGCATCCATCTTCTTCCCTTCCCTCCTCCAATGGTCTGGCATCTCTCTCCTCTCCTTCCCTCTACCTTCCCTCTCCTCTACCTTCCCCCCACTTCTATCAGCATCTGCCCCCTTTCTCTCCCTCCAACCCAATTCCATGCAGTATCCTTCCCCCTTATGTCTCTTTCCCCTTTCCCTGCAATTCCATCAGCATCTGCTCCCTTTCTCTCCCTCCACCATGCTTCCATACCACCCTGAACCCCTTTCTTACCCTTCACCATGCTTCCAAACCATGCTGACCCTCCTTTCTCTCCCTTCACCAATACCACCCTTCCCAATACCTCCCTGACCCCCTTTATCTCCTTCCATTACCCTGCTATGCTCCTTTATTTCTCTATCCAAATCAGCAAGATCCCGCGATGACTACTTCTGCTGCCTCTACTCCTGAAGACGTTAGTGACATCAGAAGGGGGCTGGGCTGGCAGATGCAGGGAGTTGTGGCAAGGTCCCGCGATGACTGCAGCTGCTGGTCCACCCCCCCTCCCCAACGTCACTTACCTCTTCCGGAGCAGAGGCAGCAGAAGTAGTCATCGCGGGACCTTCCTGCACTTCAGCGCGGCTGCCGACTCTGCTCTGGAATAAGTACAGCAGCCGTGCTGAGGTGCCGTTTTGAGCAGTGTGGGAGGTTCCGGACCCATCAGCTGTGCACCTACTTGAAGCGTGCACCCAGGATGGACCGCCCCCTCGCCCCCTCCCCTTGGTACGCCACTGGGTGTGTGTTTACAATCAAACCTTTTCCAGGATATCCAGGACAGAACTTAGACATCTGTAGCCAACACTATTCTAGAAGCGTCTAAGTGCCAGAATGGTACCCAAAATGACTAAATAAACACTGGAGAGATTAAGTAATGATCCACCCCACACACCCCAGTGATCACTAGCCCTTTCCCACCCCCCTAAAATCTGAATGAAAGTCTCTAGAACAGTAGTATCTGGTATGGGAAATCTTAGTAGAGAATCACACAGGTGTCTTAAATAGCCTGGTGTGGAGGCTAGAGAGCCATAGAGAGGAGGACCCAGACCCATAAGCCACTCTAACCACTACATTTATGGTAGAAATTGTAAGCCCAACAAATCCAACAAAACCACCTGCAGCCATAAGGGCTATTGGGATGGTAGAGAGATGAGTACAGTAGGTTTTGGGGGGAGTTTTGGAGGGCTCACCATACATTAGAAGGGAGTTTTGGTGAGATGTACTTCTGTTCAGGCACCTTTTATTTTCTTCTATTGTTTCATTCTCACATTAGGTTTCCAGCGAATGAGGTAAACTAAATACTGTAGTGTTGCAGAGAAGGGTCATGGTAATGTAGCTAGTGCCTATTTGGATTCTATTTGTCAGGATACTAGATTAAAAGGGGGAGAAGACCTGAAGAAAAGACATGGAAGGTAAAAAGAATTTAAAAAAGAACAGACGATGCCCAATATAATTTGCATAAGTACTGTAACACACTTTGGGCTAGATTCATTAAGCTCACCAATCGTGTTTGCGATTGTGTACCGACCCGATTTTCCTCCGACCCGATTCACTAACCTCGTGACCGATCATCATCTGATCTGATCCGATCCACACATGCAAATGAGGGGAAACGGTATGCAAAGTAGGAAGGACGCGATTCACTAAACTCACGAAGGAACACCGATTGGTCTGGCCGATCCCAAAAAAGTGACTGCTGAGGACCAGTTGCTCGCATCCTTGCTGACTCTCCAGCCCCGACTCTACAATAGTTTCCAAAGCAATGGTGTCCTGCCAGCATACGTGACAACTGTTCCACTCTCCTGCTCCCTGCTACCCCGACTTGCCTGCTCTCTGCCCCCTTCCCTGCAGTGCAAGCCTTTGGTTTTAGCCCACGGGTTTAAAGTGGAGCTGCATTACAGCGTGTTCTGTTCCAGACTGGATCATGCCGTAGTGCAGTCCCGCTTTAAAACCGCGGGTTAAAACCATGGGCTCGCGAGTAACCCTTCCCTGCAGCGTATCCTGCCTCGACTTTGGGAGAAAGCTCCACTACTTTGAGGAAGCTTGTACATTCTTGCGAGAAAACACAGGCCTTTTTTCTTTTCCTGACCCAGATAAAAAAAGGTAGTTACAGATTCAATTCACGGTGAGCAAGCAAAAAAAAAGTCTCTTCAAGCCCAGATTTCTGGCCTTGTGGTCTGCATTTTTAGGCAAACAATTGAATTTAAAAGACAGGAAAAACGGAAGGCGGTGGTGGGGTCCGGGAAACTGCGGGATGGGGCTCAGTCTCTGGAGCTGGTGAGATGGGAAGTCAGGAGAGCAAGCACATGCACAGACCATCTTCAGGCAAAGAAAATGTTCTGCGCATGCGTCAGGATCGCTCTGCAGCGATCCATGCAGTCACTGTGGGGCGTGCCTCCGATCGCCTCCATGTGCATGAGGACGCTTTGTGGATCAGTCACCCAGAAATGGATCGCAAAGGAGGTTAGTGAATCTGGGCCTTACTCCCTAATTCTATAATTTTGCACATACATTTTTTATTCTTGGCTCACAAGTTAACATGCACAGCTTATAGAATAATAATAGTTTAGTGTATAACTTAGGGCCAGATTCACTAACCTGCCCAATTCCCAACAAGTAAATATACAGACGGGGGTGATTGGAGGAACTCCCCCATCTGCAGGCATGGATCCCTGTTAAGCAATCCTCGCGCATGCGCAGACCATCTGTAGATGGTCTGTGCATGCGCTAGACCTCCGGGCCCGACTTAGATTTTTTTTTTTTTCTTTTTTTAACGTTAGAAGCCCTTGGTTTTAACCCGGGCTTGCACTGCGGGGAAGGGTGGGAGTCATGACAGGCGATTGGGGCTGGCCATTTTCGGGGCAGGCAGGTGTTCGGGGCAGTGGGAGAGTCTGGGAGAGTCGGGGCTGCAGGAGGTTTTTGGGGACGCGACTTTTTTTTTTTTAATTCTTTATTGATTTTTAATCAAAAACAGTGTCATACAAATGAAAGAACAAAAGATATTCCACATATTCTACTATTATCTATACAGATAACATAAATATCATTCAATAATTTCATTTTCCTGCATATAATAATATCATAATATATTCTAATATACAATACAAATAAAGACTTTTTAATTTTTTGCTTTTTTCATCGGGGCGGCAGGCAGGAGACGAGCATGGGGCACAGCGGGTAGGAGAAGAGAGCGGGGCATACAGAGAGCAGGGTTTCCAGTCGGAAAGACATTTTCGACTGGTCCCCAGCAGTCGCTTCTTCAGGTGATCGGCCAGCCCAGTCGGATCTGAAATTTGGTGCTGTGAATCGTGGCCCAGCCTACTTTGCATGCATTTCACCTCATTTGCATGCATGGATTCCAAGCAGATTGCAGGAGAGGTAAGTGAATCAGGCCGGAGGGAAATTTTATAGTAAAGGGGTCGCAAACCGATCGGTATGCGATTGGTTTGCTTTGTGAATCTGGCCCTTAATTGTTAAATAAGACACTAGTTTACCATTAATAAGTCATAATTGGAGTCAACTGGGGTTAATTGGCACTTATTTGCATTTCCACACTGTGACAGGCACAGAGGGTATCATGACGTGTAGAGGCCACAGCGGGGAGATCTGCCTCCCAGTTATGGGTTAGAGCACAGCAAGGGTAGGCTCTCTGTAACCATGGGCATTGGAATGGGGATGGCCACAGGGAGCATAGCCCCCTCCAAATTAACGGTCGGTCAGAAGATATGGCTTTCTCACCTACCCCACCCACCTCCTCCCTGGCCACTCTCATTTTAAATCTTCAGACAGCGGCAACGAGTGAGCGTGCTGCTTTAAGTGTGCCCCAGAAGTCTTCATTCTACTAAGTCTATTCCCTTCATTATCTTGAACGTTTCGATCATGTCCCCTCTCAGTCTCCTCTTTTCAATGGAGAAGAGGCCCAGTTTCTCTAATCTCTTCTTATACGGCAACTCCTCCAGTCCCTTAACCAATTTTGGGTCCAGAGAAGAGCGACAAAAATGGTTAAGGGACTGGAGGAGTTGCCATACAGTGATAGGCTAGAGAAACTGGGCTTCTTCTCCCTTGAAAAGAGGAGACTGAGAGGGGAAATGATCGAAACATTCAAGATAATGAAGGGAATAGACTTAGTAGAGAAAGATAGATTGTTCACCCTCTCCAAGGTGGAGAGAACGAGAGGGCACTCTCTGAAGTTAAAAGAGGATAGATTCCGTACAAATGTAAGGAAGTTCTTCTTCACCCAGAGAGTGGTAGAAATCTGGAACGCTCTTCTGGAGGGTGTTATAGGGGAAAGCACCCGTCAGGGATTCAAGACAAGATTAGACAAGTTCCTGCTGAACCTGAATGTACGCAATAAAATAATATGCAAACAATAAATAGGATATCTTTTTTCTCTTTAGTTTTAAAACCCATTTTGTCCATGTGCAAATCTATAGCACATAGCTGGAAACCACTAGTTTCTGCACTGTGCCAGAGGGATGTTGCTTGCTTAGAATGCTGTATGATATTTTTACAGAGCAATAAGCTGCTGTGTCAAAATTGTAGTACTGTATGAGATGCTATGACACTGCTGCTCAATATTTTTCTATATTTCTAGTCTTAGACTGTGCAGTGTCAGCCATTTATTTTTTTAACTTAAGAGTACATTTTTGAAATGATCTCCCTTTAGGATATTTACCCTTATGTTATCACAGTGAGAAGAAACAGCGATGTGATTGCATTGCCGCATTGCCTTGCACAATGGTAACTCAGTGGGGATAAACTATGAATAATTACACTGTTGACTGTCCTCCTCTGATAACATCACAGTGGGGAAAAGTTGATTAAACTCCTGAACAGATTCACTTAATTCCATCAGACTGGATAATCCACAGTAATTTCTGACTTCGCGTGCTGGCTTGATTAATTGGCATCTGCCTTTCATGGGTTTTCTGAATTTTACTGCGGATTTACCTGGTGCTGCATGTAACATAGTAAATGATAGCAGATAAAGACCTGAATGGTCCATCCAGTCTGCCCTGGAATTACATGCATACAATTTCATGATTAACTGAAAATGACTTTTTTCATGCTTTTTTGAATTCCGTCACCACTTTCCTCTACCCTACTTTCTTTGGGAGAGCATTTCAGGCATCCACCACCCTCTCCGTGAATAAGAATTTTCAAACATTACTCTTCAACCTCAATTTATGTCCTCTAGTTTTACTAATTTCCCTTCTCTGGAAAATATTTGGTCCTATATTAATACCTTTCAAATATTTAAATGTCTGTACCAAATCAACCCGTCCCTCCTAACCTCCAAAGTGCACATGTTGAGGTCTTCCAGTCTCTTCTCATACTTCTTTTGGCACAAAACCATTATAATTTTGAATGCTTTCCTCTAGACCAGGGGTAAGCAATTCCGGTCCTCGAGAGCCGGAGCCAGGACAGGTTTTCAGGATATCCACAATAAATATGGATGAGATAGATTTGTATCTCAAGTAGGCAGTGCATGCATATCCACCTCATACATATTCATTGTGAATATAATGAAAACCTGATTTGGGTCTGGCTTTCGAGGACCGGAATTGCCTACCTCTGCTCTAGGCCACTTCAAGTCTTCTTATATCCTTGACCAGATATGGCCTCCAAAACAGAACACAATACTCCAAATGGGGCCTCACCAACAGTGGCATAGTGATGGTGAGAGGTGCCCGGGACGATGGCGCCCATCCCAACCTTCTCCTCCACCCCCCACCTCCACACATTCCTTCCCTGCCCCCTCATGTCATACGTGTGCCACTTCCCTTTCCCCGAACCTCTGTAACATTTTCTGGCATGAGTAACAATTCCCAAGCTGCTGTCGCGCCAGCTGTCGTGTCTGAAGAAAAGCCAATGCAGGTGTGACAGTAGGTTTGGGGTTGCTCTTCGAGCCAGATATATGGGGGAGGGAGTTAAACGGCGTGCACACATGGCACTGGGGGGACGGGGAAGGAGCTGAGGGGAAGGGGGCAGAAAGTAGGCAGGGTGCCTGCACCCTCACCAAGACGGCACCTTGGGTGGACCATCCCCTGCCCCTTACTATCCCACTGCTCACCAATGACTTGTACAGAGGCATCAACACCTCCGTTCTTCTGCTGGTTACACATCTGTCTATATAGCCTAGCATTCTTCTGGCTACAGCCACTGCCTTGTCACATTATTTTGTCACCACCAGATCCTTAGACACTATCACGCCAAGGTCCCCCATCTGTGCATATCAACCTCTTGCCTCCCAGCACATACATCTCCCTTGGACTTCTGCTCCTCAAATGCATCACTCTGCACTTCTTTGTATTGAATTTTAGTTGCCAGACATTAGGCTTTTCTTCCAAATTTTGCAAATTCTTTTTCATGTTTTTCACGCCCTCCGGGGTGTCCATTCTGTTACAAATCTTGAACTTATGTTCTAACCCTTTGGATATTGAACAGAATTGGCCTCAGCACCAATTCTTGAGGCATTCCACTACTCACCTTTCCTTCCTCCATGCAAATTCCATTAATCACTATCCTGTGATGTCTGTCCTTCAACCAGTTTCTAATCCTAACTTCAGCCAGTCAAGTTGTTAGAAAGCATCCTTTGAAGAACCATGTCAAAGGCTTTGCTGAAATCTAAGTAAATTATATCTAGCATACTTTCTTAATCAGATTCATTTGACACGATTTATCATTAGTAAAGCCTCTTGTAACCCATTAGATTCTAGAAATTTTACAAACTTCTCCTTCAACAAAGCTTCCATTATTTTTCCAATAACCAAAGTGAGGCTTACCAGTTCGTAGTTTCCCACGTCATCTCTGTGACCATCTTTGTGAACAGGAACCACATCTACTGTCTTCCAATACCACAAAGTTATTGAACAAATCTTTAAGTGAATCTACCAGAACCTCTCTGAGCTCCCTCAATATCCTGGGATGGATCCCGTCTGGTCTGACGGATTTGTTCATCCTCAATTTTTCCAGTTGTTCATAAACACTTTCTTCCATGAATGGCACAGTATCCATTCTATTCTCACTTGTAATTTTGCCAGCCAATCGTGGTCCTTCTCCAGGATTTTATTCTGTGAATACAGAACAGAAGTATTCATTTAGCACATTTGCTTTTTCCTTATCATAGCTTCTTTCAGTCTAAACAATTCCATTTTTTGTCTTCTTTCACTAATATACCTGAAAACATTTTTGTCTCCCTTTTTTATTTTTATCTCTCTCTTGGCATTTTCATCTGGTATTCTTTCTGTGCTTCTCTTGAGTATTTTTATATTTCATGAACACCAGTTCATTTGCCTTTATTTTCTCTGCCACAAGTTTGAAGAACCATATCAGTGTCTTTTCTCTCTTGTTTTTATTTTCCTCCTAAACCTGCCTCTCCTCTTCTCCTGTTCCCTATTTCTGTGGACAAAGTCCTCATCATCCCTGTCTCATTGGCTTGTAACCTTGAGATAAACTTTGCCTCAACTCTCTCCTTCTCTTCACAAATCCAAAAGACCTCCAAAACCTGTTGTTTTGGTAAAATCCAACCCTTCCTTTCTGAGTATACCACTAAGACCCTCATCCATACCCTTATCACCTCTTGCTAGGGGTGACCCTGTAATGAGGCCAACTGAGGTGGCATTCTTAGGCAGCACTCATGAGGGAGTAGCTTCTTGCTTTTGGACAGCCTACCTACTGGTTTGCTCTCTCTGCCACACCCCTTCTTGGCATCAATTCCTTTCACCCTTCTCCCCCCCCAATCGGCATTTTTCCCATCCCTCCCATGTCTACCTTTAATTTGTTGTAAAAGTTGCTGGGTGGCAGCAGTGATTCACAGAACTACTCTGCTGCCAGTCCCAGCAGAAACAGGAAGTTGTCAGAGAGGGCAGGCCACAGTGTATAACTGTATAGTCTGCATAGTCTTCTGTATGTGCATTTAAGATGGGTGGCTGACTATTCAGACCTAACCTTTTTTGTTTTTTAAGTTCAATAAGTTGTATTGTTTTCATATATAAGAACAAAACAGACAATAGAACATCATATGCATTAGAAAAAGCGGGAAAGTATGGTCAAATAGATAACTGATAACCATGATACAGTAACAGGTACATATTAAAAAAAATTAATAATAATACAGGTCAATAAGGTAACCAAGATACTTCCAGCAGTGATTTCCAGGTGCACTCAAAGGAGTGTAATAATCTGTGTTTAATAGCTGTAGCTCTTTCAAATTTGGCGGTAGTGCAAATAGAGTTCCACCACATATTATAATCAACGATAGAAGTGTCTTTCCGATGTTTATGGCTAATTGGAGCAGTAAATTTAGGCAGACCTAAATGGAGAATAGGCTAGTTATTTCTCCAGGCCTGCCACACAAAGTAATCTACTCAGCAGGTGAATATCCTTCTGAATGGATAAATTTTAGTCTTGCATCTGGCTGGCCCCAAATACCTTCCCTTTTCATACACTCACATTTTTGGCCATTATAGAATTATACAGCCAGAATTTATATATCTTCTGACATATTTCTTTAAAAAAAGGCTTTTATCCAGTCAGTACCACAATTTAAAACATAAGGACTTTTTAAATATCAAACTTATGTTGAACAATTTTATAACAGATTGCCTAAATAGAGAAAAGGCATCTATTTTATAAAGACATATAGGCCTCTAGGCCTTTATAAAATACTAAGCACTAGATTCAATAAATGGTGCTGAAAAAAAATCCACACAGCAAATCTTTTTGTAAACAGCACTCTGAATTACACTCTGTTTATAGAATAGAGCTTAGAGCCAATTTCTGCGCCAAGCTTTGGGTGCAAGGATTGGCTCATAGACAAAACTGCGTGAGACAATCGCGCGCAGACAAACCCGCCCAGACAATAGCACGCAGGACATCAGCATGCTGGTTTTCAACACTATTTTAAAGTGCTGTGAGGGTGTGTGGGGAACCCCCCCACACACTTTAGTTAGAAATGTTGGCGCTCCCGTTGGGGGGGTATAGGGCGAGAGAAAACATCCTTTTCCCCTGTTTTTTAGGGAAAAATTACTGTTTCCTCTGTAATGGGGGGAGTTCCTCCCCACCTCCCAACAGGAGCGGCAACATTTCTACCTAAAGTGGGAGGTTCCATCCCACACTCCCTCGGAGCACTTTAAAATAGTGTTGAAATCCAGCATGCTGACAACCTGCGCATGATTGTCTGGGTGGGTTTATCCTTGCGCGATTGTCTCGCGCGCTTTTCACTGGACACCGAAGGATTTATACTAACTGAAACCTTGTTTAAATTGTGGAGCGGTTCCCCACTATTCAGTAATACTATGCGCATGTTTAGTGAATGTCCCTGATCTGCACAAGCCTCTCCCATGGCCATGCCCCCTGTTGAATTATGTGCCGTAAGTTTTGCTCACAGATCTTTATACGAGTGGAGTTTGATTGCTTTGGTACTAACTGAAGGAGGAGCTGTTCTCCTCTATCATCGTTGTGCATTTTTGTACACTGTCAATTATCATGCTATTTAAACCAATTAAAAATAATTTAGTTTCATGTAGAATTAACCCCCCCCCTTATACAAAACTGCAAAAGCGGTTTTTAGTGCCAGCTGGCGCATTAAATGCTGTGCGCCGCTCCAACGCTCTTAGAGCTCCATGAGCGTCAGAGCAGTGCACAGCATTCAACGTGCCAGCCAGCACTAAAAACCGCTTTTGTGGTTTTGTAAAAGGGGAGGTAAGTTAGGCATCACTAGCCCCCTCCTTTACAAAGCCGCCTTAGCATTTTTAATGCCAGCCACGGCGGTAAGAACTGAAGGGAGTAGTTGAGAATTTTGAGTGACACCTTCTACAAAGTTCGTGACTACTGGGAAGCAACAGATGACATCCCAAAGAAAGCATGTTGGCTGAACCGTCCGGAGATGTGGCAAGACTTGGAAAACCGCTACAATCCACCTAATTTTCCATTCAACCAGTTTTCCCTAACCCCAGATTCCATAAAAGGTGCACAAATTTAAGTATGCAAAATTGCACACTATTTTGATATGCGTGTGCAATTAAATTGATTAATAAGCCAATTAGTGCCAATAATTGAGTTCTATCAATCAATTAAATTTGGATTCACTCGTGCCATTCTACAAGGGTGGTTTGAAAAGTCTGGTGAAAAAACAAGTTAAACAATGTAGTCTCCATCAAGGGCTATACATTTAGGGGTCCTTTTATCAAGGCACGGTAGGGGTATAATGCGCGGAATACCGCGTGTTAAACCACCTGCCGCACTAGTCGCTAATGCCTCCATTGACCAAGTGTTAATTTTTTTGCTTGCCACGGGGGTTAGCGCATGATGAAATGTCCGACGCGCTAACCCCGCTAGCGCGGCTTGATAAAAGGACCCCTTAGTCCAGTGAGTTTCTAGTTTTCTCATAAGCTATTTTTCTTATAATATGAAAAAACTGGAAACTCACTGGACTAGCTCTTGATAGAGACTTCATTGTTTAACTTGCTTTTACCAAATTTTTCAAATTACTGTACCTTCGTAGAATAGTACTTAGCAAGATGTGTGCGCAAATCCAAATTGTTGCCAATTGATTGTTTTTTGGGTTTTTTTATGTCTTTTTTCATTTTTAAAACTTTCAATAAGTGTAACATAATATACAATCATTTTATACTTTAACATCACTTAATATACCATCAAAGTTAACTCACATCAAATATCCCTCCCTCCCCTTATACCTAACAATTATACTTAAGCATAAGAAATCTTAAAGTATTCCCTCCCCACCCTAGACGTGTATGAACGAAGGAAAAAAAAAGTAATATTCATTCTGTACAATATTTTGTTAATGGCTCCCAAATACCTCTGCTGTATGGCTATTACCCATTCCATTTTAAAGATTTGGCATAACAAATTCCACCAAAAATTATAATTCAGCCGATCCCAATTTTTCAAGTTTTTCATAATTTGCTGTATGGCAACCCCTGTCATGATGAGCAAAAGTTTGTTATTATTAGAAGAGATTTGACTCTTAGCTCTCATGGAAGTACCAAATAACACAATGTCTATGATAATGCCACCAGATTTTCCAGTAGATTATTTACTTGACCCCAAATGGGTTTCCAAAAACTAAGTATCAATGGACAATAGAATATTAAATGATCTAATGTCCCAGCTTCGAGATGACAGTGCCAGCATCTATTAGACTTAGAGCTGTCTAATTTCTGTAAACGAACTGGAGTCCAAAATGCTCTATGTAACAAAAAAAAACCCCAAGTTTGTCTCATAGATGCCGACACCATACATCTCATCCTCCAAGCCCAAATTCGTGGCCATTGAGACGCAGTAATTTGATGTTTTATTTCAATGCTCCAAATGTCACGCAGACCAGTCTTTGGTTTCTTATTCAAAAATCCAGATATTAATTTGTACCACTGAGCGGCCTGGTGTCCCAGGAAGTCCACCTGAAAACATAAGGCCGGCAAACTATGCTGATTAGTTAGATTTTTCCATTCAGGGAGCCCCTCCTGAATGGCCTGCTTCAAGGGCAACCATCTAAAATTTTGTGATTTGTTAAGACCAAATTTGTGTTGCAATCGTGACAACTCAAGCAGCTTACCAATTGCCAATTGATTGTTAGAACTCAATTATTGACACTAATTGGCATGTTAGCCAGTCTAGTTGCTCATGCATCTCAGAATAGTGTACAATTTTGCATACTTAAATTTGTGCACCATTTAGAGATCTGGGGTTAAGGAAAACTACTTGAAACTGCAGCTAGATTGACACCATGGAATTGGAGTAAATATTAGTGCATACATGATGTGTGCATGCATGCACTTTATTTTATTTTATTTTTTTTATTATAAATCTTTATTGATTTTCAAACCTTGACAGTGCAATACAATTAATTGAACATAAACACTGTATAAAACGCACTATTAAATATACAATTAATATATAAAACAATTATTTTCTCCCCCCTCCTCCCAATTATTAATACAAAAAGACATATTTAAAAAAAAAAACAACAAACTGTACATATAAATGATGACTCTGCTGTCAACGGTGTAGAAGCCCTGTGCTGTTCTCCCAGACTTCAGATCAGCACAGAACTCCGAGTACTGAACTGATCACAGGTTGGCAGAGCTGTGTGGTACAGAAAGCCCCAACAGAGTTTCATTGAGGTCTTCATACTTTAGTGCCTTGCTGCAAAGATGCAAAGACACTGTTGGGAGGCAGACTGGAGAGATGGAGCTTGGAGAAAGAAGCTGAAAGAGGGGTTTATGAAAGAAAAAAATGGTAGGGGGCATGGGGAAGGGGGAAGGAAAAGAGCTAATGACACCAGAAGGTAAAGGAGGAGACAGGAGTAGGGAATGGGGGAAGAGGGAGCTGATAGCAGAGAATAAAGGGGCTTGCAGGAGAAGTGTGCGCGCGTGTGTGGTAATGAATGACCAGCAGAGACAGGAGTAGGGAATTGGGTGGGAAGAGCTAAGGATAGCAGGGAATAAAAGGACATGCAGGAAAAGTATGTGCACACATATGTGTGAAGTGCTAATGGCACTGGGATAAGGGGATACGTATGAACAGGAGAAGAGTTGAACTGGCGGAAAATAGGAGAGGGGGAGGGGGAGGGTGGGAAGTGCTGAGGACTCCAGAGATAAAGGGACACGTGCAGGGGAGGAGGTGAAATGGAGGAAACAGGATAAGGGGTGGGGGAACCGCTGAGAACAACAGGGTTCAAGGACATGTGCAAGAGAAGAAATGAGCTGTGATAGAGAATATTTGTGGGAGGGGAGGATGTAGGGGAAACTGGATAATGGGGGCATATGGCTGGTGAGGGGGCAAAGAAGAATTGAGAGGGTAAAAAGTAAGGGTGTGTGTGTGTGGGAGAGATGGAGTGAGATAGAGAATGCTGAAGGGGATGAGATGCAGGAGGAGCGCGTGTAGGAGGATGAGGGGTAGGAGCTGCAGAGGTGAGGGGTAGAGAATGACATGGAAACTATTTACCGCGGTAAACCATGGTCACCGCAGTAAATCTGCAGGAATGGAGACATTTGCAACTGGTTTACTGCAGGAATGGGGACAAGACCTTTCACCGCCATGTGGGAGCGGTGAAAAGTCTTGTTCCTGTGGTAAAAAAATTGTGCCCGTGTCAGACTCGGCATCTACTCTCCAGCTCCTCTTACGCCTATTTTACCTTCAGGAGCCAGCCACGCCACAGTGAAGACAGAAGGAACCCAAAACCAAAGCCTGAGACCAATGTGATTTGAAGAATAAAATTACTAGGCAACACTAGGTAGAAAAAAAAAATTTGTGATTAGAATATTTCAGATCTGAAATATGTATCCTGCTATTGCTGGTATTAGACATAACTGGGGACGGTAAAGCCCAGGCTGTGCTTCTTTAGCTTCCAGCTGGCTTAGGGCTCTCTCTCTGACCAGGGGGCAGTTGCCTTCCCTTAACACTATTCCTGCCATGTGTGACTGAAGTATTCTGTTAGCTTGATATTTCTATGTAGCATTCTGTAGTAATTTGGTTTGTTCAGTTTTTATAATAGTATAGGGGATATTTGTGAAAGGGAGGGGAGACGGGTTTTGTTGATCCTTGCTCTGTATTATTTGTGTTTATAAAATGACAATTGTACAGAATATTGTCTCTTTTTATACTTTAACTAGTATTTAAGCCAGTTACATTAACGGGTGCTAGAATATATGTATGTGTGTCTTTCTTTCTTTCTGTCTCACTCCCTGTCCTTGTGTCTTTCTTCTTTTATTTCTGTCTCCCTATTTGTCTCTCTTTCTGGCCCCTATGCAGCATTTATCTCCCCTTGTGCACTTTCCTGTACAGTAGCCATATCAGCATTCCCTCCCCCTCCATTTCCTTGTGCATCAGCATTTCCCCCCCCTCCCTACTTCCCTGTGCAGCATTTTCCTCCCTCCCCACTTCTCTGCACAGCAGCTGCAGCAGCATTTATTCCCCTGTCCATTTTCCTGTGCAGCAGTTTGTATTTTTTTTAGAATGCGAGAAGTGATGGTGTAGGCAAGGAATTAAGCGAGCGGAAAGTGAGGTTTGGATGGGATTGTCATACCGCAGTAGGAATGTCAGATGGGAGGTTAAATGGGGGTTCAGGTGTGTGGAGGAGGTTTTTGAGGTGTTGGGGGTGGAAGAAACAGCCACACACAAATAGTGGCAGGTGCTAGAAGAAATGTGTAGATTTATAATTGGGGTTTGTTTTTTTTTGTTGCTTTGCTATGTGTGTCTCTCTCAGTGTGTGTATGTCCTAGTGTGTGTATGTCCTTTTGTGGGTTTTTTTTTATGTTTGTCTCTATCTCCTTGTCCAAAGTTTTAAATTTTTTTTAAATCTGTCTCTTTAGACCCCTGTTATTCTTTGTTGTTTTTTGACTGTCACCTTCTATCTATGTATTTAGCTGCTGTCTGTATTTGTTACTTTAGCTCTCTCTGTCTGTGTTTGTTTTGGTGTCTTTTTCTTTGAATCTGTATCTGTATCTTTGGCCCCCTTGTCCTCCTGTGTGTGTATTTGCAGTGTGTGCAGATGTGTATCACCTACCTTTTTTTTTTTTTAATAACGGAAGTGGCACAGAGTAAGTTGTTTTTAGTAAATCGGCAGAATATAAATGGTAGAAAGTATGAAATAGGCACAGAGTGATTAGTGTAGGTCAAACCGCCACTTGACACTCATTGAAATGCGAAAGTTCACATGTGGAACGCGCCTATTATTAACCGGATGCAACATTGTTATGACGACCGTGTAACGCGCCTGCTATTTAAAAAATACATGGCACAGTTGTTTAAAGTCCTTCACTACAGATGCGCAAGTTTTATTTAATTTTTGCAACGTTGTTTTATACCACAGTGGGAGCCGGGTGAGAGCAGCGACCTCCAGTTGTGTTTTTTTTTTTTTTAAGTTGAAAGCCGCCGGGGGAGCCGGGTGAGAGCGGCGACCTCCGGTTGTGGTTTTTTTTTTTTTTTTTTTAAGTTGAAAGCCGCCGGGGGAGCCGGGTGAGAGCGGCGACCTCCGGTTGGGTTTTTTAAAAAAAATAAGTTGAAAGCCGCCGGGGGAGCCGGGTGAGAGCGGCGACCTCTGGTTGTGTTGGTTTTGTTTTGTTTTTTTAAGTTGAAAGCCGCCGGGGGAGCCGGGTGAGAGCGGCGACCTCCGATTGTGTTGGGTTTATTTTTTTTTTTAAGTTGAAAGCCGCCGGGTGAGAGCGGCGACCTCCGGTTGTGTTTTTTTTTTTAAGTTGAAAGCCGCCGGGGGAGCCGGGTGAGAGCGGCGACCTCCGGTTGGGGTTTTTTTTTAAAAAAAGTTGAAAGCCGCCGGGGGAGCCGGGTGAGAGCGGCGACCTCTGGTTGTGTTGGTTTTGTTTTGTTTTTTTAAGTTGAAAGCCGCCGGGGGAGCCGGGTGAGAGCGGCGACCTCCGATTGTGTTGGGTTTATTTTTTTTTTTAAGTTGAAAGCCGCCGGGTGAGAGCGGCGACCTCCGGTTGTGTTTTTTTTTTTAAGTTGAAAGCCGCCGGGGGAGCCTGGTGAGAGCGGCGACCTCCGGTTGTGTTTTTTTTTTTTTTTAAGTGGAAAGCCTCCACTGCAGCTCCTCTGTCGACTTTTTTTGTTATTATTTGAAATCCGTCGGGGCCGTGTATGCGCACTCGTGTTTCCGGGATCAGGGAACACGTTCTTTTAGTGCGCATGCGCGGCCTACCGTTTTATTATATTAGATAAAATAAGTTCAGTATAAAATCATAACTATTTGAGGCTTGTATGGATGGGATCCGACAGTTTGCAGGGCGGGAACTGAACTTGCAGGGATGGGGCAGGGATAATAACTGAGCTTGCGGGGACGGGGAAGGGACGGGGACTGAGATCACGGGGAAAGGGGCAGGGATGGGGATGAGCTCACAGGGACGGGGTGGGAACGGTGATAAATTTTTTCCCTGTGTCATTCTGTAGTGAGGGGTAATTCTATAACTGGGTAGTCACATTTACACGCCCCTTAAGGGAGTTCAAATAGAAACACTTATATGTGAAACCATCTCCATGCCATTCTTTTAGGAGAGAGGAAAGAATCAGAGTATGAATGGGTACAGCCACTGACCCTCAAGCTTTGCATTGAAGAGTGCTGCTGTAGAAGGATTGAGGTTGAGATAGACACTAAGGAATGACATGAGATGGTTTCCCACGGTTATCCACGGGGACGGAAACGGTGATGAATTTTGTCACCTTGTCATTCTCTAATCAAAACCAAAACAGGTGCATACGTGTAACACAAACACTAATACAGGGGTAGTGCAACAAGTGCCCAGAGGAAAAGAGCAACCACTAAAATGAAAAATGAGGAGGAAAAAGCCTCCGATCCCAACCTCTACCCTACAGTGACAGAGGGCGGGTATAGCAGGGTAAACCTCATAGACATTTTAAAAAAAAACCCAATTATTGAGGACTAGTGTGCGGCCAAATTAGTTTATTTACTTTATGTATTTTTAATTTAAATTTAACTGTGTATTTCAAGTTTGGGAACTCAGTTTATTTGTTTTTGACCGCACTTTGCTGTACAAGATGTTTATGCTTGGTAAATATTAAAAATTTTATAAATAAAATTAAAAAAAAAAACCTCCTCATATGCAAATTAGATTGGTGCTCTGTGCAATGCAAGTAAATCCACTGAAATTCCAAAGATTAACAAATAAAAGGTTTATCTGCGTTAGGAAAGGTCTCTCACATCGAAGATGGCCAGCGTTTCACATTCATGGCCGCTTCAAGACCTGTATAATCAGAAACCACCTCAGTGGTGTCTTGCTGCTTCACAAATAAGGGGAGCATACACACGGGTGAAGTATGGTGGGGTTCCTACTTATAGTAAGTTATGCACATCCCTGCTGCATACAGTATATGTGACTGCAGTTATGCCAGTCTAAGATTGGAAAGCATGCCAATACTGGGCTTTACTAATCTACATTGAAACATGGGCACCTAGATGCCTTTATAGAATAGACTCTCATCTTGTGGCATCAGAGTGCCTAAATGCAGATACCCACTTATAGAATTGTACCCTGTGCATGTATGCACATAAGAAGGAGAATGATCTACTGCCTTATGGTTAGAGTTTCTGGATTTCATCTATCTTCAGATGGCAATCTGTATAGCCCAAGATGAATTTCAGGTAGCATCGATTTTTGTTTTTTTTTCAGCAGCTGACAATTGTAGAAATAACTATTAACACTGCTGTTTGGCCACAAGTATCGACAGGTTCATGATGTTGGCACTGCCTGCAGCTCAGAGCTTTGTTTGGACTCAGTGGATTGCTGAAATTAAAAAAAAAAAAAAATGCTGAAAGCCAGAAGTCCTGGCTGTGGTACACTATTAATTTACTCCTGGGGAAAATCTGAACTAAATGCTTTAAAGTTATATGAGTTTCAGGAAGAATGTTTCTATTTAGAAGCGTTAATTACTGTTTGACAAATACAGAATGTGGAACTTTGCAGAATTTTAAAATATTGTCTTCGGAATTTTTTTATTTTTGTGTGTGCAGAATTGCCCCAGGAGTAAACAATATTTATTTTAATTTAGTAGGAATTTTTTTCTCAGAATCTTTCATTAAGGTTAAGGAAGATTAAGGGCCCCTTTTACAAAGGTGCACTAGCGTTTTTAGAGCACGCACAAGATTAGCACACGCTAGCCAAAAAATTACCGCCTGCTTAAAAGGAGGCGGTAGCAGCTAGCGCACACGGCATTTTAGCGCACCTTTGTAAAAGGAGCCCTAAATTTGCACCAGACATCTTGTATCCTAAACAGAGATACAGAAAAGGCTTACAAATTTCAAAGAAATTTGGCCAATGAAGGGGGTCCTTCTATTAAACTGTATCAAGGGCCTGATTCTGTAAATGGTGCCCTAATCAAGGACACTTACCCCTTCCTTTACTAATGCGTAGCGCGGGTTTTAGCGCCAGCAGCGGCAGTAATTGCTCCAACGCTCGTAGGAATTCTATGAGCTGGCGCTAAAACTTGCGCTACGTGTTAGTAAAGGAGGGGGTTAGGGATGCCTAACTTACCCTCTTTTCACAAAACCGCACAAGCAGTTTTTAGCACCAGCCGGCATGCTGAATTCTGTGCGCTGCTCCAACGCTCATGGAACTCAATGAGCGTCAGAGCAGCGCACAGCATTTAGTGCATCGGCTGGCGCTAAAATCCACTTTTGTGGTTTTTTTTAAAGGGGGTGGGGTTAATTCTACATGAAACTAAATTGGGTTTAAATAGAATGATAATTGACAATGCCATTAAAAAAATTTTAAAAATTATTTTACCCTCCCTTTTACAAAGGCGAAGTAACGGCTTCTGCACGGCAATGCCCACTGAATCCCTATGGCTGTCATAGTCTGCCACAATAATCGCCTTTGTAAAAGGGGGCCTTAATGATTAATCCCCCCTTATATGAAGCCGCTTTATCGTTTTTTATCGTCGGCCATGGTGGTAAAAGCTCCAATGCTCATAGAATTCCTATGAGCGTCGGAACTTTAACCGCCACAGCCAGTGATAAAAAATGATAATGCGACTTCATAAAAGAGGGTTAATTTAGGTTTCACACAGAATACCCCATGATGTCTAGAAGCCCCTAAACTCAGATGCCCTGTGATGCCTACCTGAAAAGTAGGTGTGGTTAGGGGTGGAAAATAGAAACATAGAAACATGATAGTGCTACTATTAATTATTTCATTAGCGCTACCAGATGCATGCAGCGTTGCACAGAGTCACAAAGAATAAGAAAACAGTCCCTGCTCAAAAGAGCTTACAGTCTAAACATCCAAGACAAACAAACAGGAATGTCATGGATACAGTTAAGGGGAACGGTTAATCAGCGGGCTGGGTTGGAGGGCAGAGGACTAGGGTTAAGGACCGAAAGCTATATCAAAAAGGTGAGTTTTCAGTCTGCTTGCTGATGCCAGATAAAGGTCAATGGCCCATCTAGTCTGCTCATCCGAAATAACCATTATCTCTTCCTCTCTCTAAGAGATCCCACGTGGTTGGCTTAGGCGTTGCTAGGCATTTGAGATAGCTAATGGTAAATTAGGCCACCTTCCACAGAGATGCCTAGCGACGCCTAAGCATGCCTAGGCACACTAAGCATGATGCAATCAGTGACACCTAGTGGTTGATTGACAACCTAGCTGACAGGTGCCAAAAAGTTAGGTGCCACTTGTAAAATCAGGCCCTAAGTGCTAATTTGCCATTAACGGGGGGATGTCTATTTCAAGATGAAGTAAAGTGTTTCTTGGTAGTTTGGCTCTTAGGGTGTGATTCAGTAAACGGTGCCCAAAGTTAGCCACCTTTATAGCAATGTGCTGCAAACTTTTTGAAGCTGCGGCACACTAAACACAGGGCTGTGCCTGGAGGGCATTCGGAAGTGCGCGGACGTCGATGCAATGACATCAAGTGCATGTGTGATGTCATCATGACGACGTCCGCACATTCAAAGATGTCCTCCAGTTGTGGCCCAGAGTCTCCTATTACCGCCAGTGGAGGGATGCTGGAGAGGGAGAGAAGGAGAGGCACCGGCTGACTGCTTATAAGAGGTGCCTCTCACCACGAGAGGCATGTCCTGTAAGCAGTCAGCCAGCACTTGCGTCTCTCTTCCTTGGGCGTCTCAGAGCACACCTGGAATCTGCTGCAGCACACTAGTGTGCCACAGCACACAGTTTGTGATACACTGCTTTATAGACAGGACAGGATTAACCAATAGGCCAAGTAGGCACGTGCCTAGGGCCCAAAATGGTCAGGGGGCCCCGATGAAGGAGGGCATCAACATTGTTTTTTCCAAACGGTGATGGGCCCCTCCAGCATCGATCGGCGACGTGGGTTCCCCCCAATCAGCAACACGGGCCCCACCCCGATCGGCAACGCACCCTCCCATTGACAGAAAGTAAGACATGCAAGCAACGTGGGTAAGAAAGGCAACGGGAACTGTAATTGTGCAAGCGGTGCTGCTTGCCCAAAGCTTCCCTCTGATGCAGCTTCCTGTTTCCGCCTGGGAGCATGGTGGGGTGGGGTGGGGTGGGGTGGGGCAGGGGCTCAGTGTACTTGTGTGCCTAGGGGCCCTCGATGAATTAATCCTGCCCTGTTTATAGAATACTAGTTTTTTGTGTCAAATCATAGGCTCTAGTATTTACACTTGCCAAAAGCTGGTATTAATGTTGCTGCCTAATTTTTGACAGGCAGGCAATTGAAAGCATTCTACAGTATACAATACTCCCCTGATATTCGCAGGGGTTCTGTTCCAGGAACCCCCGCGAATATTGAAAAACCGTGAATATGTTTTTTTTGCCTGGGGAGGCAGGAGAGGGCAGCTGGAGAAGCAGGATAGGGCAGCTGGAGCGCCAGCAAGTGAAGGAAATCACTTGCAGTATGCTCCGACCACCTCTTCCTGCACTAAAGTCAGGCTTCACCAAACAGGAGTTGCTTTGACAGGCAGCTCCTGATTGGTGAAGCCTGACTTTAGCACAGGAAGTCCCGGTTGGAGAATACCGCAAATGACCGGGACCGCGAACTGCGAATGAACGGGGGAACATTTTAACACCATACCTAACTTCTGGAAATGTCCCCTGTTCCACCCATGCCCCTTTGGAATTGTGTGCTATGAAATTTAGGGAAGCTTTTTATAGAATAGTACATAGGGCAGATGCACAACTAACTTCAAATTGCTGCCAATTAACCCCAATTATTGACTATCAATGCTTCATTAGATAATTAATTTGCGTACAGATCTGCCATCGGTACCCAAATTTGCATCTTCAACTTTGGGTGACATATAGAATCCGCTGTTAGTGTACACTAATCACACTTTAAAAAATTATTTTTTGGAAAGAAGGCTTGGTATGGGTGGGAAATAGGCATGGAAGCATAATGTGGACTAAATTTTGGAGCAATTGGGGGGATTCATCAAGAAGTGTGAGAACTTAACACTCCTTTAACACACATTAAGGGCTTTAGAATGCTGGCCTACATTGTAAGTAGACCTGGGCGCTATACTTATCGCGGCAAGGGATCTCCCTGCCGTGATATGTATAGCGGCCGCAGACGCCCGTCTCCCTCTCCCAAATGAATGAGGCAGGAGGGATGCCCAACCCCTCCTGCCCTGAAGACCCCCCACCCCCGATGATCGCAGGCAGGAGGGTGCTCAACCCTTCCTGCCAGAAGATGACCCTCCACCCCCCGATCACCGACAGGAGGGTGCTCAACCCCTCCTTCCGGAAGATGACACCCATCCCCCCTGATTGCCAGCAGGAGGGTGCTCAATCCCTCCTGCCAGAAGGTGACCCCCCCGAAGTAAGACCCCCCACTAACACCCCCTCTGTGCCCCCCACTTACATTAACCTTAAAAGTTAGCCAGACGGACGAGTCTTCCTACCATCCAGCCGTTGAAATGAGGCGGGCCTGCTCCTTTCTGGCTCATCCCTGAGAAGCCTAAGGCCTGATTGGGCCAAACACAATGGTGTACCAAGGGAGGCAGGGGGGTAATCTGCCCCGGGTTCAAGCCCCAAGGAGGTGCAAAGCTGGCTACCCTCCAGTGTTCTCCCTAGGGCAGTGGTCGGGCTCGCGAGCCACATGCGGCTCTTTAGCCACTTGAGTGCGGCTCGTTTACAGCAGGGCTGCCCAACCTGCTTCCCTTCTCAATGCCCTCCCCAAAGCCACCACCGCCATTGGGGAACAGGCCGGATCACACTGCTTCTCTTTCCCGCGGGGCCGATCAACTCTCACCACCCGACGTCAATTCTGACAGAGAGAACATTTTGGGCCAGCCAATCGCTGCCTGGCTGACCCGGAACGTCCTCTCCGAAGTTAGAATTGACGTCGGGTGGCGAGAGTTGGTCAGCCCCAAGGGGAAGAGAAGCAGGGAGAACTCGGCGCAGTTCTGCTTCTGATGGCGGCAGTGGCATCCTATTCCCTGGTGGCGTTTGCAGCATGTTTCCCAATGGCGGTGGCATGGGGGGAGGCAGGGAGAAAGAAAGAAAGAAAGGGGGGGGGAGTTAGGGAGCCAGAAAGAAAGAAAGGGGGCAGGGTGAAACAAAGAAAGAAAGAAATGGGGCAGAGAGAGAGAGAGAAAGACAGACATAGAGAAAGAAAGGGAGAATGGAGAGAGGAAGAAAGAAGGAGGCAGTGTGAAATAAAGAAAAAGTTTGGGGAGGGAATGAGGTCTGGAGGAGAGGAAGCATAAAGAAGGGAAGAAATATTGGATGCACAGTCAGAAGAATAAAGTGCAACCAGAGACTGATGAAATTACCAAAGGTAGGAAAAATGATTTTATTTCAATTTAGTGATCAAAATGTGTCCGTTTTGAGAATTTATATATGCTGTCTATATTTTGCACTATGGCCCTCTTTTACTAAACCGCAATAGCGGTTTTTAGCGCAGGGAACCTATGAGCGTCGAGAGCAGCATGGGGCATTCAGTGCAGCTCCCTGCGTTAAAAACCGCTATTGCGGTTTAGTAAAAAGGGAGGGGGTATATTTGTCTATTTTTGTATAGTTGTTACTGAGGTGACATTGAATAAAGTCATCTGCCTTGACCTCTTTGAAAACCCGCAGAATATAAATGATAATTAACATTTTCTCTGTGTCTTTAAAATTTTATTGTTGGTAGATCATTTTGACTTGGCCATGAAGGTGAGGGGGAGGGAGGGAGGGGAGCTGCTAAAAGACATCTAGTAATCCTTGCAAGCTTGACTGTGCAATGAATTATTTTTGTAAAATCATGTTTTGTTATGTGACTGGCATTATTTAGACTTTAATTTCTATGAATGAATAGAATGACAATGATATAAAATTACTTGCTTGTTTTTATGTGCGTGCGCTAAAGGAAAGTGGAGAGAGAGTGGGCTGAGGACGCTAAAGGGAAATGGAGAAGAGAGAGTGGGGAGAAGGAACACCAGGGAAGGGAAAGGAAAGATGCCAAGACCATGGGAGTAAAGGAAAGGAGCTACCAGACCATGGAGGGGGGGGGGGAGATGTCAGGGGGGAGGAGAGGGAGGCAGATGCCAGACCAGATGGAAGGAAGGAGAGAAAGGAAGGAGAAGAGATGCTAGATAATGGAGTGGGATGGGGAGTCGGAAGGTGAGGAGAGAGATGCCAGGGCATGGGAGGAAGGAAGGGAAACTAAAGGAGACAAAATGCCAGACCAGAGCGAAAGAAAGGAGAGGAGGTGCCAGAGGGAGAGATAGGAGGGAGATGCCAGGGCATGGGGTGGAGTGGGAAGGAAGGAAGGAAGGAAAGGAGAAGAGAGAGATCCAGAGCATAGGGAAGGGGGTGAAGCCAAAATTAATCATGTACAAAGGAAAGAAAGGGCACAGGATATACAGTTTATTAAAGGACATAGAGGGAAGATGCCATATGGAACAGAGGGAGGGAGGACAGTGGATACAAGGGGCAGAGGGTGGCAGTAGATAGAAGGGGTAGAGAGAGAGAGAGAGAGAGAGGGCACAAGCTGGGTGGAAGGGGCAAAGAGAGGGCAGATGTTGCATGGAAGGGAGAGAGGAAAAACGCTATATAGAAAGAAGAGAGCAAAGAGGTTGATTAAAGCAGAAACGACAAAAGGTAGAAAGATTTTTTTGTTGCTTTACTTAGAATCAAGTAGTATTGTAACTGTATTGCTAAAATTTTATAAATAGGAAATGGAAATAAGGCAATTTTTTGGACTAAACCCTCTTTTCCTCAGGTCAGGACAGGATACCATAACAGTACTGTTCTGAAGAAAGATTTGGCCTCTGAAAGCTAATTGAAAAATGGATTAGTCCAATAAAATGGTATTTTCTTATTTCTCATTATTTGTTTTATTTTTATTTGTTAATTTGTAAAGTGGTGATTGTTATGTATCAGTTTTTTCAAATTTACATCTACTGTCTTTATATTTTGCACAGTACTAAAGGACATGCGTTACTGTTTTTGTGGTGTTGCATTGTATGCAGAGTCTGGTTTCTTGGCGGTTCAGTTTAACTTTTGTCTACATATTTCTATTTTTAGTTTGTGATTATTCCATATTTAACGAGGGTGTATCTCTGTTCTTTATGTATGAAAAGAACATAGTTTTCAGTTGGCATTGACTGCAGGATCAATTGACTGTGCGGGATCTGGCTTGTTTAGTTTTACAATGTATGTGTTGGTGTTCTAGTGCTCACTGCAGTGTTTAAGATGCTACCTTTTCCTAGGTACACTCTTGTTGTGTGATATGTGGATTGTTACTAAAAATCATATTTTGCATATAGATGGAGGGGGTGTCAAAAAATGATGGGCCCCGGGTGTCACATATGCTAGGTACGCCACTGCCCAGACACCTAAGACCCCTCCTATGATCGAACTTCAGGGGGTGGGGGAGTCTTCCAGCAGGAGGGGTTGAGCACCCTCCTGCCGGTGAACTTCGGGAGGGGGGGTGTCTTCCAACAGGAGGGATTGATCACCCTCCTGCCGGCAATTGTCGGGAAATATTACGGGCAGGAGGGATTGAGCATCCCTCCTGCCTCGTTCATTTGGGGGGGGGGGAATCAGGCGGCCGCTATACCTATCACAGCAAGGAGAACCCTTGCCACTATAAGTATAGCGGCCGCATCTACATTAATCCAGTTCTGTAACCAGCATCTGCAACATGGACGTTGATTACAGAATTGAGTTTATTGTAGGCGGGCATAGGCCCGATTCTGTATAGGATGCCTGCCCAGGGCATCCTATACAGAATCCAAGCTATAATGTTCAACACACATAATTTCCTTAAGGTGCATTAAACCCTAAGGCTGCTTGATGAATTTCCCCATTGGTGCTTTCTAAACTGGGTTGGTAAGTGCTCCCATTTTGTTTTTGTTTTTTTTTTTGTTTTTTTTGCAGGTACCACACACTAATGTGAACATTAGTGCACAACCTGCAAGATAAAGATGAAAAAGCTTTAAAAAGAAGGCAAAGTAAATCTGGGCTTAGCATATGGGAGAGTCCTACATATTATGCCGTGGCTTAGTAAAAGGGCCCCAAAGTAACTTCTATGGTAACATAATATAGGTCATGTGATTGTGTCTGGCGGTTATTGCACCGCTGAACTTGGGAGAGTCAGTCTTATTTTCTGATCCGGTAAGACAAGTCAAAAAGACTTCTTTGATGAGTACATTTATACTATTTTTTGTTTTACATTTTTGAGTTGTGTGCTTGTTGTTTATATATTGCCTGTGTGTTTCCTGTTTTTCAGTATTTTCTTCCACTTGAGAAAGAGTTTTTGAAACACGATTTGTGTCGAGGAAGCTGCGTCAAGCTGGTACTGATTGCACACACTTAGAGTATGGATTTTATGAATTTTGGACTTCTTTTGGATTTATTTTTGATTGTGGACTGTGTATTTTGAGTTTCACTGTGGAGTTTATGGGACTTGGGAGCACACCAGGCTTTTTGGCCAGCTGGTTAAGGACACGATAGTACCTTTATTATCTCAGCACCCTCCATTTGGAATCACAAGAGCCTGCAAAGACTTAACTGAGATAAGTAACATGTTTCTTACATTTTTATAAGATCTTTTGTTAAGAGCATATAAACAACAGAGGTAGGTTGGTCTGTGCTCTGAAGTAAAGAGTTGAACATCTCTCCTGCCTTCCATTGGCATTTATGGTATGTTCACGTCTCTGAGTACAATTAATTTTAGTGATTTAGTTTATTTAAATTCTCTGGTATTAGTTATAACACAATACAGGTCACCAGATATCCAAAATGAAAGAAGCAATAAGAAATATAGAATTTAACCTTACCCTGTCCTGTGAACATTCAATTTTGGTCCTGACATTCACATACATTGTCATTTACAGAATTGATCTGTGATGTCACAGCCTGACCAGTGCAGTTATTTCCTGTTTTTAATTCAGTGAGAAAAAAAGAACATTGAGTTTTGCACAGGGGATTTAGAGATCTAAACCAGACCTCAGAGCAGCACAGCAAAGTTTTTAGTAGTTTATATGAGGAGCAGGTTTCAGTTATTGCTCTAAACAGCACAAGAAAAAAAAATAATAAATCTTCAGTCGCTGATATATGCAGTCATTAATTCCACCCCAAACATTTCTGTAAAAGAACATGCCTTTTCTTTCCAACTGTGTGGCGATTTATAAAAATATTTACATTAGGGAATCTTCTGTCTTCCTTCTGAAAATAAAGTCACAGACAATAAAACATAAGTGCTGTAATGGGTGTCTCCAGACTCTTACCAATTTAGCAGATAATTGAACTTGCTTTAGAGTCCATGACCAATTTAGGAATATTGTAAATCTTTTTCTGTTCTGTCAGAACCAGTAGAAATTGAGTTTACCAAATGAAGCTTGTCAAATTGTGGTCCTCATATGAATTAATTAAAAAAACTATAAGAATATGCAATTTTTTGAAGCTGTTCTTGTTAATTTTTCTAACAAACCAGCCAACCAGGACAGTTAGGAACCTTGCCAATTGCCTTTCAAGTAAAAATTTACACTCTTCTATAAACCATCTCTGGAATTAGGCACAGTTTAAAGAATCATGTGTTGCACCCATCTGCCCAACTAAAATTTAGGCACAGTGATTTGTGCCAATGAAAACTAGGCCTAAATGCCTGAACCTAAGTTGTGTGTGAATTTGACATATTCTATAATAGTATGTCTAACATTTAGGACTGCTCATGACCTTTTAGGACTGCTTATGACCTCTTCTGGTCATGCCCCCTTCTGAGATCCAAACACTAGAATTTATGTGCACCACTTTATAGAATACGCTTAAAAAGTAGTGCACATAAATTCTAATTAGTGCCAACAATTGCTTGTTTGGCAATTATCAGCACTGGTATGTCAATCAATAAAGTTGTGTGTGCAACTCTGAGCACTGTATATTGAACTGGGGGGATATTTGAGCAGACAATTCTAGAAGCCAGACTTGCAGCCCACTTCCCAGCACTTTTCACTCGTCTTGAAAATTTGCTGAAAGAAGGTCTGGAAGTTCTTTTTATCTTCTTTTTGGTCAATGGAGTCAGTTGCTATGACAACCTCCAACTGGCCCATATAACTGTGGCTTACCACATTTATTGAACAGCTAACAGATTCTTTCTACAGAATTGTGAAAAAAAAATATTGTAAACTCAAGCAATGTTGAGATAAAGAAATGAATTTGTATCACTAAATCCAAATAAGCACATAAGCATTGCCTCTGCCGAGTCAGACCATAGGTCCATCATGCCCAGCAGTCCGCTCCCGCAGCAGCCCCCCAGGTCAATGACCTGCAGTGATCCATTACTCTACTACTCTTATACTCTACAGCCTTTTGTACTGTATAGTAACCCTCTAATTGTACCCCTGGATCCCCTTTTTCTTCAGGAACTCGTCCAATCCATTTTTGAACCCCAAAGTCGTACTCTGCTCTACCACCTCCTCTGGAAGCTGGGGATAAAACAATTCAGTTATGCTGATGACTTTACAATCATCATCCCATTTGCCAACTCCATCTCGGAAACCATTCCCAAAGCATCAGAAGCCATAAACTTGATGGAGCACTGGATGACAGACTTCAAGCTCAAGCTCAATACAGAGAAGACAAAATTCTTTGTCGCTTCACCAAACTCATTTGTATGAGGGCAATTTGTGAATCAGCCCTCCCAGACATGGATCGGATCGGATCTGTGCCCTTAGTGAATCTAGACCATAGTTCAGGAACATTTCAAGGATGATGGGTGGATGGATTGGTTACCTTTACAGGATTCCTGAGGATTCCAGCATGAAGGCAAAGAGTCAGTGTCTGAGCTCTGTATCTCATGAGTCTCACGACTATTATATTCTGAACTACACATGAAGTCCTAACAATGACAGAGACATCCTGTCTGTTCTTGTAGTAGGAATTTTAGAAAAAGAGAACTGTGTTTAATCCTTGCCACTCCCTGTGGTAGGACCTATTAGTGAAACACTTATTGATGAAAGGAGTGAAGTATCTGGCAGATGTCTATATTTGCTGTTGCCTATGCCACATTGCACAGTTTGGACTGAATTAAGTAATTAAGAAAATGAGTTGGTTCCCCTAAAAACCTTTTTAGACATTGGCTGAGTTATCGAGTGCGCGGATTGACATGTTAACTCAGGGTTACAATGATTTGTTTTCCTCAACTGCGATGTAGGAATCAACTCTCCTTCTGTAACATAGAAACATGATGAAAAACAACAAGAAAATCCAACACAATCCGCAGTTTATTATTTTAGTTATTTCATGCGGTTAATGTTACCACATTTTTACAAACCGAGGGACCCGACATGGTCCGTGTTTCGGTTAACATGCCTTCATCAGGGGTCCAAGATTTTGCTACATAGTGAGTTTATATAGAGACTTTTGGTCAACGATTTTATCTGATTTATACAGGCTTATGTTTATTATTTTTGCGGTTTAATTTGATACCTTGTCAACCTTGGACCCCTGATGAAGGCGTGTTAACTGAAACACGGACCGTGTCGGGTGCCTCAGTTTGTAAAAAGGTGGTAACATTAATTGGTTGAAATAACTAAAAGAATAAACATAGCCTGTATCTTGTACGCTTGTCTGCAGTTTTTCTTTTGTTCTATATAGAAACATGATAGCAGATAAAGGCTAAATAGCCTATCTAGTCTGCCCATCCGCAGTAACCACTATCTTTTTCTCCCTCTGAGAGATCCCATATGCCTATCCCAGGCCCTCTTGAATTCAGACACAGTCTCTGTCTCCACAGATACCTTTCCTTCAATTTCTTCTCCTCAGAACCACTATATGGAGGGGGTGCTGAAAAGTTGGCAGCCCAATCAAGAAGAGAATGACGCGGATATGGTTCAATCAATGATCTAACAATACATAGAAGTTGACCATGTGGTCCACGAGTATCTTACAATAAATCAAACAAAAAACCCACTGGTAATGAAAAATAGAATTGTAAGGTTTCATTTATAGGGTAAAAAGCCTCAGAACATGGAGCTGTGTACCCAATCAAATTTTGGAAACGGGCTGATTCATTTTTAGATGGTAATATTTCTGATTTTTCATCTAAATGGAAAAATAACTGTAATATAATTTTAGACGAAATTGCTCCTATGCATGCTGTTAGAAGGCGATCAGACGACTCTAAAAAGTGGTATGATATCGATCTGTGCGATGTATTGAGAAAAATGGCTAAAATCAATATTAGCTGTAGATAAATCAAAATGGAGGCAAGAAGTTAGAATTTATAAATTATTGTTAAGGGATAAACAAAAAACTTATTATTCAGCCAAGGTAGGAATTACAAGTACTAATGTCAAAAAAATTATTTCAACTAGTTAACAATGTATTTATTGTGACTAAAAAGATGCAGTCTTCATGGTTACCTCTCCCATCCTCTGATGATCTAGCTAACATTTTTAGTTCTAAAGGTACCATCCTTGAGATCTTCTTGCCTACCTTGTTCTGCGAACATTGATTGCTATTTTAATTTAAAGGAAGAAGAGGTCCATGCAGATCTATGTTGGTCTACATTTGAAAAGCCAGAATAGAATGATTTTTCAAAACCATTTCAAAGATATGCACAATCCTATTGTTGGTTAGACCCTTGCCCCTGAGATCTGATGACTGTTGCACCTTTAAACTTCAAACTGAAACTATTTGAGTAGATAAAAGGAGGTGGTAGCGGCTACCGCACGTGGCATTTTAGCGCGCTATTCCGCGTGTTAAGGCCCTAGCGCACCTTTTATAAAAGGAACCCTAAAAGTTGCAAGGTGGAATCAAAGCTGAGCAAAGAAGTAATTTGTTTCTACAAGATACTTCAGTGGTAAAGCTATAATTTGACATTTTGTATTTAGCAATAGCTACCCTGCCCCTTTAGGCTTCAAGAGATTAAGGGGATGGGACTTTGTAGACTGCTTTTTCTGGTGTGCGCCCACATCTGGAATACTGCGTTCAATATTGGTCGCCGCACCTCAAGAAGGACATGGCAGTTCTTGAGAGAGTCCAAAGGAGGGCAACGAAACTGGTAAGAGGGCTGGAAAACTTCCCATATGCTGAGAGGCTGGATAAACTGGGGCTCTTCTCTCTGGAAAAGAGGAGGCTCAGGGGGGATATGATAGAGACCTTCAAAATACTTAGGGGCATAGAGAGGGTGGACAGGGACAGGTTCTTCAGACTAAAAGGGATGACAGGTACGAAGGGGCACTCAGAGAAACTGAAGGGAGATAGGTTCAAATCAAATGCAAGGAAGTTTTTCTTCACCCAAAGGGTCGTGGACAAATGGAATGCGCTCCCGGAGGAAGTGATCCGGCAGAGTACAGTACAGGGATTCAAACAGGGATTGGACAGATTCCTGAGGGAAAAGGGGATCGTGGGGTACTGAGGGAGGTGCTGGGGTGTTGCATAAGTATAGACAGCTCACCAGGTCGTGCAGGTGCAAGGCCGGAGGGTTAGGACATTGATGGGAAGATAGGACTTCGATGAGAAACCTAGGGGGCAAGGGGGCCCCTTCTGGTGATTAAGGCAGGTCATGACCTGTTGGGCTGCCGCGGGGGCGGACTGCTGGGCCCGGCAGAGGCACTGCTTATGTTCTTATGTGTAGTTACAATCAAAGCTGTTTACATATTTTAGGCAGATATTATTTTGTATCTGGGGCAATGAAGTGTTTAGTGACTGCAAGTTGTTGCTGTGGGAATCAAACTCACAACCTCACGGTGCTGAGGCAGCTGCTCTAACCAGTAGGCCATGCCTCCACTCCACAGATTAATCTGACGTCACATAATGAGATAAGATATGTAGAACATTGCTGAATTCTAGTCAATCACATCACAATTATGAGTCAGCAGGACTCACAATCACAAGCTGCAAGGAACAGATAGAATTCTATGTAGTTTTCCTTAGAAATTTATTTTCCCTATTAATTAAAAATCAAACCTACTTTCATGTTGAGATTTTGCATACATTTGAAAATTAAATAAAAGTAAAACAAGCTGTTTCACTTCATTTAATTTTAAAACAAAATTAAATGAAGGCATCTTTCAAATATTCATTTTGTCTCATTTGCTATTCAAGTTTATAAACTGCTAAAGTCTGTGGGAAAACAGGAACACTTTCCGATTGATAATCAAAATGATTTAACCAGCTGAAAACAACTGCCAACCAGTTAAACTGCATGTTCTTCTTTACATGCCATGCCATGCCGTGACTATCCGGTCATTTTCAGTTATCTATGCTAAAAATGACCAGATAGCACCACATGAGGGCTGAGACTGCTGGTTCCACCCACCATCAGGGTAGAGATGCCCAGTCTTGATCACCACTATCAGCACACCCACCTGTATCAGTATGGCCAACGTCCTCCTACCAAGTGAATTATGCTTGAGATGAGATGGGCCACCTCCAGCCAAGACCAGCCTTGGCCCTCTACTCCAACAAGGGTTGCTGATGTGATCCTGTTGCCTCCATAGAGCTGCAGAGCTGCCCAATCCACTTTCCTAACAAAACCCAGTCCTAGAAAGTGTGGAAGGTTTATTCTTGGAATGCCGCCTACTGAACAGGCAGCCTTCCTCCTCCTGTTACAGAGGGGGAAAGGATTAGGTGGTATGTCACACTATAAATAGACTTAAAACAGAGCTGTGGCACCGTTTGCTTCCTCCAAGCCGCCAATTTAACATGAGCACTCTATCCGTGAACTGAGATCTCCATAACCTCCTCCAAGTCACCATCTGCCTTCTGATTGCATTACATTACATTAGTGTCTTCTATTCCACCAATACCTTTCGGTTCTAGGCGGATTACAAAAGAATTGGTTTGGGCATACCCAGTGAAATTACAAGATAGATAATTAGAAGAAGCATTAGGGTCCGGGGATCAGACCTTACCCATCAGGTAATCGCAAAAGGTTGAAACAAACTCAAAATGTGCCACAGTCATGAAAAGATTTCCCCTTACAGTGAGTCACTGGAACCAATCCTCCATGAACCACAATTATTCAGAGGTTCTTCCACACAGAGAGCGATTACTATATTTTCCAAACTAGTAGTACTTGTGTCCACTCCTATGATTGACAAGAGAGTAGCGGCCCCTCAAAATTCCCAAAAAACAAAACAGACCCAGAAGGGTGCTCTGCTAAACCTGCTGATGGAAAGCTACTGTGACATCTCAAAATATAGCAGACAGCTATGTGGATGCCACAGCAACCACAGTATTACATATACTCCTTAATCATGTCCAGAGAGAGAGATAATTTTGTGGAAATTAGCACCCCCCACAAAACACTTCACCTTGTAAGTTTCATGGTTCCACATCATTCTCTTCTTGGTTGGGCTGAGAATTTTTCAGCAGTCGCTCCTATTGTGATGTCATAATGCCTCATTCCATCAATGTCCAAGAGCCAACCTCATCAGTGATGTCACAATAACTTGGTTTCCCTATACTTGTGCCCATTTACTAGATGCATTTGCCTCATTGAATTGAAAAGTATCAAGAGAAGTGTGGAACTTGTAAGTTTCATGTGTGGGCTGAGAACTTTTCAGCAGCCCCTCATACCCTGCTGTTTTGGAGAAAGCTGACTGAACAAGTGTTTTGTGCTAAGCTTCAATAGTATCTTACAGATAATAACGTTCTTTATCAATATCAATATAGAAGAGAAATCCTTCCTTGATAAAGTGAGAAAAGCAGACGGCCAAAGCAAGCGAGATCACAATTTTATCAAAAACATAAATGATAATAATAATAACAAACCCCCTCCTTTACTAACACGGAGCGCGGGTTTTAGCTTCGGCATCGGAGGTAACTGCTCCAACGCTCATAGGAATTCTATAAGCATCGAAGCAGTTACCACCATTGCCAGTGCTAAAATCCACGCTACGCTTTAGTAAAGGAGGGGGTAAGATTGTTATCTGAAGGGAAAGTCCTCAGTTTACACAACTTACACCAGGTTAACCTTGAAAACAAAGTTCTCACTCTGAATCACTTGTGAAACATCCCTGGATTTACTCCCATAGTGCAAATAACATTGAAAATTGTGATGTGCAATAATGTGCCAAAAAATGAAAATCACAAAAATATATGTTTGGCCGCTGCTGTTCAACACAGATCAGCGTGCAATGTTCAATATTCAAGCCTGTGAATATGATTTCAGTTAATCAACTGGAAACGATTAAAAAATCTAACAGTACTTATCTGCATAGCGTAAAGACTGAAACTATGTCAAATGTTCCATGTGCTGTTTTTTTTAAAAATTATTAATCTTTATTCATTTTTAAATCACATTCTATAAGTGGAAAACAGAATAAATTAATCATTTTACACTACAGACATCACCACATGCCGTTTTAAGACATTTTTAGTTAGGACTCTGGCTATTCAAGCAGGAGTAATGAATTTATGTTTGAATGCTCTTATTACTCCAGCCCTCACTTACCATCAATTTCGGAAAGATTTTAAAACTTATCTATTTAAACAATACAATATTTAATAGATTTCAAAATTATTATGGTAGGCAGATTTTTTTTATTATTTTTATAGAGTAAGGTTTAAAATTGCTTATCTATTTTAGTATAAATAATCTGTATTGTGTATATTTTATTTTGAATAAGTTTGGGTTGTACTTTGTTAGTCAGTATCTTTTATTGAATTGTGTTATTTCCTTTTATAAGACATTGTTATTTGGATCTGTATTTTAATTACTTTTTTTATATTTTTATTTATAAGATTTTCAATTTTTAATACAAGCATTGCATTTGCAAATTACTACAGATCCAAAAATTATATTCAATAAAACATATAAAGGAAACATTAACTCTCTCTTATTTAGTCCACCAAAATGGGGATCAAGAAAAGAAATGAACTTCTATCAGAAATAACAAAAATTAACTTAAGGTCACGGCATTAGATTCCCGAATTACAGCCAGATGGCAGGTCATACATCACTAGACATGGTTACCAATCTTCTTTTGATTCAATAAATTCTAAAAGTTGTTTAGGCTCAAAGAAAAGAAAATTCTTATCTTGGTAAGATACTTAACACTTTGCACGGAATTTAACAAGAAATGAAGCCCCCAAAGCAAGAGTTCTTGGCCTCAAGGTCAAGAACTCTTTCCTACGTCTCTGGGTTTTCTGAGCCAAATCTGAAAACACTCGCATGTTAGAGCCTAAAAACTTATCATTTATATGACAAAAATACAAGCGAAGAATAAATTCCCTATCACTCTCAAAGGCTAGAGTTAACAGCATGGTTGTATTTTAATTATTGATGTAATTACTATTGTGTAAACTACCAAGAACTGATGGTTTGGTGGTATATAAAAATAAAGTATTATTATTATTATTATTCTCTGTATATAATGGACCCCATTTTGGGAGGAAAAACCCCCTTCTTCGGGAATTATAGCACTGCTTGTAGTGACTCGAAGAATGCCAATCCAGCGATCTATAATATAAAAGGCAAGAATGAAAAATGGCAACATCAAACATGGGTTCTGTCAAGGGCACGGTCCTGAAATACTTTTGCTGTTGGCATGGGGGTGTAGCTTAACGGTCTCCTTAAGAGAGGCAACCCCTTTCTCAAATAATTCTTAGAAATTTCATCAGCCTTCAGCACAGCGATCCATTGATTATTGTTAGATTGAAAGAAATGGATCTAGGTGCTAGTGTTTGCTTCTGGTTTGCCTTCTTTTTAATCTATCAATTTCAAGGTACTGAAGGGGATATACTTAGTAGATAAGGACAGGTTGTTGACCCTCTCCAAGGTAGGCAGAACGAGAGGACACTCTCTAAAGTTGAAAGGGGATAGATTCCGTACGAACGTAAGGAAGTTCTTCGTCCAGAGAGTGGTAGAAAACTGGAATGCTCTTCCGGAGGCTGTCATAGGGGAAAACACCCTCCAGGGATTCAAGACTAAGGGCTCCTTTTATCAAGGCGCGCTACGGAGGTTAGCGCATCGGACATTTCATCACGTGCTAACCCCCGTGGCAAGTGAAAAAACTAACGCCTCGTCAATGAAGGCGTTAGCGCCTAGCGTGGCAGGCGGTTGAATGTGTGGTATTCCGCGCGTTAACTGCCTACCGTGCCTTGATAAAAGGACCCCTAAGTTAGACAAGATCCTACTGAACAAGGACATACGCTGGTAGGGCTAGTCTCAGTTAGGGCACTGGTCTTTGACCAAAAGGGCCACCGTGTGAGCGGACTGCTGGGCACGATGGACTACTGGTCTGATCCAGCAGCGGCATCTCTTATGTTCTTATGTTCAGCTATGGCTTTGAAAGTCTCTTCTTGGTATACTGTAAAGCAAAAGGCTTCTCCAGGGATCTGCCCACACCTCCAATATATTTAATATCTATATTACATAATTTTATAAATTATTGAGACAATTAGACATTGATTTCTATGTTTATTGTCATTTTAAATTTAGAATGGAGTTAGCAAGCTAAGCAGGCTGTAAGTATTCAGTCAATTATGTTCTGTCTGACAGAGAATGGATAGTTTTCAATCCTCATAAGACAGAGGCAATAATCATTCATCAGGTAAGGAACTTTAAGCCCATAAATACAATAGATTAAAATGAGTTTCAGATTTCTGTACATAATGAAGTACATTATCTAGGAGATGTACTAGAATCTGGTTTAACAATGCACCCCAAATTTGCATGATTTGCTCAATCAGTATTTTGTAAGTTACACCTTCTTCAGTGGCCGAAGCCATTAGTTAATCTGGCAGATTTCAGGACAGTAGTGCAAAGAAGCATGCAATGTCGGTGAAACAGGCCAAATGCTAAAGACCAGAATCAACCTACATAGATATCATATTAAGAATTGCAATACCAGCCAGGATGTCACCTTTGTCTGACCAAATCAATCTAATTCGTTCATTGGTGTTACAGTACACTTTCGTAAATTAGTGCTTGTGGTAAAGGGGAGAACTGCTGAAATGCTGGGAAAGCAAAATAAAGAATGCAATTGTTGCTAAAAAGCTAAGTTATTCAAACTATTTATAAATTATCTATGAATTATTATGAACTATTTATAAATATTTATTGGATGAAATAATAATAATTCAAACTTAAATAGGGTTGCCATATTGGGATGAATGAGGACTACAAACCCTTAATGAGCTAGTATGCTCATGGGGTTAATCTGACATCCCACAGGCACTAATTTACGAAAGTGTACTGTAACACCACTGAATGAATTAGATTGATTTTTATTTACTTCAATACGATTATAAGTGCTTGAGGAGGATGGCTCAGCTGCAAGTAAATAAAAACCTTTGTCCGACAACACTTTGGAAAAACTGACCACTGCACCAATGATTTTATGGTGAGAATACTAAAAGGGAACTTTAAAACAATCCAAAAACATAAAACCTTTGAAATCTAAATGATAAGGTATTTTGACACCTACCAGACAGGACTTAACAGAGATCTGGGATCTCTTTCCCACTATAAAGATATTTAAATCTGCTCTGCCACCTTTCTGTCTCCTGTCCACCCACCCACTATAGGGGTATTTCCTTATTTGCACCTGAAGGTTAGGCCTCTTTGACATCATCAAGCCTGAACCATTATTTGCAAGAAATCATTCCAGCCTGAACCTAGCGAGAAAGAAGAACACTTCTTTGCTGTTTCTGCCTGATGCATTCTGGGTATGTACCAGAATGGTATTCTAGTCAAGAACATCCATCTATGCCTTCATGCTTAGACTGTGAATCTTGGGGGAGTGATACTCCTATGCTGTGCTTATCTCTCGAACGGCGGCTATGTCTCCCAGCCTGTATGAGACTTTATACAGAAAGGCGATTCATCTAAGTTCTGTTTCTGGATTGGTCCGAGGAAGTCATCTGACGTGATCCAAGTGAAAAGTTGCTAATTATAATTAGTCTGTGCCGGGATGGAAGTGAACTGACATCTCATCACAGGTGTTCTGCATGCATCTTTTTCATAATAATTAAGATCTGAACAGTTACCTCGTGTGACTCTCTGCCTGAGAGAGAGTGAATCGGACCTTAAACAGATCTGAATTCCATCACTTCAAGGAAACTTTTGCTGCCAATAAATTACAGCTTTACCAGTGGCTGATGAACACTTGTTACTGTAACCAAAGGATTTCTACATCTGCTAAGTTGAAGAGACGTCTTCCATTTCACCTGATTTTGTGCCAAGGTCTAATTAGATGATGAGATAAGAAACTTATTATCTTTAAGCTGGGGTTAAATAAGTGCATCCGATTGTGATATAGGATAAGGCTTGTAATGCTACTCTCGGTGATAATCTGTAATAGATTGCTGCTAATCAGGGATTATTATTATTATAAGGAATTGTTTAGTGTGTGTAAAAAGTAATTTTACTTAGTTATCTAGAAGTGTGTTATGATAATTATGTACTGAGTTTCATATATGTAATCAGATATTTTGTGAACAATATTTAGATATTGCTGCTGGCTTGTGAATTATATTTTTCTATTTTCATAATAAAAGTATTTCTCATTAGCCTGGGTCTTGTGTCGTATAAATAGGCAAAGAAATTTGGACCTGGCAGAGATATTATGGTATTTCCTAGAAAAACTAACAGGCACGTAACTTGTTTATGTAACTGATTAGTGTACCATAAATCTTGCTACACCACCCTCCCATTTCTTTATGTGGGGACTCCAAATGCTATGATAAGACTGATTCATTAGAACAGTGTATTGCAAACTTGTGCCATGGCACATTAGGGTGCCAAAGCAGATTCCAAATGCGAGATGCCGGCGAGGAGGAGAGGCAAAGGCATTAGAGGCACATCCTGTAAGCAGTCAGCTGGCACCAGTGCCTCGCTTCTTCGCCGGTGTCTCTCCTCCTCTCCTTCTCCAGCACTCCTTCCCCTCTCCCCCCCCCCCCACCGGCAGTAATTGGAGGATCAGGGCCATGACTGGAGGGTAGCTGCGCATGCGCAGACGTCAATGTGATGACTTCACACATGTGCTTGATATCATTGCATCAACATCCACACATTTAAGAACATACGAACATAAGAATAGCCTTACTGGGTCAGACCAATGGTCCATCAAGCCCAGTAGCCCGTACTCACTGTGGCCAATCCAGATCACTAGTACCTGGCCAAAACCCAAGATGTAGCAATATTCCATGCTACCAATACAGGGCAAGCAGTGGCTTCCCCCATGTCTTTCTCAATAACAGACTATGGACTTTTCCTCCAGGAACTTGTCCAAACCTTTCTTAAAACCAACTAGGCTATCCAGATGCCCTCCAGCCGCGGCCCTACATTTAGTGTGCTGCAGCTTCAAAACGTTTGCAGCACCCTGGTATAGAATGTAGCTGTCTAGATTATTATTGGTTGTGGTTGATCTAATCATATTATACCCTGTCTTTTAAACTTAACACCGGTTCCCTGTTTCTTTCTTATAAAATTACTCAGATAATACAGTATTTTGGAAAACTGAAGGAGATTGATAGCTTGAACAAAAACAGAGGTTAAAATGATGACAAACAAAAAGGGTTCAACAGAATTAATTCACTTGAAGTACGGTAGAACTGTTAAAAACATACCACCCCCCCCTTTCACAAAACAGTGGCGTGATTTTTAGTGCAGCTAATGGCGGTAACAGCTCCGACACTCATAGGAATTCTATGAGTGTCAGAGTCGTTACTGCCATGGCCAACATTAAAAATCATACTACGGTTTTGTAAAAAAAAAAAAAAAGAAAAGAAAATGGGGGGGAGGTGGGATAAATAGCAATCTGCATGAGAAGCCAGACACTGCAACTCAGAAATGAGGTGGACAAAAAAGCCTCAGAATAGTCCAGCAGTAATAATCGCAAGTGTCATAAATATTGCTCAATAAAGTCACTGGCATAAAAAAAACTCCAACTTCAACTTCCCAAACGCAGTGCATCTTGCAGTGAATACAGGCAGCTCATACACTGTAAAATACATGCACAGAAGTTAAACACACATCTGGAGCAACACAGCCGCTATAAATCTTCAATATCAATTCCAAACTCTTTCAAGTAGCTGCGTATATCAAAGGTTGTTTAGTTCATTTCCCTAAACCTGACAAGAACTCTTGTTTCACTGGTCAAGCTGGCTGCCTCAGGGGATCATCAAACCTGCTCTTGTTAAAATGCAAATGGTGTCTGGATTATAAAGAACGCCAAGGGAAAAGGCATTTCCGAAGCACTACGGGAAGTGATTATTGCTCATAACCTCATCTCTGGGTACATATTTAATTCAAGAACTAAGTTGAAATTTAATGAAAAGCATTCCACTCAATCCTAGCATTTAAACTTTTAGGCCAGGCAGTATTGAGTGATAAAAAATCAAACATTGCTCCATCTGCCACAGCTTCTTTTTTTAGTCCCCTCACCACTTAGAAATCCTGATTGAATCCAATATGGAACATTTAAAATCTTTAAATTTATGCTTGCTTTGCCCACAGTGTTCAATCAAAAGGATTCATTCCTTTTCCACTCTCAACATTGTATTTATGCTCAGATAATTGAAAACGCAGTGCTTATGTTGTTTGTCCTATATACAGCATATATATATTTTTCAAATGGAAAAAACTATATACTTGTGTGGCCTTCTAGCCACACAAGAAGTAAAACTCAACAACCAAATCTCCAATCTACTAATTATGACCCCAGACTACAAAATATTCAGAAAAGAAATAAAGACACTACTTTTCAAGAAATTCCTGCAAATGACTTAATACCACTAGCTCCTACCCACTTCCCAATACCACTTCCCAATACCTTCCTGATTCCCCAAAGCAACCTCATCTACTCTTTATCTCCTCTAGAAATTACTCGCTATCTTCTTCTTGTAATACGTTTTTTTATAATTCTTTTGTAACTGCAAGGCAATGGCGGAATAGAAATCTCTAATGTAATGTAATATATATATTTATTTATTTTAAAAAAATGTCTATTCCACTTATAACCTAAGTGGATTACAATAATCACACAGCTCAGAGAATACAGGAGATCCCTCCTTCCTAGATTGTGGAAGGCAAGAAACAACCAAAGAAGGTGACTAGTTGGTTTTTATTGCCTTACAATAATCACATACACAAATCCAGAATAAAATAACAATACGGTAGTACATCTTTACAAATGCCCAAACAGACTTAGCATAAAAACTAAAAATACAGATCCTCTAGCCTAAGCGAATGCTCTAACATATAATTGTGTTTTCAGAGATTTTTTGAAAGACTTCAGATCCTGACATAGCCTCAATGAGCCATTCAGAGCATTCCATAGCAGAGGACCAGCCACAGAAATTGCTGCCATCCATGTTTTTTATAGTATATTTTTTTAAAATGATAAAATATTGCTTTTATTTACTTATTTTAACTGTCCTTTATAATCTTTTTATACTGTACTAGACATTTGTTTTGATAGAAGGTATATCAAAAATAAAGAAACTTGAAACTAGTGTGTACATGTGTACATGTGTACTACATGTGTACTGTATGCTCAAGTGATAACCTAATTGTTGATTGTGAGCGCAAGGAATGGTTTGGTAAATATTTCCTTAAAACTTGCATTAGGTACCATGGTGCTTCTCCATATATTACATGATGTATAACTGTCAAAATTTTGTATTCAATATGAAACATAACAGGCAACCACTGTGGCTGTTTCATCACCGGAGAGATATGTTGCTAACAAAAAGCACCAGCGATCATCCTTGCAGCTGTATTCTGTACCACTTGCAAACCATGTATCTTAATTTTAGCCAGAAATAATGCATTATAGAAATCCAATTTTGCAGTAACTAGACTTTGAATTACTATCTGAAAATCTAATACAGACAACATCAGCTTTATTCTGGAAAGTACTCTCATCTGCATAAAAGCTCCTTTTAACAACATGCAAGATATGTTCCTGCAATGCTTAATGACTATCCAATTTCACATCCTGTAATTGATCATCATCATCAAAAAAAACATCACTTCCATTTTTTTTGAAGATTTAACGTCAACATATACAGTATTCATCCATCTACTTCTCTGTCTTTTCCATACAATTTGCCAATTTTGACGCAACATACTCAATCCGTTTTTCAGTTGAAAAAAGGAAAAATATATTGTCTGTATATATTTGATAGTGACAAATTTCACAATCCAAGCTGAATATCTTCAAAACTTATTTGATAGTGTACATCTAGCTCTTCCAACACTTGCCCTAGTGATGCAATAAAAACATTAAAAAAGCAAAACAGATAATGTCAATCCTTGTAGCACTCCCTTTTTTGATGACATTACAATAGAGATTCCACCACCACTTTTCACCAAGAATTTCCGATCTGTCAGCAGTGAATTAAACCATTTAGCACATCACCTCCAATACCTCCCAAATGCAATTTCTTTAACAAAATCAAGGGATCTACAGTATTAAAGGCTGCTGAGATATCCAAGGAAACCATACGATAAATTTTCCCTATATCCAAACCTCTCCAAAGTACATCCAATGGGGACAGTAACAGAGTCTCAACCCCATGACCTTTCTGAAACCTATATTTATCCATCCAGTTATTTTTCTCAACAAACTCCTCTAACCTTCCTAATACCACTCGTTCAATAATCTTAGATACAACTGGCATCACTGAAATGAGCCAATAATTACCCAGAGTTTCTGGATCCATACCCTAATTTTTTTAGCATAGGTTTCACAGTTGCAGTCTTGCAACATTCAGGTACGCTTTCACTTTGTAATGATTTATTAATAATCTTTGTTAAGACTGTTACCACTTCATCTATCACCAATCTCACTAATGCTGATGAGCAAGGATCAAACAAGGATCTAGTTGGAGTTAATCCTTTTATAACTGTCCTCATTTCTTCCTCCATGACATCCTCAAACTTCAGCCATCCATCCAACTCATCCATATTATCATCTTCCAATATAACACATTAATCCTTTTTATAATAGAAACATAGAAACATGATGGCAAATAAAGGTCAAATGGTCCATCCAGTCTGCCCATCCATGGTAACCATTACCTCTTCCTCTCTCTAAGAAATCCCACATGCCTATACCATGCTTTCTGTCACTACCACATCTTCCTGGAGACTGTTCCATGCATCTACCACCCTTTCTGTAAAAAAATATTTCTTTAGATTATTCTTGAGCCTTAACTTCATCCTATACCCTCTCATTCCAGAGCTTCCTTTCAAATGAAAGAGACTTGACCCAAGCACATTTAAATCATGTAGGTATTTAAACATCTCTATCATATCTCCCCTCTCCCACCTTTTCTCCAAAGTATACATATTGAGATCTTTAAGTTTGTCCTCATATATCTTATGATGAAGACCACCAACCATTTTAATAGCCTTTCTCTGGACCAACTCCATTCTTTTTATATTTTTTTGAAGGTGTGATCTCCAGAATTGTACATAATAGTCTAAATGAAGTCTCACCAGAGTCTTGTACAGGGGCATCAATATCTCCTTTTTCTTACTGGCCATACCTCTTCCTATGCACCCTAGAATCCTTCTAACTTTTGCCATCACCTTTTGAACCTGTTTGGCCACCTTAATTCATCACATACAATCATACCCAAGTCCCACTCTTCTGTCATGCACATAAGTTCTTCATCCCCTAACACTACCATTCCCTCAGGTTTTTGCTGCCCAAATGATGACCTTGCATTTCTTAACATTAAATTTTAGCTGCCAAATTTCAGACCATTCTTCCAGATTTGCTAGGTCTTTCTTTGGTGTCTACTTTACTACAGATTTTGGTATCATCCGCTAAGAGGCACATCTTACTTGACAGCCCTTCAGAAATATCACTTATAAAAATGTTAAAAAGAACAGGTACAAGAACAGAACCTTGAGGCAACCCATTAATGACATCCTTTTCCTCAGAGCAATCCCCATTGACCACTACCCTCTGTAGCCTTCCACTCAACCAGTTCCTAACCCAGCCCATCACTTTGGGGCCCATTCTGAGGGCACTCAGTTTATTTTTTTGATGTCTATGTGGAACACTGTCAAAGGCTTTATCAATCAAATATCTAGCATATTTATTAGGATCAACATTCTCATTCTCTGCTCCTTCATACCCTATTAATAAAAATTTACTATGTGAAAAAGTTTTTGTGGGTTATGCTGTGTTGCTTGAAGTTTCTTTCTATAAAACTTTTTCCTTTCCTCATCACATATCCATAGATATTCTTTCAGTTTGATCTTACATAGTCATCTACTGTACATCACCAATTTTTCTCTATAATCTCTCAGTCTGTCTTAATTCCTGCCTTAATTTTCTAAGTGGAGCCTTTATCCATGGTTTCGGTTTATAACCCTTCTTAACCACTATATCCCATCCTGGAGCTACTTTATCTAATGCCATTTGCAAAACAGAATTCCACTCATGAATCATTTCTTCTAAATCAAGATCTTCATTAATTTTTCTTATTACATATATTATATAATAATGGAAGATATGGATGGGAGGGATGGGAAAGGGGAAGGGATAAAATTTATATAATGTACCAATGATTGTTTATAAGTGATATATTTATTGTTACTGTGAATGAATATATTTTACACTTAATGTAATTTTGAAAATGAATAAAGAATATTAAAAAAAAAGATCTTCATTAATTTTTAAGTTATGTACACACATAGAATGTTGGAAAGAATTCCATGACCAATGCTCTGCATGCTTTCCCCACTTTCTTTTTGTTATTACATATTATCAAGAATAATATGTCCTATTCACAAAGTCATTCTGAATGAAAAGCAAAGTTATATGGAACCTATAAGTTTTCAGTCATTTGGAAAAAAAAAGTCTCAAAATAAATGGAACTTTTACTGCCTATGCAGTATGGCAGAAATAATGTAGATGTTTTGATGTTAGTACTGACCCAGCATTTACAAACACATTTATTCTGAAAGGCTAGCGACCTGGAGCAGAAGGATTTGTTATAGTGCATAATTCCGCTGCTGCATGCAATTTACAGAAGATTTTCCAGTTGAGAAACATCAACTTTAGTTTTCAATATTGTTCTGGTTTTCTTCTTCTCATGAAGACAAAAAAGATGTTTGTGCTTTTAATCATCTTTCACTGTGCTATATAAATGTTTTTTACATTTATATAGCATCATGCTATCTTTATACATATTTAAATTTATTTTACAGGTTAGAGGTTGATTTTATCTAAAATCTGTAATCAGGAACCCCTTAAACATTCTTTTATTCCGTGTTTATGTTCTAAAACATATGAAAAGATTGTATCAATGTTCATTTTTAGATGATTTGCAGTATTTTCACAGTTAACATCCAGTTTATCATGTGCTAAGTGTTATTTGAGGCAGGAGGCATGGCATGGCATGGCAGATAGTGGGCATGGAAGTTTGGCACTTAACATGCTGCTCTTAATGTGTGCAAATGGGGAAATTCTAAAACCAGCGCCTAAGTTAATTGAAAAACGCTGTTAGAAATGGTGAAAAATAGCAAGTTAGAGGCGCCTACCAGTACCTAAATAAAAGGTACCAGAATCATGCCTACATAGGCACTTTAGACCGCTGAATGCCAAAGTAGGCGGGACCAATGCTGGAAGTGGCATTCGGCAGCCTAAATACCTATGTAAGTGCAGTTCATGCAAAGATAGGCACCTAAAATGTAGGCCTGGAAAACCCTGGCCTACATTTCCGGTAGGGTTACCAGATTTTCAGGTAAGATTTTCCTCTTTGCAGATGATACCAAAATCTGCAATAGAATAGACACCCTGGATGGTGTGAATAACATGAAGAAAGACCTAGCAAAGCTTGAAGAATGTTCTGAAATTTGGCAGCTAAAATTTAATGCTAAGAAATGCAAAGTCATGCATTTGGGCTGCAAAAACCCAAGGGAACGGTACACTTTAGGTGGGAGAAAAACTTATGTGCATGACTTGGATGTGACTGTATGTGATGATCTTAAGGTGGCCAAACAGGTTGAAAAGGTGACGGCGAAAGCTAGAAGGATGCTAGGTTGCATAGGGAGAGGTATGGCCAGTAAGAAAAAGGACGTATTGATGCCCCTGAATAAGACTCTGGTGAGATCTCATTTAGAATATTATGTACAATTTTGGAGGCTGCACCCTCAAAAAGATATAAAAAGGATGGAATTGGTCTAGAGGAAGGCTACTAAAATGGTGTGTGGTCTTTGTCATAAGTTGTATGGGGACAGACTTAAAGATCTCAAGATGTATACTTTGGAGGAAATGTGGGAGAGGATGGATATGATGGAGATGTGGCATAAATGCGCATGAGTTTAGTCTTTTTCATTTGAAAAGAAGCTCTAGAATGAGAAGGCATAGGATGAAGTTAAGAGGTGATGGGCTCAGGAGTAATGCAAGGAAATAGTTTTCTAAAGAAAGGGTGGTAGATGCGTGCAACAGTCTCCCAGAAGGGTTGGTGGAGACAGAGACAGTATCTGAATTCAAGAAAGCGTGAAATAGGCACGTGGGATCTCTTAGAGAGAGGAAGAGATGATTGTTACTGCAGATGGGCAGACTGGATGGGTCATTTGGCTTTTATCTGTCATGTTTCTTTGTTTCTATGACTATCAACCCAGAAGTTGACCAGGTACCGCCTATAATCAAACCAGTTGCCTGTTTAACTTGACTCATAAAGTAAGGAAAGCTGTTTTGCTCTCCTAACTTTCCCCATCTTTTACTAAGGTGCGCTAGCGATTTAGTGCACGCTAAAAAGTAACACGCTAAATGCTAACGCGTGCATAGAATATAATGGATGCGTTAGCATTTAGCACTTGCTTACTTGGCTACCACACCTTTAAAAGGACTCATTTATGCAGTTACTTTGCTGCTTATCTCAGTGTTTTTTGACTAAGTCCTCAGGGACCATCTGGAGATTCTGAGTGGGAAATGTAATGGGGTGGATAGGGTCTCTTTGGAAGACAGGAAAAAGGTGTTAGTTCTGGGGCATGCCAGTTTAAAAAAAAAAAAAAAAAAAAAGCCCTGGCTCTAACCATGAGACTACTCCACTTTTATCTCCCTTTACCCTGTATTCCTCCTCTCTGTGTCTACTCGTACATCTCTTCATCTCTTCCCATCTTTCTCCTACTCCCTACCTCTGCCATCCCTCTCCTATCATCTCTTCTCCATTCATTTTATTCACAAATAGAAACATAGAAACATGACGGCAGATAAAGGCCAAACGGCCCATATGGTCTGCCCATCCACAGTAACCATTATCTCTTTCTCAGAGATCCCATGTGCCTATCCCAGGCCCTCTTGAATTCAGACACAGTCTCTGCTTCCACCTATTCCGGGAGACTGTTCCATGCATCTACCACCCTTATAGAAACATAGAAACATGATGGCAGATAAAAGCTAAATGGCCAAATGGCAGTGCATTTGAGACTAGTCAATAGGTTAAAATACTGACAGTATTTTTCTTTGACTTGTCTTTCTATGATTTTAATTTTAACTTGTTTATTAAGTTTTCAAAACACATATTCATTACTTTGCATTCAATAACTACCGTAAGTTAAGATTTTTTCTTGATTAATTTATGTTTAAATACATCATGGTATAAATAGAAAGCATTTAAATGATATTAGTGTACATTGAAAAGACAACATACAAATCAGCCTCCATATTAAGACTTGCCAAAGGAGGGGGGGGGGGGGAGGTAGAAGGAAGAAAAATCCAATAGCCTCACAATAATTTTTTAACATCAGTGCTGGGATTTTGTGCCACAGAAAAGTGATATTTTGGAATCAGCGCTGCTTGAGCAGATGCTCCGTGAAAACTGCAAATATACAGTACTGTATGATGAACAACACTTGATATTTGATTTTTTTCCAATTCTTGCCCACTAGAGGCTAAAAATAATTTGAGCATATTCAGTCCAATTTTTTTTTCTTTTTTTTTTTTTTGCCTTTCTTTAGATTACTGCTGAAAAATAGCATTTGGGAGCAATGGGAGAAGGTTGGCATTCATGAATATGTGGTCTACTTTCAATTATGTTTATGTATCGAATAAACAAGACTGTTATAGTTTAATTTTATTCTAGGCTATGGAAATATCTAGTATATATGATTTATTTTCCTTTTTTGTAATTTCTTTCAGTTAAATGCATATAATGGTTTATGATTTCTTAGGCGTCAAAGCAGTTTACAAGAAAGCCACACTAAATGGTTCCAGGAATTAAAAATAAAAACAAATAACATAATAATTACAGACTCAGACAGGACACACGTATTGGATTCCAACAGGGAAGGTTGCAATCTGTTGTTTGTTAAACATAGTGAAAATGGGCAAAGGGATAAGAATCCTTGGGCCAGTTTTGAACATTCACCATCTGCACAAGGAGAGCCTCTTAAAGGTAGCCATGTTTCTTTTGTTGGCACCTGATGAGAAAATGCAAAACAATGTGCAGTTTTCAAGTGAATGTGAGGGAAATACCAAATAATTGACCTGAGAAGATCTTAAGATTATGAGTGGGGCACAGTTCATCAAGGGGCTGGCTACATAGCTATGCTGGTCAGAAAGAAACACTTTTAATGAAAGAAGTAGTTCTTTAAATTATATCCTTTACTTCACTGCAAGGTGGTCATGTGATTTCAGAAAAAGAATACAGAATAACTTTGCTAAAATAACACTTCAAAAGTAATTGGAGGAAAAAGGCCTCAGAGGTAGCTATAACCACACTGTTCTAATGTGTAGCTAAAACCATCAGCAGTCACCCAAAAAACTCCAATAATTTGTGAAGAACAGAATACACGTATATAAAATCTTTAATTGCACATCTAAACTCATCAAGAAGTGGAGCAGAATTAAAATCAGCCAGTAATGGTCACTATTTTGAATTTGAATTATTGCTGACCCAATAGATCATTTATTCTGAGGGGCTTAAAGTAAAAATGACATGGTTTTACAATTCTGCTTGGAGTTAAAGGGTTAGATTCACTAACCTGCATATATCCGATTCTATCAGATCCGACAAATTCAACAGCCTTTATGCAGAAGAACGTGATTGGAGGCCCACCCCACCCTGACCAGATAGATCGCTGAAGAGCAATCCTGACACATGCGTAGACCATCTTCTTTGCCTGTAGATGGTCTGCACATGTGCTTGCTCCCCATGGCATAACTTTTTTTTTCTTTTTTTTCCTTTTTACTTCTGAGCCCGTGGTTTTAACTCATGGGTTTAAAGCGGGGCTGCACTGCAACGTGTTCTGGAACAGAACACACCATAATGCAGCCCCGCTTTAAACCCATGGGTTAAAACCACGGGCTCGCACTGCAGGGAAGGGTGGCAGAGAGCAGGTTGCGGCAGTGAGCAGGAGAGTTGGGAAGGCATAGAGCAGATTCTATTTTGGTCAGAGCAGGAGAATCAGGGAGGCAGAGAGCCAGTTTGGGGTGGCAAAGAACAGAGGCAGAGAGCAGGTTTATTTCAGGGATGCAGGGCTGGCAGGACAGTCAGAAAGGACATGAGCGACTGGTCCCCAGCAGTCGCTTCTTTTTGGATAGGCCAGCCCATTCGGTGTTCCCAATTTTGTTTAGTGAATCACGTCCTTCCTACTTTGCATGCCATTTCCCCTCATTTGCATGCACGGATTGGATCAGATCAGATGTTGATTGACCACAAGGTTAGTGAATTAGGTTGGGGTAAAATCGGGTCGCTAAATGATCACAAACATGATCAGTGGGCTTGTGAATCTAGCCCAAAGTATATTAATTTGATTGATTTAAAAGTGAATTTCTGATGTGGTCTTTGAGCTAGCACAGCTATCTGTTCAGAAAGGTGTTAAATGTCCCATTTAATAGAGCACAAAAAAAAAGGACTGAGCCATAACCTTCAGAAAGTGTTAAATAAAAAAAAACATGGCCAGGGTGAATACCAGAGCTAAACAGAACTTTAACAGGATGTAGATCAAACAGAAGCCCTTCACACCAAATTCATTTCTAGATTACAAGATCAAACAGGAACCCTTCACACCAAATCCATCTCCAGTCTGCAAGATCAACAGAAGCTCTTCACACCATTTTAAGCTACTCAAAGAAGATTAGATTAAATGACCTCGTCTGCCCAGAACAGAGGGAAACCACTCAGACATAGATTCAAATCACATCCAGTAAAGACAGTATATTGGGACATCCTTTTAAGCCATTGTGATTCAATTATAGCACCACCTGGGAACAGAGAAAAAGATGAACCGTTATGCATCCTGGATCCAGAGACCTAGGATTCTGTTTTTAGAACAGGTCTCAACCTTATAAATATTCAAGTTTCAAGTTTATTAAAATTTTGATATAAATGCAATATCAAATATTTTCAATGTGTATAAAAATAAAAAAATTTTGGGAGGGAGGAAAAAATAAAACAATTTAAACAGGCAAAGATACAATCAATGTACACAATTAATAAATGATACATAAGGAATATGGAATGATACATAAGGAATGATACATATTTAATTAGCTAAGTTATAATCAAACGAGCTAACTTTTCCCAAATTAATAGCTCTTTATAAGTTATATTCCTCTCTTTGAGAGCGATATAGCTTATTGGTGGAGTTTCAGCCATTTACTAATAATTTTTATAACAATTTATCTACCTACTCGTATTATGTAACAAATCTACCTGTTTCTCATCCAACACTGTATATCACTAATATACTGTATAACAGGGTATCTCAACCTGTGGCATGTGTACCCTAGGGGGTACATGGACCACCTGTTGGGGGTACATGGGCTGACAACCTCCCACTGCCACTGCTCGCTGCCTGCCCACCGCTGCTTGCCACCGCAACTCCAGGAAGGGAAAGGAAGGGCCAGGCATGTGCAGCGATTGCTACCACTGGCCTACAAGCCTTTCCTTGACATTAATACTGATGCTGAAGAGAAGGTCTGGGCCAGCCAATCACTGCTTGGCTGGCCCAGACCTTCTCTTTGATGTCAGAATTGACGTCAGGGGAAGGCTTGTGGGCCGGTGGCATGCAACTGCTGCACGTGCCTGGCCCTTCCTTTCCCAGAGTTGCAGCAAGCAGTGGTGGCAGCGTGGCTGGGAGGGTGAGAAGTAGGCAGGATTTGGTGCAGCAGGGAGGGAGGGAGGCAGGCAGGCTTCAGTGTGGCAGAGAGGGAGGGAGGAAGGACAAAGGCTGGAAGGCAGTGAGGGGAAGGAGGCACAAACTCGGGACATAGGAAAGAAGGAGGAAGGGGGTACTAAGTTGGGACATAGGAAGGAGTGAGGGAATTGAAAGGGACAATTGTTGGGTCTAAGTATGTGAGTGAGAGGGAAAGAGACAGTGCACATGAGGAGGAAAATTGGGCATAGAGAGGAGTGAGGTAGAGATGCATGGGGAACAGAAGGATTAGAGGGAGAAATGTTGGATATGGTGGTGGAGAGGGAATAGAGGGATAGATTGAAAGGGATGCAAGGGGGAGAAATGTTAGGCATAGTGATGGAGGGAGAGATGTGGCATGGTGTTGAACAGGGGTGATAGAAGGAAAAATGGGTATGGGGCTGGTGGGCCATGGTGAAAAATGATCTGGGGGATGAGAGAGGAAGAAAAGTTGAACTCATGGAGGGACAGAGAGAGATGCTAGTTGGGGAATGGAATGAGGTTTGGAAGAGAGGAAGCATTGAGGAGGAAGAAAGAAAGAAATATTGGATGCACAGTCAGAAGGAAGGGCAACCAGAGACTCATGAAACCACCAGACAACAAGGATAGGAAAAATGATTTTATTTTCAATTTAGTTATCAAAATGTATCAGTTTTGAGAATTTATATCTGCTGTCTATATTTTGCACTATATTTGTCTATTTTTCTATAGTTGTTACTGAGGTGAAATTAACCCCCTTTTTACTAAGGTGCACTAATCGAATTAGCACACGCTAAACACTAACGCATCCATAGACTAACATGCACACATTAGCGTTTAGCACGTGCTAATTCGGTTAGTATGTGCTAATCGGTTACCGCACCTTAGTAAAATAGGGCCTAAGTCATCTGCCTTGACATCTTTGGAAAAAACCTGAAGATAAATGATAATTAACATTTTCTCTGTGTATAGTGTGCTTTGTGTGTTTTTTTAATTTTGTGGTTACCATTATGTATGAATAAGATTATATTGTGTGTATATGAAAAATCGATGGAAGAAATTGCATTCCAATTAGTATTATTATTATGAGATGGAGTCAGGTGCAGAGTTTGGGCGGGTTTGGGGTGGAGTTTGGCTGGAGGTACTCAGATGGTATTTGTTAGGCTTAGGGGGTACTTGGCTTAGGGTACTTAGGGCTTAGGGGGTACTTGTTAGGCTTAGGGGGTACTTGGCTTGAAAAGGTTGAGAAACACTGCTATATAACATATGAACCACTCCTGCTTCCACATTGTATCTACTTACTATGTAACAAAATTCTTCTTAACCGCAACCCACCTTGAACTCACCTAGTGAGGATTTGGTGAGATATAAGACCACATATAACATAACATGATGTTGTGGAGGTAGGAACACTGACTGTGAGAGTACATGTCTATTTCTGTGACATATAAATAGAGCTTCCCTTTGAAAATATTCCCTTTGAAAGTCCACTGTTAGAAATATACCTGTGTGCATACTAAAGGAAGGCAGATTTTCATCCTAATGAATTTACCCAGCTAGCTATTAAGCTTCCTGGACAAATGCCTATGAACACTGTCCTAATATTTATTTGTTCATTTCTATAGCATGTCCTCCCCAGGAACCAAGAACAGGTTACAATAAAATTAAGTACTTAGAACTTCCATAGCTGTCCCGAATGCTCACAATCTAGCTAAAGTATCTGAGTAAACAATTATTAAATGGTAATGATATAACAAAATTCAATAATAAAAATATTATAAATAATAAAACATTATAAGAAATAAAAAGAATAAAATTCAAGTAAAACCAAAAACCCCTCAAAGTCTCAAAACAGACTTCTCTCTGTTATATCCTGTCATAAAAAACACAGAAAGTAATTTCTTTTTTTATTTTGTTGCTTCTATTTGTGAAGCTTGTAAAACTTTGTAAATATATCCCACAGAAACATTGATGGCCATTTTCAATAAGACATCTAAGATTAAATCCAAGGACCCCTTTTACGAAGCCACGTTAGCGGTTTAACGCGCATAATAGCGTGCACTAATTTTCCGGCCGCGCTAGCCGCTACCGCTTCCTCTTGAGTAGGCGATAGTTTTTCGGCTAGTGCGGGAGTTAGCATGCACTTAAAAGGTGCGTGCGCTAAAGCTGCTAAAGTGGCTTCTTTTGTTTTTTTGGAAAATGGATGTGTCTGTGCTCAGTGCATTTATCTTTTGAACTATTTTTTAGGAAAAAAAATTGGAAAAACCAAAAATACCAGCATGAATACACAAAACACAAATTAACCGCATTGAGGGTGAGGGGGCAAAAAGACCTCAGAGTCCTTTAAGGTAACATTACTGCACATTAGTAATTGATGTGGCAGGTCATGTCTCAATCATTTGTCAAAAAACTCTGAATGCTACATATGTTAACTTTCAAATTTTTAAAGTTTTTCAATTTTTCCTTTAAAAACAACATGAAAAAAATAGTGCCAATATTGTGAAAACACTTATTAGGATTTTTTTTTATATACCGCCTATCAAGGTTATCTAAGCGGTCTTTACAATCAGGTACTCAAGTATTTTCCCTCTCTGTCCCGGTGGGCTCACAATCTATCTAATGTACCTAATCTATCTAATGTATCTTATCTTGGGTAGTGAACACCACACTGAAGTGACAGCACCGTTTTGTTGTACCCTACATTTTTATAAAAAAGGATTTTTATGCCTGTCTCATTTTATATATGTTATATATGTACTATTGATTTATGATGTTTCAATAAATTGATTGCCCTTACAGTAGTTTGATTTGTGTCTCTTCCCCACTTCCTCCCCCCTTTTTTGGTTCTATATTTTGCACATGGGGTTGTGATATTTTATTTTTTATTCAAATCAATACCCTATATGGAACTGACAAAAATCTGCAACACTAAAACGCCTCGCCCAAACACACCATACATTCACACACCCACAAGTGGAAAAGACAAAAGATAAACAACGGGCTGCAGGGTCCAGGAGTGAGAGCTAGGATTGAAAAGAACCTGGACGTTATTTGCAGCTAAGTTTTTCTGTTTAATTCTGCCTCCAATGCAATAGTAGCGACTGCAGTGCTGAAGTGCTCATTTACCCACAATATCACGGTTTGGGGTTTTGTTCCCTGGCGTGCTGTATGACATAACTCTATAGGCTAATACAGTGCTTTTTTTCACTTTTTGTGTTCACATGTGCAAGTGATTATCTTATGAAGTGGAGTTTTTTGCCAGATGAAGCAGATCTGAGGCTTTTTCTCCACTTCTTTCTTTCTTTTTTTTTCTTGTTTATCTTTTGTCTTTTCCACTTGTGGGTGTGTGAATGTATGGTGTGTTTGAGTGAGGCCTTTTAGTTTTGCAGAGTTTTTTGTCAGTTCCATATAGGGTATTGATTTGAGTATAAAATCAGAATTTACAGACCCTGATCCCTAGGCGAATGTGTTGTGATATTTTCCTATGTATTGTGTGATGTTTTAATAGGAGTGGCCATAACATCTGAAGCTATCATATAGGCAGGTATCTACTGTTTCATTCACATTTTTGTAGGGTAGGAATGGGGTTAGCATCTACTGGGGGAGTGTGGAGAATGTGGTGAAATCAGTTAGCTTAGCAGGGTTTAAAAAAGGCTTGGATAATTTCCTAAAAGAGAATTCCATAGGTCATTACTGAGATGGCTTGGGGGAAATCCATTGCTTATTTCTAGGATAAGCAGCATAAAATCTGGTTAGGTACTTGGGATCTGGGTTGGCCACTGTTGGAAACAGGATACTGGGCTTGATGGACCTTCAGTCTGTCCCAGTATGGTAATTCTTATGCTTTATAAATTCACTTATGCAATACAATACAAACTTTATTTGTATACCACAAATACCTTTGACAAGTTCAAAGCAGTTTACAAAAGAAATAAAAACAATTTACAAGAATAACATTAATTATAAGTTTTATCCTAAAACATATTATTAAGCACCCACTGCCTAGCAGGTATTCACCTTTCAAAAATTATTTGGATCCTTATCACGATACATATGGTATCCTTCATATCGAAGTAACTTCAATTTCAGGTTAAAACTTTGCCATTCTAACTGGGTTTATCTGTTGCACTCATATGAATTGGTGCTTTACATTTAAATTCTTAAGAAGGATTCAATTTGCATGAAAAACATTTTTGCCTGCTTAACATAAAAGGATCAGTAAATGCATTGAAATTCCCACAGGTGTGTATCAGGAAGGCTTACTTATGTGTATATTTATAAAGTTCACAGTGAGAGTTCACAGCTAGCTTAGCTTTATCCTCTAAGTTATTTTGACTTTAATAAGTCATTTGGTCAGAAAATTGGATCTGTTAAAGAAACATATTCCAAAGGGAATTAGGTTGCTCAAAGAAATGTGCACAGGCTTGCAGAGTCTTTCATCTCTTGGTTACTGGTTTAAACCTGGCATATGTCAGTCCTCGCTTTAGAAAACCTGACCCACCTGAAATGAACCGCTGGCCTCAGCCCAGTTCCAGTAGACAGATGTCTGCAATTGCATCACTTAAACTCAGCATTACAGTTGAGCTATCACTAGTTCTGATTGCTGCTAGTTACAGCAGAAGCTTCAAACAGGAAAGGAGCTGAATCACCCTGTCACTCCAACACCTTTCTAAGCATCACAGTTCCCAAAAGGTTAGAAAATAAAAAGGGCACTTTAAAACTGTTTTAGTACAAACAAATTATCATTCAGCAATAATTTCCAATGGAGCTTGTCATTCACTCTGTCCATGTTATAATTAAAAAATGTAAAACTTAAGGCGGTCTAAAAAATTCAAAAGAACACTTAAATAAGAGCCAGACAAAAATGTATCATTATAGGGTTTTTTTTGTGGGGTTTTTTTTTTTTTTTTAATTGTGTTATCTGTTTTGTTTTTGCTTTTTATGTATTTTGAACTGTATACCAGCAAGGGCTTTGCTTTGTAGCGTTCACATCAAGGTAGGGTCCCACCAGATTCTGAGCCTATTTGTCTCTTCATTGTATATCATGAAAAGAAATACTGTATATGTGTGCTTATACTAGGCGCCATGAGTTCAATTTCCTGCATATTTATTTAAATGTGTGTCAGTTCATCTCATCTTGGTTTCTGAAACTTAGGCCCTCTTTTACAAAGGCGCGCTAAGCATTTTAGCGTAGATTTAGCGTGCGCTAAATCAGCACGTGCGCTAACTGCTAACGCGTCCATAGGATAACATGCACTTGTTAGCGTTTAGCGTGTGTTTAGCGCACCTTTGTAAAAGAGGGGGTTACTGGGATATGTTAATGTGACTCTCTTCCTTTTTGCCTGGAGACACCAATTTACAGAAGAGACTCCCATCCTTTTTCTTGTAGCCACATTGTAGACTCTGGGCTTCTGGGAGGAAAATTTGACAACTTTGCATGTCCTAAACAAGCTTTGCATACAGCCTTCCTCTTCCAACTCTTCACTGCTATAGTCATCGTGCTATGTTAAGAACACCTGTAGGAATTTGAATGCATTGGGTAGCCAGGCTGGTTGCTAGGAGGAGATAGCCTTGAAGAAGGCACATATTTTGACCATGCAAGTCTTACAAATCTTTTGTCAAGCTTGAGCTGAACCCAGTGGCATAGCAAGGGTGAGCGACGTTTGAGTCGGTGGCGCCCCTCCCCCTTTTTAACTTTGGCATGAGCAGACACCAATTTGCCGCCCACGTCAGCTTCAGCACTCTCTCTCTGACGTCACTTCCTAGATGCGGGTCCCGGAAGTGATGGCAGAGGGAACGCCGATGCGGGCAGCAAGTTGGCAGCTGCTTGCGCCAAAGTTTAAAAGGTGCAGGGGAAGGGAAGGGATGCGTGCACAGCAGTGGGGAGGAGTGAGAAGGGGGGATGGAGGGGAGGGAGGAGGGGTGCCGGTGCCTCGAGCAAGACAGTACCTGGGGGGAGGGGACATCCCCCCACTTACTATGCCACTTGCTGAACCCTTCTGACTCTTGCGGAACAAGTGTTACCTGTTTGGGTTCAGCAGGGGAAGACATCTCACCCCCCTTTTGGTTGAAGATACAACGGCTCATAGACATTTTCAAGTTTTCAATGTTTATGTGATACACCACCTATTAGAGAGATATCTAGGTAGTTTACATGAAATCATATAGGGAAAAAATGATCAAACAGCTTTAGGGCATTAACCTGCATGTTTGCCCATCAATGTGACTTAAAGGGCACTGACTAATACCGTATTTTACTATTTGCTGAATAACGGAAAATATTGTTCAGCCAAATACGAATATCGAATAAGAATAAAGGACTTTTTGCTTCTTTTATTAATTTTTATGTTAAAGCTATGTGAATTAAGAGATCACCCCTCCCCCCCTGATATTCAGTGGTCCTTGGCTAGCTAGAAATGGCTCCCAGCTGGCTAAGTACCACTTAACTGGCTGTTGATATTTAGCAGGAGACAGCCGTCTATCTCCCACTGAATATGCAAGAAAAGCTTTGAAAATTTTTACCCTACCTTTCGTTCTTCCCTGGTTTTTTGTTTTTTTTTCTTCTTCCCAATTGTAACTTTACCCTCCTTCCCTATCTTTCATGTGAGTCATAATTGATTTTATTGTATTTAGGTTAAAGTTTCTATATGATATTATTATGTACATCGCCTAGAATTTCGAAATAGGCGATTCATCAAATGTGAAATAAAACTTGAAACTTGAATATTTGGTTCACTGGATTGGGGTTAATATTCAAGTGTCCTGCTATGCCAAGCTCTGCACCCAGCCCCCTCCATTCCCTGCCAGGCTCTGCACCCAGTTCCCTCCTTCCCTATCCTGCCAGACTCTGCAATCTGTCCCCCTCCCTTCCTCCCTGCCCTGTCCCCTAACCCTTCTTCCCTCCCAATGCCTTGCAGTCTCTACCGGGCCTGCCATAAGACCTGGTGGTCCAGCGGTAGACTGGGTCAGGAGGCATCCCACCCACTTCCTGTCCCTGCCATCTGTTAAAACTTTTACCTACCTCCTGCCTCCCCCCCAATCCTGACTGACTATTAAAACTAGTACCTCTCTCACCTCCCGGTGTACCTTTAAAATCCCCGGTGATCCAGCGGTATATCGGAGTAGGAGAGATCTTCCCATGCTCCTGACCTGTGCAGAGCCACTAGTGATTGACTGCCGCAAGTTCTCGCAGGCCTCATGAGAACTCACAGCAGCCAATCACTAGAGGCTCTGCAAGGGGCAGGGGCACGAGAAGACCGTTCCTGCTCTGGTTCACCGTTAGACCACCAGGGATTTTAAAGGTACACTGGGAAGGTTAGAGAGGTAAGTTTTAACATTCAGCCAGGACAGGAGGTGGATAGGATCCCTCCTGTCCCAGCCCACCGCTGGTCCATTAGGTCTTAAGGCAGGCCTAGCAGAGGCCTGTAATAGGTCTTGGAGGGGGTGGGTGGGCACTGTCACACCTGTGCTCCTGTAAGGCGTAGCGAGCCCACGGGGTCATGACCCAAAACCTCAGATCTAGCATGTCCCTTACTACCAAGGGATCCTTCAGGTCTTAATTCAGGCATGGTATCTGCCTCATGAGCATGCAAGGTAAAGAATCCAAGTCAGAAATGGCAAAACAAAATAGCCACTGGCCAAATAAACCAAAATACAGGCTTCAGCCTTGCAGTTCAGGATAAACTTATATTGCATGGAATTATAACCAAAAAGGTTCAAACAATGCAATCAGGATGTTCAAGTTTGGTCAGCACTGAATTGAGTAAAGTCCTCTGCTTCTGGGCTTTAACAAGGTAAGTAACACAGTCCTCTTTACCAGAGCAGTAATACTTTGATTTTGCAAGCTTTACACACAGTTTATACCAAAACAAGGCCAGCAGTGCTTGGTTTCTCAATGAACAGGAAAAAACCCCAAACTTATAACAAACTGTGCAGTCCAGCAGGTAGAAATCTCACATGATGTTACTGTGCTATACCCTGCATACTTCCCCTTGGAAACGTTGCTGCAGTTTCTATGTACAGCTGAGAGGGAAGGCAATGTAATTGCTCAGCTTGGTAACAATCTAGGAAAATTCACACGTTTGCTAGTAACCCACACTTCACTGCTTTAAAGAAAGCCTACAAGTTTGGCTTTCAAGGAGAGATCCTAAACTTATTTCCAAGAACAATAGTTTAGCTGGCAGCACAGAGGTATAAACAGCAAAAACCCAACTCTCATGATAACTATGTTTCCATGGCTATTGGCTGGGTCTCAGTTCCTACACGGCTTTCCTTATCTCCATAGCTTCTTCCTCTGGCTGCTTCCAAGGATTCCAGGTAGGAGACAACTCCTCTGCCTCTACCATAGGCCAGTCTGAGAGTGACTGACTCTCCCCAGGCTTCCACTCTCCTGTTTGCGTCCCTCCTCTTCCTGTTCTGAGGAGCCATGTTATATCCTGTGGAGAGCCACTCCCCCTCTGAGTAGGTGGGGGAAGGGTTTTCCACACACCAGCCTGCTCTCTATTACTACAGGCAGGATTCTTGCTAGTCCTAATTCTCCTGGGCACAGGTTGCTCAAAAGGTATCAAACTCCTGACAGTGGCAGGGACAGGTTTGCACTGGGTGCAGCTTTCAAGCCTAACCTTTTCCTGTCCTGCCTCTTCTGACTCCATATCATTGTCTGAGCAGAAGTCAGATGGCTCTGTTAATTGGTCTGTCACCTGATCAGTTCTCTTAACTTGTGGCCACCACTATAGCCCAGGGTAGGGCTCTGTAGTAATTTTGATGGCTACAACAAACTGTGGATTAGCGTGTGACCCGACATGGAGCCACCCTGCAGGACTGGACTTTTCAACCGAATTCACAATTAATTCAAACAAAAATAAAGCCTCAATCATAGGGTTGTTTAGAAAAATAGTTCTTTTTACTTGATTCGTTAAAGCAGGTAAGTACTTCCTCCAACTTTGTAACATCAGTTAGGGCTTCTTATAGCATTAAAGAGAACAAAAACAAAACTGCCAAAAAGGGCAAGAAACTAAAGCAGTTCATAATAAAGTCCCAACTTTCTTCCCCTGCTTATCAGGTCCCAATGGCTCTGGGGATCCAGCTCTTTGTAGAGCTAGTAGTGCCTGCTCCAAAACAGGTATTTTATTCCATCAAAATAAAGTTCAGCATTTAAGTTTCCTCAATTTCCAATCATTAAATGAAATAAAGGAAAACCTCTGACAAACATATCTGTCTGCCAGGAATAGGAGAGTGAACCAGGTTTTGCTAACATAAAGGCCTTCAGATAGGCTTTCAAAAATTCCTTCCCAAGGTGGCAGCAAAACCTCTCCCCACACACTCCTAGCTTCCTTTCAAAACAACATTCAAGAAAAAACAAGAACAGAACACAAACAGTTCCAAAAGAACCACACTCACTGTTTGTGGATTAAAGCCAAGTCCACCTGCATTGGTTCAAGATAATTGGAATCACAGTCAGCACAAGTCTCTTGGCAGTCCATAGGCTCTTCCTTTGGGAGTAGTAAATCTTCTGCTTGCCCAGCCTCAGCCAGTTCCATCGGTATAGGGCTGTTACTCCTGTTTGCCCTAGGTGAAGCTTTAGGGAGACAAGACCTAAACTTCCTCCCTAACCGGCTTGCTGGTTTGAATGTCACTGCTGGCTTATCTGCTCTAGGGGCGTGCCCTGTTCTGAGTGTGTCAGCAGAACTCCAGGGGCCTCTTGAGCTCCCCTGGTGTTGACTTGGACAAAACTCACTCCCTTCATCTTCAGATAAATCTGGCTCCTCCTGGTGGCCACTGGCATTATCCCCCACATTATCATCCTGGGAAATCCTAGCATTTTCCTTCCGGGATTTTACTTTTACTTTATTCCTAAGCTTAGCTGGGACCTTGGCAGGCCTTGTGTCTGCCTGGTCACAGCATCTAGGCTCAATGTGTTTTCCCCTGATCCTTGGGGCAAAACCAGGGACGGATTAGGGTTTGTTATGGGCAAAACCCGAAACGGACTTGGGTTTGTCACAGCACTGACCTGAATATAAGTCGAGACCCCCATTTTTGGGCCATTTTCTTGGCTCCAAAATCTTGACTGATATTTGAGTATACAGTATATGCATGGAAACTCACAAGCTTTTACTGCATTATACTTTAAAGTACCACTTGACCTATAGTGACATCCAAAATGGAATTTTAAGATGTCAAAAAATATCTCAGTTGAATGATTGATCTAATGATCTTCAGCACTTCATTATAATTATTTGCTACAGAAGTTTTAAGATAATGGATAGGAACCATTAGCTACCTTTTTTGGGATAGCCAAAAATAACCTGTCAGAAAAAAAAAAAAAGACTTTCAGACAGTAAGGCATTTATTATATAAAATTGAACCTATATTTAAGTGGCCAGAGGGCATCAATGTGACACCTATTCTATAAAGGAAAGTAGGTACCAATTTTACCCTATAGGGGGAGAGGGTGGCGCAGTGGTTAAAGCTACAGCCTCAGCATGCTGGCGTTGCGGGTTCAAACCCATGCTGCTCCTTGTGATCCCGGGCAAGTCAATTAATCCCCCCATTGCCCCAGGTACATTAGATAGATTGTGAGCCCACCAGGACAGACAGGGAAAAATGCTCAAGTACCTGAATAAATTCATGTAAACCATTCTGAGCTCCCCTGGGAGAACAGCATAGAAAATTGAATAAATATATTAAAAAATAAATAAAGAATACTAGTATAAGAGGTAAAATACTTATCTATAATTTAGGCATAAATACTTCCTCCAGCCATAGAAGTGTATGCCTAAATGCCAGATATACGCCCATATATTATAGTACTGTAAGCATAAAACAGGTCAGTTCAGGGGGTGCTCGTATGGCTTCTGGTTCCCAAAGGGAGACCAATGCAATGAAGAACAGAAAGTGTAATGGAAGTCTATTTGGCACTCTGAATTGTTATCATGTTCCCCAAGATCTAAGTTCTAGCCCTTGAACTACAATACAGACAAGCAATGAACCAGGCCATGTATTAGAAAAATAAGATACTTTAATACTAAAACAATTGGCAGGTGAAGTGGTCAAATGGGATAATCAAGATGTGAGACTTATGCTCTGAACAAGCTGGGATGCTAGGAAATATACAATAAATCCTTTTTTACTATGGCATAAATCACTTCAGAGTAAACAAACAATTACCCTAATGGCTTGAAATCATGCCTTCTAGATTTCTTTCCAAGATATAACAGAGCTATACAACCTATCAATGAAGGAAAGGTATCTCAGGTGAGAGGCTGATTGGTTAAAAGTCTCTGAAGCAATGCCCAGCCCAGAATAGAGTCACATGAAGGTAGCCCAGCAAAGGTTACAAGATGTTGCGAGCAGGGACACAGGAACTGTTGCCGCTTGGATATAGAAACATAGAAACATAGAAAGATGACGGCAGATAAGGGCTACAGCCCATCAAGTCTGCCCATACCATTGACCCCCTTTTAAGTCTACTGGCCCCCTTATCTCTACTGACCTGCTCTATTAAGTCTATATCCTAGCGACCCTATTCATTGGTATGACTCTCGCAGTGATCCCACATAGGTATCCCATTTATTCTTGAAGTCTGGGATACTGCAGGCCTCGATTACCTGTACTGGAAGCTTGTTCCAATGCTCTATCACTCGTTCCGTGAAGAAGTACTTCCTGACGTCTCCACAAAACTTCCCTCCCCTGAGTTTGAGCGGATGTCCTCTTGTGTTCGAGGGTCCTTTGAGAAGAAAGATATCATCTTCCACCTCGACCCGTCCCGTGATGTACTTAAATGTCTCAATCATGTCTCCCCTCTCCCTACGCTCCTCGAGAGTATAGAGCTGCAATTTGTTCAGTCTCTCTTCGTACGAGAGACCTTTTAGCCCCAAGACCATCCTGATGGCCATCCGCTGAACCGACTCAATTCTGAGCACATCTTTACGGTAATGTGGCCTCCAAAATTGCACACAGTATTCCAGATGAGGTCTCACCATGGCTCTGTACAATGGCATCATGACCTCAGGCTTCCTGTTGACGAAACTTCTCTTGATACAACCCATCATCTGCCGTGCCTTAGATGAAGCCTTCTCCACTTGAGTAGCAGTCTTCATGTCTGCATTGATGATCACTCCCAGGTCTCGTTCTGCTGTAGTCTTGGTCAAAGTTTCTCCATTCAAGGTGTAAGTTCTGCATGGATTTCCATTTCCGAGATGCATGACCTTACATTTCTTGGCGTTGAAGCCCAGCTGCCAGACAGAGGACCAGCTTTCTAAAGTACGGAGGTCCTGTTCCATAGTATTCTGCAGATTGTAGCCGTTTATGATATTGCATAGTTTGGCATCATCAGCGAATAAGGTTACCTTACCTTGAAGCCCTTGAGTCAAATCCCTAATGAATATGTTGAAGAGGAGTGGACCCAGGACTGAGCCCTGCGGCACTCCGCTGGTCACTTCCGACGTTTTGGAGAGGGTGCCGTTAACCATCACCCTCTGAAGTCTGCCACTTAACCAATCTTTAACCCATGCAGTTAGTGTTACTCCTAACCCCATTGATTCCATCTTGTTCAGCAGTCTGCGGTGTGGGACACTGTCAAAAGCCTTGCTGAAGTCAAGGTATACGACGTCTAAGGACTCTCACGAGTCCAGCCTTCTTGTTACCCAGTCAAAGAAGCTGATAAGATTGGACTGGCAGGACCTACCCTTGGTGAATCCATGTTGACTGGGGTCCCGGAGATTCCCCTCATTCAAGACCGTATCTAATTTATGCTTAATTAGTGTTTCCATGAGTTTACACGCTATTGAAGTGAGACTCACCGGTCTATAGTTCGCAGCCTCAGCCTTGCAACCCTTTTTATGCAGAGGAATGACGTTGGCTGTTTTCCAGTCCAACAGAACTTTCCCCGTGCTTAGTGAGAGATTGAAGAGTACGGCCAACGGTTCCGCAAGAACATCTCTCAATTCTCTAAGCACTTTTGGGTGTAAATTGTCCGGTCCCATGGCCTTGTTCTCCTTGAGCCTTGTCAGCTCACTGTAGACGTCTTCAGGTGTGAACTCAAAATTCTGAAACGGGTCTTCCGCAATTTGTTTTGCCTTCAGCTGTGGTCCGTGTCCCGGTGCCTCACACGTGAAAACTGAACAGAAATATTCATTTAGTATTTCGGCTTTTTCAGAATCCGCCACTGCATAGTTTCCGTCCGGTCTTCTAAGGCATACTATGCCGTCTGTGTTCCTTTTCCTATCACTAATATACCTTAAGAAAGATTTGTCCCCTTTTTTAATGTTTTTTGCCAAAGTTTCTTCCACTCGAAGTTTGGCCTCCCTAACTGCTGTTTTGACCACTGCAGACCTGGTCTTATATTCTACTTTGGTTTCACTTCTCTGCGTACGTTTGTAGGAAAGAAATGCTGTTTTCTTCTCCTTAATGAGGTGCGAGATCTCCTCAGTGAACCATTGGGGTTTATTGTTTCTTTGCCGTTTGTCTACCGATTTTATGTAGCGATTAGTAGCTTCGTGTATGGATGATTTCGTGTATGGATGATTTCTAGTCACCAGTACAGGCCTCTGGAGTCAGACTCAAGGATCATACCCCGAGGATCTTCAGGGACTCTTCCTTTACAGAATATCCTTCAGACAGAGGGCTTATCTTTGGAGATAACTTAACATAAAAATTGATTTATGTACTACAGTACCTTAGGAGTTCTATGTGGTTTACAAAAGAAAATTGAAACAATGACAATAAAAACAAATGATCTAGAAATTTCAAGCATTTTTAAAATAAGTAGGTTTTCAATAATTTTCTGAACTGCTGGTAAGAGACAGAGCTAATGGATTTCCAAACTCTTTATCACAAGATGCAGCCTGAAAAGATAGGAGTTCTTGAAAGTAGCTCTTGTATAAATGACCCTTTACCGATAGAAAAGCAAACAAATTACAGTTATGTCTCGGGCATTGTGAATAAATGAATAAAAAATGATCCACAAAATAATAATAACTTTATTCTTGTATACCGCCCAACCATGAGTTCCAGGCGGTTCACAATCAAGACCTGTACAATCAGTGAAGCATACATAAAATACATAAAATAAGATTTAAAACAATGATCATGTTACAAACTTATCAAACAAATATGTTTTCAAGGACTTTCTGAAGACATGATAAGAATGCATTTGTAGAATCAAAGGACTTAACCAGGAGTTCATTTCTCCTAACTGGAAAGCAAAAAGTCTTATTTAAAAATTTCTTGTAGTGACAAGCCTTTACAGAAGGGTATATGAACATACAGTTGTTATGGATATTTTTAGATGATCTATATCAGTGGTTCCCAACCCTGTCCTGGTGGACCCCCAGGCCAGTAGGGTTTTCAGGATAGCCCTAATGAATATACATGAGAGATATTTGCATATAATGGAAGTGACAGGCATGCAAATCTGCTCCATGCACATTCATTGGGGCTATCCTGAAAACTCAATTGGCCTGGTGGTCCTCTAGGACAGGGTTGGGAACCACTGATCTATATAATTTAAATTTGGAGGATAGGTATCCCCGGAGCCAGACCAAAAAGAGCTTTAAAGCAAATGCAGCCAAATTTAAAATGAATTCACGCTTTGAATGGTAGCCAATGTATCTGCTGATAAAACGGATTGATATGGTCGTATTTTTTTAGGCCAAAAATTAGGCGCACTGCCGTGTTCTGTATTACTCGAATACAATTTAAGATTTTTTTATAAGATGCCAAGTAAATAATGTTACAATAGTCAAGAGCAGACAGAATTAGAGACTGAACTATCAGTCTGAAAGAAATTAAGTCAAAATATTTTTTAATAGTTCAAAGTTTCCAGAGGATCATAAAACATTTTTTTATCATAAGGTCTGTGTGAACTTCCAACGTGAAGTGACGGTCTAATGTCACCCCCAAGATCTTAATTGAGATAACTATATCAAAGATTTGATCATTAATTTGGAGTTTTTAAAATCTATAATGGTGTCATATGGACGGACAAGAAAAAAATTTAGTTTTTTTCTGAATTAAGTTTGAGTTTAAATCTGAGCATCCAGTGTTCTATCTGTGCCAGAATAACAGCAATCTGATCTCTTATGTCCTCTGTAAAGGCTGACATAGGCAAATGTATGGTAATATCATCAGCATAAATGTAAAATTTGACTTTCAGATCTTGTAGTAAATTAGCCAAGGAGACCAATAGATGTTAAAGAGGGTGCTAAATCAGGTGCTAAACCATGTAAGACTTTGTAGCATATACAACCAGTTTTAAATCTGACTCTGGCCTTGACTGGTAACCAGTGCAGTCTTTGGTAATAAGGTTTGATTTTTTCAGATCGAAAATGAATTGGACAGCCGTGTTTTGTATGATGTGGAGTCTATGAAGATTTTTCTGATAACCCACTAAGTAAACTATATTATAATAATCCAAAATACTTAGAATGAATGACTGTACCAACAGTCTAAAAGAAGAAACACCAAAATATGGTCTAATAGTCCACAATTTCCACAACATATAGACACTTTTCCTTACTAAAGCATCTGTATTTGAATTCATTATGAGATTTTGATCTAAAATAACCTTTAGAATTCTTATAGTAGGATTAATTGAGTACAAAATTCCATTCAAATTTATATTCGTCTCTATTTTTTTCTTCTTGCAAGGAGTAGCATAGAAAAATTTTGTTTTTTCTGTATTGAGTTTTAACTTATATTTGGTCATCCATAATTCTACATTTGTGATAACGGTGGAAATTGACTGCATAGATTGAGAGAATGATGAATATATAAGAATTGCAATAGTAATATCATCAGCATAACTATGAAATGTCACGCCTAATTAGGGCTCCTTTTACAAAGGCACGCTAGCGGTTTTAGTGCATGCTTAGCGTGCGCTAAAATGCCGCATGTGCTAGCCGCTACCGCCTCCTTTTAAGCAGGCGGTAATTTTTCAGCCAGCGCGCGCTAATCCCGTGCGTGCGCTAAAAATGCTACCGCATCTTTGTAAAAGGAGCCCTTAGATAACCTTTGCCCCAGAGATGACAGGTAGACATTGAAGAGTAAAGGAGAGAAAGGAGATCCCTGAGGAACTCCGCAAGAATTAGTCCATTTGCTAGATAATACATTCCCAAATTGGACCTGATGGGTACGAAAATGCAAAAAGCCCTGAAACCATTTAAGAACATTACCAGAAATGCCCAAAGCATCCAAACATCTAAGTAGTTGACAGTGATCAACAAGATCAAATGCACTGCTTAGGTCAGGGATCTCAAAGTCCCTCCTTGAGGGCCGCAATCCAGTCGGGTTTTCAAGATTTCCCCAATGAATATGCATTGAAAGCAGTGCGTGCACATAGATCTCATGCATATTCATTGGGGAAATCCTGAAAACCTGACTGGATTGCGGCCCTCAAGGAGGGACTTTGAGACCCCTGGCTTAGGTCAAATTGTAATATCAATGCCCCAAAATCTTGACTAAACAGATTGTACAAATAGTCTAAAAGGGATGCTACAACAGTCTCTGTACTATATAGAGGATGAAAGCCTGACTGAGATGAATTTAAAAGAGAGTATTGTTCTAAATAATCAAGCAACTGTGAATACACTAATCTCTCCATTGTCTTAATGAAAAAAAGGAATACTTGCTCTTGGCCTGTAGTTAGAAATAAGTGATGATGATTCCTCAGTTTCAATGAAGAATGCCTATGAAATTTGCTTCAGGATCCCTCTGTGTTTACTGATGAGGACACCTTAGAATAATTCTTGGCAGACAAATGCTTCCCTGCAATTAATATTAAAAAAGATCATTATTCAAAATGAGTTACATTACGAGTATGGGCATTATTTACTATTGCTGTGCCAAACGGATTCCACTGGGCCTGAGGATTTCAAAAGAGCCAGAGGTGTTTTTAGATGACCAGCCATTTTTAGATCAATGGTGTACAATTTTATCATTGGACCTGATAACATTATTATTAGCTGAAACATAAAAAATAAGACATGATATTTCTAGAGTAGAATTTAATGAGAGGCTGAAATGTCTTTAAACTGAGGATTTTAACAGATGTATAGTTGATTTTAGAAATGAAATTAGAAAAATAAAGGGATAAATTTAAAAGAGTTGAATTTTACTATAAAACAACAGTATATATTCCTGGTCTAAAGTCAAAGACCTGTTAGATCCATTTTTAATCCAAAAACAGCAAGGGAATATATTTATCCAAGGTGATGCTTATAAATCTGTTGTACTAATCACCTTTGTTTTACTTCAAGCACTAATTTCAACACAAGGCTGATGTGGTTAAGTGAACACTCAGACCCACAGCTGAGGTCCGGTGAAACATGTTCACGGGGCAGCTGTTAAGGAGACCATCATAGTTGTTCACAGTCTCCTCCACCAAACAAAGACTAAATAACAGAAAATAAAAATAAAATCATAAATTTCACAACAACTTAACTTTGAATGGTGTAGATGGTACACATAACTGCTCCGGGCTCCTCCGTTTATTCACAATACCGACCCCCCAACCTAGGTTTTACCCGCTGGCTTCTTCAGGAGGGGTACTACAATTACAAGATAACTCAAATCAACACTGCACCACACAGCTTGCTAACTTAATAAACACTACATTTGAAATACTCAATGTACACACTCTCTCTACAACTTACCGGCACAAACACTCCATACTGCTCACACACGCACTACTGACAAGAAGAACTTCCCAGCAGGCCACGCTTTAAATACACTCCCCTTTTACTATCTACTACATCATCACTTCTGACATCATGATTGATTATAATTGAAACCATTCAATATCATTGTTTAATCCTGTGGGGGCCAAGGTATGCCATTGGAATATAAACTTCTGCTCCAAATAAAGAAGATGTTGAGTGATATTTCCAGATTCTTTATAAGCACACATAAGAACAGTATATTGTAATTCCTCAATAGAGTGTTGTTGCTCAATCCAATGGCTCACCAGGGGGGCAGTTACACGTTTGCATCTTTTATTGCTCAAGTGTTCGGCAATGCGGATTTTAATAGCACGCCGGGTATGTCCTATGTAATACAGCCTACAAGGGCAAATAATGCAATATATTACTGCAGATGACAAACAATTAGTGCCTGTTCTTAAATAAAATTTCTTACCCCCTGTTTGAGGAATTACCACTTGGTCAGTGTTGAGGACATGAGGGCAATACACACACTGATGACAACGTACGTGAGGACCCTCTCTGTTCTGTTGGACAGGGTCACGATGTTTCAAAATCTGACCTAAATTCCGGCCCCTAGTATGGGCAAATAAAGGGCTGTCGTTCAAGCTCTCATGTACCTGCAGCACTGGCCAGTGTTTCAAAATGATTTTTCTAATTTGTTGACTTCGATTGGAATAAGGCAATACACATACCACGGTTCCACTATTCTCCCTTTGTTGGGGACGAAATAGCCACTCCCGCTGACAGTTACGGGCTCTCTTCCATGCCCGTTTAACTACCCGGGGAGGATAACCTCTCTCCATAAACTTTGTGCCGGTAAGTTGTAGAAAGAGTGTGTACATTGAGTATTTCAAATGTAGTGTTTATTAAATTAGCAAGCTGTGTGGTGCAGTGTTGATTTGAGTTATCTTGTAATTGTAGTACCCCTCCTGAAGAAGCCAGCGGGTGAAACTTAGGTTGGGGGGTCGGTATTGTGAATAAACGGAGGAGCCCGGAGCAGTTATGTGTACCATCTAAATTGGGATTAGGACTGGCCAACGAACCAGACCAATCAAACATATCAGAGGCAAATGGAAATGATCATGAAGAATGGTTTGATTGTGTTTGTGGAAATGTATTGGTGCAATAAGAAGCGTGAGTGAAGCTTAAGTTTCCTTTGGATGTATCTCCTCTTACCTGATAAAGACATAGAAGAAAAGGCCAAAACCTTCTGCTCCGAATGCAAACCATTCAAAGTTAAGTTGTTGTGAAATTTATGATTTTATTTTTATTTAAGTTTTATTTTCTGTTATTTAGTCTTTGTTTGGTGGAGGAGACTGTGAACAACTATGATGGTCTCCTTAACAGCTGCCCCGTGAACTTGTTTCACCGGACCTCAGCTGTGGGTCTGAGTGTTCACTTAACCACATCAGCCTTGTGTTGAAATTAGTGCTTGAAGTAAAACAAAGGTGATTAGTAAAACAGATCCATTTTTAACCCATATTTACCCATCCTACATGAGGGGTTGCTGAAAAGTTCTCAACCCAACCAAGAAGGGAATGACGTGGATATGGTTCAATCTGAAACAATGTCAAAATATAGAATTTTGTTTCTGTAAATTGGCACTTAACGAAATAAGATAACACTCTTTCAGCTACAGTGGCAAAACAACGCTCAGAATTTAGGAAGCTGGTTGGTTGTGCCGAGAACGTTTCAGCACCCTCTCGTATACTCTCTGAACCTATTATGGAAGTATAATACTGTTTCTTAATATATTGTATTAATTATGTGGAGCACTTACCCCCTCTTCTACAAAGCCACGCTAGTGGCTGCCGTGCGGTAACGGCCCCGAAGCCCATAGAGATTTCAAGGGCTTCAGGGCTGTTGCTGCGTGCCAGCCACTAGTGTGGCTTTGTAGAAGAGGGGGTTAGAGAGACTACTTACATACTTGTGAAGATAGGCTGTGGTTGCATTCTAGTGGAGGTGTTCTTCTATGACAGAGTTAAAGTTGACGTGTCTTCCTAATTCAGTCACAATGCAACCAGTCCTACACTGCTGGGTCTCTGTTGCTCCATGGTTGATCGAAGCACATTTTATTACTCTTTCCAATGTGCTGAATGATCATTTGGCTCGTGCCACATTACATACACTGGTAAAGTACAAAATATGCATAAAGCACAGACATTTGGAAGCAGTTCAATAATTTAAGCAGCTCCATTAGGTCATTTCAAATTTTGGCTGTGTGAATTACTTTTAATTGCTTAATTTTTCCAACCATTGCTGCAAGGAAATATCAATGCTGCATTCGGAGCAGAAGGTTTTGGCCTTTTCTTCTATGTCTTTATCAGGTAAGAGGAGATACATCCAAAGGAAACTTAAGCTTCACTCACGCTTCTTATTGCACCAATACATTTCCACAAACACAATCAAACCATTCTTCATGATCATTTCCATTTGCCTCTGATATGTTTGATTGGTCTGGTTCGTTGGCCAGTCCTAATCCCAATTTTGGGAAATTTCATGTCAAAATCCACATTTTCAGCAGCCAGTTTACTTTCTTTGAAAATGGCATTCCAATTTTCTCTAGTGACTTTCAAGATTGATACTAAGTTCCAAATGCATTTTATTTCCGTGATTAGAGCTATAGTCTCAGTACCCTGAGGCTGTGGGTTCAAACATCACACTGAGTACCTAGTTAGTAACCCATTCTGAGCTCCTTTGGGAGGATGGGCTAAAAAATAAAGGTCCTCTTTTACTAAGGTGCGCTAATCGATTTAGCGCAAGCTAAACGCTAATGTGTGCAGGTTAGTCTATGGACGCGTTAATGTTTAGCGTGCGCTAATCAAATTAGCACGCGCTAATCGGTTAGCGCACCTTAGTAAAAGAGGAGGAAATTAAATAAGTAAATAAATAATCTATTGCCATCAAAATCCTAAACCAGAGAAAGCACATAAGGACAGATTGAAATGATGTCAAATCTGGTCTCAGATATAGGGCCTCTTTTACGAAGCCGTTTAGCGCGGGCCGCTGCGGTAACGGCGCCAAAGCCCAAAGAGATTTAAAGGGCTTCGGGGCTGTTGCCGTGCGGCTTTGTAAAAGAGGCCCATAATGTTTAGACTTTCCATTGCTTCAAATGTGTTTCAAATATTTGACAAATGGATTAAGTGGTGGTGACACTTAATATCTCTACAGAAGTGGGAAAAAAGGGCATATCTGGAGAGCTTTAAATACCAATGTTCTTAGTATAGGGAACCATAAGCCTTCAAGATATGGCGTAATTGTTAGTTGTTATAGCCCTGGTTAATATCACAGGCCAAAGTAATAAACACACAATCCCAGGCTGTATATCACCTTCCTACAAGAACTACTTTTTACCTTATACAAGTAGCCTCAGCCCCACCACTCCACCGCTGAATCACTTTTCTAATGCGGGAAGAATTACGTGAGAGCTCATCATTGGCTGCTTATTCTAATTTTTCAAATAGAATTTACTAAATTTTTAAAGATTCCTTTAGAAAATATTTCTTTAAATCCCTTTCTGTGTAAATGTACTTAGCTTGTTATCATGGAGCCAACATCCGGGAGTCATACCCGACATGCCATGTTTCGCACTACAAAGTGCTGTATCAAGGGTCTCCCTGGAGACAAGAAAAGAAAACCGGGCTGTTATAAAATGCTCTCACGTAATTCTTCCCGCATTAGAAAAGTGATTCAGCGGTGGAGTGGTGGGGCTGAGGCTACTTGTATAAGGTAAAAAGTAGTTCTTGTAGGAAGGTGATATACAGCCTGGGATTGTGTGTTTATTACTTTGGCCTTAGTATAGGGAATACAGTTCTGGACCTAGAATCTGTGGTGGAAGAGCTGATTTGGATTAAGTGGGGCTGACAGAAATGTGGTTCAAGGAGAACTCTGACTGGGATATTATTATACCTGGATATATTTTTTTCAGGAAAGACTGGGCAGCGAAAAGTTGGAGGAGTAGCATTACATGTTAAAGGTAGTATTAAATCAATGGAATTGTTGGACATAAAGAGTAAAGAAGGGACACAGTGGGAAAGAATGTAAAGAGCAAATTGACAAGTTCCCTGATATTTGGCCGGTGGCGGTAAGCATTTTTGTAAGTGCTGATCATTGCTGGCTAAATCATGCACTGATATTCATTGATGGGCCATATCTGGGCACCTGCACTGAATTGGTGCATAAATCTGGGTGGCCTGGCCATCCAGGGCTCATATGGGCCTCCGCCAATATTCCGTCAAGGTCGCATAGGAGTTATGTGACCATGACTGAATATTGGGCTGGCCACATAATTTTTTTGTTTTATTTATTTAATCGAAAATAAAAGCCCCAGAGTACCAATTCTCCTACCAATTTCCCACTATCATGGCCTTTTTTTCCCTCTCCTTGCCTTGTCCATGGGGAAATCCCTCCTTTCCTTCCTCCTCTTGAGGGCCTTCCACCTTCCTAGCTGTCCAGGTAGGCATGAACCTCCCCAGCCCATGTGCATCCCTGATGGTCCAGTGGCCTCAATGGGGTCAGGAGCAGAGCCCCCTTGATTCTGCTTTTTGTGACATCATCAGAAAATGTTGCCGTAGCATCTCGCACATGACCCATAGGGAAAAATATTTTAAATTGTACCTGGCGCTTTGTTGGGTCTCTGGTGGGCTAGTGGGGGCCCATTTGGAGGTCCAGGTTAGTACTGGGGCTGCAGTGCTTATGATTGCAGCAGGTGCAATGAACCTCATTGCTGTGAACAAAATAAGGCAGCTGAGAGGAGAAACATTGGAGAGTGGCCTGTGTCAGGCACTGATGCATCTGTCCTGAGCTTTGTATGAGAGAAAATCAATACACATGATAAATTATAAGTATAGCACCAGTATCCTCCCATTTTCTTGTTCTCCAAATCCCAACTTTTTTCCTTCCTCTTTCCCTCTCTCCCTCCTTACCAGCACTCCCCCTTTCCCCATATTATGCTACATGTACAGAAAATAGTGGTGCCCCCTCCTACTGCCACCCCAAGCAGGCATCACTTTTTTTCTGGGACCATCCACAGAAAGCACCCCTCCCCCCTCCACATGTAGCATTTTTTCTAGTGCTGCCTCTAGAGGAGGAGGTTGTGCTTCCCAGGCATAAATGATTTTCCTCTTGGGTCTCCTCCACTGATAGCACTTACCCCCAGGGGGCACCTCAAGGTAGTCTACTGTCTAAGGCAAGGAATGAGGTGGTATTCCCCTATCAAGGCTCCCAAAAGAGATGGTTCCTTGAAAATTCTTCTCAGAAAGGAGGAAGAGGAAACATAGAAACATGATGGCAGATAAAGTTCAAATGGCCCATGTAGTATGCTCATTCGCAGTAACCATTATCTCTTTCTCTCTCCGAGAGATCCCACATGCCTATCCCAGGCCCTCTTGAATTCAGACACAATCTCTGTTTCCACCAACTCTTCAGACCCAAGTCCCACTCTTCTGTCGTGCACATAAGCTCTTCACTCCCTAATCTGTACCGTTCCCTTGGTCCCTTACTCTGTCTGAACACTAGTCAGGCAGTACCCCCTCTAAAATATAATGCAATTTATATTCTCAAACAAATAAAAAACCTTTTTCAGCACTGATTATACTCAACAAAAATTGCTTGAGTTAAACTATATTGCCTTAATTCTGCATTATCATGCTGTTAAATGCAAAAATATTATATTCTGCATTCGCGAAGCCTTCCTCATGCCCAGTGAGTGAAGAACTGAACTAGAACATTTCCACATAGAATTTACCATACCCTACTCCCCCCACCCCCCCCAAAAAAAAAAAATCTGATTCTGGTTTTCTCTCCAGTGTAGACTGTTATGAATACAAACCCTGCAAAAGTCACTCAGGACTCACAGAACAAATCTACTAATCCATAACAGCACCAACAAGGGGCTTTCTAGGAAAAGGCAGCATCATAAATATTGCAGGGAGCCCTACGGAGAAAAACCTGCACAAACTGGAATACTACATCAGAAAATCTGGCTTCAGTCACAAATACAGAACACGTGTAGACCCCCTCCAAATACAGGATGTGATCCCAAACTAAGGACCCCTTTTATAAAGCTGTGGTAGTGAATCCTGGCATGGCAGATGTAGCACAGCTCATAGGAATTGGATGGGCTGCATCATGTTTGCCATGCAGGAATCGCTACACCAGCTTTGTAAAAGGGGCCCTAAAAGTACAAATATGCAAACATTAACCTGAAACCTCAAGAAGCTAGAGCAATAGAAAGAGATGCATTTCCTCCTGTAAAGTCCAAATATAAAAATAGCAGAAATCAGTTCCCATAACTGACACGTTCCAATCAATAAATGGAAAATAAAATGATGTTTTCTACCTTTTTTGTCTGGAGATTTTATTTTTCTAATCATGCTTGTCCTAGTTTTTGCATCTTCTTCCTTTTACCTTGCTGACTAGGGCTTCCTGACCATTTGCCATTTCTGTCTTCCTATTTTCTTCATGTCCTTCCATTAGACATTGACTTTTCATGCTCTGTTTTCTTCAGTTTATTTGTCTGCTTCTTAAATGTCATCCCTCCTCATCCTCCAGTCTTCAAGCTCTTTTTGCTGCCTCTATCTATCTTTCCATCTCTCCATGACCCATGTCAAACATCACCTCTCTCCTCCATCTCCAACCATATCAGACATCTCTCCTGTCTTCCCCAATCTTTCCTTCTACCCAGCCTCCTCTCTAGCCTTTCTCCCTGATCTCCCCTGTCAAATGCCCTCCTCTACAGTTCTCTTGATCTCCCATCCATCTTCCATCCTTAATTTTCCATCTTCTTCCATGTTCAGGCCCCTCAATGTCCCCTTCCATCCTCCCCCTTGTCCAGCAAGTCTCTCGATCTCTCCTTCCATTTGCCCTCCTTGTCTCCCACCTGCCTTCCTCTTCAGTATCTCCCCAGATGTGACCTTCCTCCACCTTTCTTCATGTCATGTCAGAATGTCCCTTTAAAAAGAGGACATGTCCTGGGAAACCCGGAGCTATAACCTCTTTAACCTGTAGACATGTGCCCCAGGCCCGAGGAGGTTAAGGATGCCTGATGTGTTGTTCCACCTAGTTTCCAGCATGAACCGACATTGTCCCTTCTTCCCATTCCCAAATCCGAGATCAGCCGATCGCTGTAAGCCTCCCCTAATCCGTCTTTATTGCCGGCTTAACCTCTACTCTGTTAGACCGGCAGCATTGCAGGCGAGTAAAGACAGAGAAAAGGAGCTGAGCAGGAAGAAGGGAGGTGCTGCTGGATTGGGTGAAGAAAGGTGAAAGGGAGAGTTGCTGCTGGGATGAGGGAGGAAAGGAGAAAGAAGTATTGCAGGACTGGGGATGAAGAAGAAATGAGGTGTTTCTGGACCTGGGTGGAGGGAGGGAGGGAGAGAGATAGGTGCTGCTGAACTGGGGCTGGGGATGGCGAGAGAGAGACAGGTGCTGTTGGAGAAAGGGAAGGGAAATATGCTGCTAGACTGGAGGCAGAGGAGGAAAATAGGAGGTGCTGCTTGACCCGGGTGGAAGCAGGTGAGAGAGATGCTGCTAGATTCAGAGTGGGATAGGTTAAGGTGCTCCTAGACTGAGGGCAGGCGAGGGAGGTAAGGAGAGAGAGACAGAGAGACAGATGCTGTTGGACTCAGAGTGGGAAAGGGAAAGGTGCTGCTGGACATTGGTGAGGAAGTTGAGAGGAAAAGAGGTGCTGAACTGGGGATGGAGGAGGAAGAATGGAGGTGCTGCTGGACCTGGGTGGGGGAGGTATGAGAGAGAGGTGCCATTGGACCTAGGGATGAGGAGAGGGATATGTGCTGTTGTACTAGGGGCAGAGGAGGGAGAAGGTGAGGTGCTGCTGGACTATGGGGGAGATGGGCGAGGAAGTGGATTGAGAGAGAGAGAGAGAGCACTGGACTCGGTGAGGGAGAGATGAAGACTACAGGGCGAGAGCAAGGAAAAGACAGGGAGAAATATTAGCCATAGGTTGGGGGGGAGGGGTAGGTGGAATAGAAGAGAGAGGTGAGGGAAAAAGGTACAGAGAAAAGATACTAAGCATGGAGGGTGAATAGAGACAGAGACACAGAGAGGAAATGCTAGACAGAGAGGGGATGGGTACACAGAGGGGCAATACTGATCACAGGGAGAGGGAGAGGGGCCTAGAGAGCAGATTCTGAATAAGGGTAAAGGAAAGAGACAAGGACACAGAGGGTAGATGCTGGACAGAACAGATTGAGATATAGAAGGAAGAAGGATGGTGGACATAGAGGGAGAAGATATATCAAATGGACAGGACACTCTAGAAAGGCAGGAAAAGCAGAGGAGACACAGGGGCACTAGGTGCCAGAAATGTAGGCCAGGGTTTAACAGGTCTATATTTCTGGCACCTAGGGTCCTGTCAGAATCATGACCAGTGGCACATAGTGATGCTGAAGTCCAACGTCACCCCTAAACACACTTCTGCACTTCAAGATCCTGGGAATACAACTAGACAGAAACTGCACAATGCAATCTCAAATCCACAAAATCATCCAAAGAGCTTTCTTCACAATACGTAACCTAAGAAAAATAAGAAAATTCTTCAACAAAGATCAATACAAGATAGTAGTACAATCCCTAGTACTAAGTATTGTAGATTACTGTAACAGCCTATACCTATCATGCCCAAACTACATGATAAAACAATTACAGACAGTTCAGAACACAGCCCTCAGAATCATCTACTCACTAGGCAAATATGACCACATCACCAAAGCATACCTAGACTCACACTGGCTACCAATAAAAGCAAGATCCCAGTTCAAATTCTACTGTCTCCTATACAAAGTAATACATGGAACAGCACCCAGCTACCTAAACAACAGACTACACCGTAACCTCTCACACAGATTAAGGAGAACTCAGAGCCTATTCACTCACCCCCCTCTCAAAGGAACACGACGAAAGAAACTATATGACAGCCTTTTAGCGACACAGGCAGCAAAGATCGATACTACCATCACCAATCTACTGACCAAATCAACAGACACTAAAGTATTCCGAAAAGAAATCAAAACTCATCTCTTCAAAAAACACTTCCCATCATCATAGCCTCACAAAAGTATTAGAAAATGCTCTCATGACCACCCTACCACCACCACCAGCAACACCTTGATTCCGGACAGTATTATCTCTATTCGTCTAAACAACAGAATCCGGACAATATTATCTCTATTCGTCTAAACAACCTATCACTATCTACTATCTGCTATCAATTTCTCCTGGAAAAGTCCAGAATAACAATTGTAACTTGACGCATTCTTGATAACATGTACTGTAATGCTACTGGAAATGTCCAGTCTTCTAACTTGTAATCCGCTTAGAACCGCAAGGCACAAGCGGAATAGAAATCACTAATGTAATGTAATGTAATGTAATGTAAGTATCACTATGCACTGCTAGCCACCAAGGATCTAAGCGCCGGTCCCAAAGGTCATGTAGCAGTGGCTATTTAATTGGGTTGGCATGACCAATTGTCGTGCCACTTAAACCCAATTAAATCACTTATTTTAGGCGCTGATAAGCACAATTTAGGTGCTGTCAGCACCTAAAGTAAAGTGACTTATTTGTGAATCTAACCCAAAATGTTCAGACAACAAAGGTAGGAAAAGGGTATTTTATTTTGGAATTATTTAGAATATCTTAGCTTTGTATTGTTCAGTGGCTTAGCTAGACAGGGGTGGGCAGGGCCAAGGGGCCATGTGCACTTGTGTGCCTAGGGCCCATTGAAGAATTAATCCTGTCTTGTCTGTAGTTACACCAGGCATAGATAAGACCTAACTGTGAGCTTGAATTCTGTAAATTACATACCTAAGAAGGAGTCTTGATCATGATCAACCCATGTACATGCCCCATTTCCTTTACAATCAAGTTACAGAATAGAATTTAGGCACTCTGTTGGCACTTTCATCAGTACGTGTTCACTTATGTATGTAAATGCTAGTGTTCTATATGTTTAAACATGCTGCGGGGGTCATAAATACAGACACCTAGTTGGTAGAATTGCCCTTCTTATGTTTGCAATGGCAGAGAGGACAAGATATTGTATAAATATTGCAGGTATTATTGAGCTGCTATATCTATCTATCATTTGGTTAAAATACTCATGCATTCTAAATATAGTGCCCACATTTGCACACCCAAATTTGTGCATATGCCCAAGATGTGCATACAAATTAATCTGGTAAATAGCTCTTAACTATCAATAATTGGGTACTAACAACCAATACCGGCACTCATTAAATTTTGTGCATGCATCTGGCTGTGCACTATTCTATAAATACCTAACTCAAAAGGGGGTGTGGCCATGGGTGTGTCAGAGGCATTCTGAGAAGTTGCATGAGTAGTTATACAATTTGCACCAGGTCTCTGCAGGCGTAAGTCTGGTGTCTAAAGTTCGGTGCAAGAATCTGTTCTAAGTGCTATCTCTAAAAAGTGGGCACTCTTTATATACACTTAGGCCCAGATTTTATAAAAGATGCCTCAAGTTAGGTGTCTAGATCAGTGCGCCTAGCTGATCTAGGTATCTAACTTAATTATTTATAAAGCTTAATCGGCACCGATAACAAGCTTAATTGGCTCAATAATTGGCTTAAAATTAATAGCTTTCTAGGTGCCTAACTTGGAAGGCGCCTACCACTTTCAGCTAAATGCCTAGTCCAAGACATCTACCAGAAAGTGGGCGTGGTTAAGGGCAGATCCTGAGCAAATCTTGGGCATGTTTGGTGTGTAGATGTCTAAACTGGACTTAGGTGCCGGTATTTAGGCCAAGAAAACCCCGGCATAAATAAGGGGTGCCTAAGATTTTGATGCCTACTGGCGTCTAAGGGCTCCTTTTACTAAGGTGCGCTAGCGTTTTTAGCGCATGTAGGAAATTACCACGCACCACGCTTCTAGAACTAACGCCAGCTCAATGCTGGCATTAAGGTCTAGCGCGCGGGGCAATGTAACGCGTGCTATTCCGTGCGTTAAAGCCCTAACGCAGCTTAGTAAATTTAGGCACCATTAGGTATAATTCTCTAAATAGCACCTAACTCATGATTGACATGCTCTCTGCACTGAGCTGCTTAGTGCCTGTTTTAGGCACTATTTACAGAATCCGTACTGATTTTTTACAATGTCCATTTTTCAGCACCATTTATAGAATTTTACTCCTAAATGACTGATCTATGCTTCTATGACTTAGGAGCACAGCATGGTAAATTTCTTGTAGTGTCTACTTTTTCATTTTCAAGCCTGGGAGTTTGGAGCACAACTTTGTCGTTTTGAGTGCATCGTTTTGTGGTAGATACTCTGTTTTAATCCACAAGCTCACTTTAGGACCAGTAGGGACCCCTGAAGAAGACAATTGTGTCAAAACATGGACCGTGTAGGGTCCATATGTTTCTAGAGGTTCCGGCCCTAGATGTATTTATGTGGATTACTTGTTTGTCTCAATAAAGCAATCAACTTGGACATCGATTCTTCGCAACTTTTTGTTTTCTCGTGTGCTCTTTTTGTGGAGTGAATAGGGTCAATTTATTTTGCTGTGTCTACCATCTAAGCCAGAGCAGACTATCCGGAAATTTCCGCAACCTCATGTCACTATTGGACTATATAATTCTGTTTATAATTACAAAATATGTTGAAATCTCAGAGTGCAATGATTGTGGACTTAAGAAAATCAGACTAGAGATGGCTGTCCAGGCTTCAGAGATCATATAATTTCTTTCCAAGTTTTCTGACTGCTGATGAAGCAGAAAGTGAGTTACAAAGTACTACGTATGTGTTCAAAGTCACTCCTAGAGTTTACATTAGGGATTTTCTATTATCTGCCTTCACCTATGACAGTTTCTGATTTTGCCTCAGGAAAGATTTTCTAAATATCTAAACTGTGATAATGTGTTGGCAATTCTTCCCCTGTTGATTTTGTCATTATGGATTGCCTTATTTTTTCAGATTTAAAAAAATATATATTTTCTCAAGACTTTTAAAGAAAGTCTGCTATTGAATCCAACTTTTAGCTTTATTAAAATTACATTATCTGCTCTGTGTTTATCTATTAAATATAATGGAACCAATATTACTATATTACTAATGAATTCTATGGGCTCTTTTTACAAAGGTGAGCTAGCGTTTTTAGCGCACGTACCGGATTAGCGCGCGCTACCTGAAAAACTACTGCCTGCTCAAGAGGAGGTGGTAGCGGCTAGCGCACGTGGCATTTTGGCGCGTGCTATTCTGCGTGTTAAGGCCCTAACACACCTTTTGTAAAAGGAGCCCTATAGCACCATACATTATATATGCAGGTACTCTCTCTGTCCCTAGTTGTCTCACAATCTAGCCCCCTCTTTTACAAAGGCGCGCTAAGCTTTTTAGTGCACCCTAAATATTTGCGCTCGCTAAACGCTAACGTGTGCATGTTATCCTATGGACACGTTAGCGGTTAGCGCATGCGTTGATCTAGCACACGCTAAATCCACACTAAAACGCTTAGCGCGCCTTTGTAAAAGAGGGGCCCAGGTTTTTGATTCTGATGCAATGGAGGGTTAAGTGGCTTGCCCAGGGTCACAAGGGGCTGCAGGGGGAATTAAACTCACCCTCTCTTTAACAAAGGTGCGCTAAACACTAACACGTGCATGTTGTCCTATGGACGCGTTAGCGGTTAATGCACGCATTGATTTAGCGCACGCTAAATCCATGCTAAAACGCTTAGCGCGCCTTTGTAAAAGAGGTCCTCAGATCCTCAGGATCACAGTCTGCTGACTAATCATTAGGCTACTCCTCCAAGAACTTATACATTAAACTGCAGTCAGTATATATGCAACTTCCTTATCTGTGTGTTTTAAGATACTGTGTGGAGGCAAATCTACACAATAGTAGTCTATTTTATTATGTCATCTAGGCACCCAAATTCCATTATAGAATTGTAACCAGAGTGGAAAAAAATATTTACAAATATTGGGGGAACCTTAGATTTACTCAGGAATTGGAGGGTACCATCGGGAACTAAATCATAGGTTCAGAATTGGATCCGTCATGATCGCTGGATCCCCAATCTTCACAGTTATTCCAGGTTTTAATTCAGACAGGGCTGGGAAAAGCAAGCAGGAAAGGCCCAGGCTCGTGTTGAGTCCTGGGTTAGGCTGACAAACATTGCCACATGTCTATGCGGTGAAGCGGATTTGTGCAAAATGGGGTATCAGGTCCAGAGGCTCCAGGAGACTACCGGAGTCGAAAATAACACTCTACCACCAATGAATTAAGTTTTAATGGTGGCAGGGAAGTTTTGGAGGCCCTTGGAGAGAGACAATGAACGCCCCACAACAGTGACTTGATTCGCGATACAGCGATCACATATATAGATTCATTGTTGGCACCAGAGGATGCTGGGTAGTTGTGAAGGGGGGCTATAGGAAGCCCAGATATGGCTTTTTTTATGGCATCATAACCTGTGCATGCCAAGTGATTATAAGGAGACCGGCTCCTGAATAAATATTAAAAAATATATATATAAAGTTTGAAAATATTTTCAGTGACCAGCAAAGCTGCTGGGTATCTCTTTTGAGGAGCTGTAGGTTTGCTGACTTGCAGAGACATTTTTGCAGCTTTGAACTTGCAAGAGTTGCCCAGAAGGGAAAATAAAAGTCGTGAAAAATAAATTCAGAAATATTTTGCCAAAGTAGTCAGCACAATTGAATTATTTAACTAATTTCCAAAAATGAAGGCTTTAAAGTTTAAAGTTAATTTACAACTGCCGTTGGAATGTGCGGGAAGTTCTGTTCATATGAGAGGAGTCTTCAAATTGGCTGAAGTCAGAAAGGAGCTTTGCTGTCTGTGACAACTGGCAGAGAGCAACTAAAGAACTGAAAAGAGAAAAAGCTTATGTTGCATGCTCTGTATGTGAAAGATTTTTGTGAGGAAAATTTAAGATATGTGATAGTGATTATAAATAAATTGCTGAGTGAAAAAGGAAAGCTTGTGAAAGAAGTTAGAAGTTTTTTTTTATTTTTTTTAGAATTTTTGGTGGAAAAATAACGGCCTCTTTTACAAAGCCGCGCTAGCAGCTGTGCTGCACTAATGGCCCCGAAGTCCATAGAGATTTAAAGGGCTTTGGGGCTGTTGCCGCGCGGCTTTGTAAAAGAGGCAATAAGTCTTTAGGTGCATTGAAGGTAAACCTAAAAGAAAAAATTCATAGTAGCTATATTTAAAAATAATATCTATTTATAAGGGAACTAAATTATATTTAAAAGCCAATTGATTTTTGTAGAGATTTAATGTTGGGGGGACACAAAGGTTCCTTTCCTGTTTTTGAAAATAGAAAAAAAGTCTGTAACTAACCCCCTCCTTTACAAAGTAATGGTAGCGTTTTTAGCGCCAGCTACGGTGGTAACAGCTTGGATGCTCATAGGAATTCTATGGAGTGTCAGAGCTGTCAATGTGGCGGCCGTCGCTAAAAACACTAATGCGACTTTGTAAAGGAGGAGGTAATAGCTTGTTATGGTTTATAAAACAAAATACTAACTTTTATTTCCAAAAGTGTCTGCCAGTGGGCTGAAAACCTGAGCTGGTGAAAAGAAACTGTTTTGTTATTTTTTTATTCGAAGCTTTACCAGTGGATCTCATTTATGTAAAAGAAAGAGTGCCTGATTTGAGTGTTCTGGATGAAAGTTATTGCCTGGGTTTTAAGATACAACTGAAGACACCAGAAGACAGAAGAGAACCCTGCTCTCTGGTAGATAGTTATATTAGGAAAGAAAAATAAGCAAAGACAGGACAACAGACAGGGAAAATACAGTAAAACCTTGGATTGCAAGTAACTTGGTTTGCAAGTGTTTTGCAAGACAAGCAAAACTTATTAAATTTTAACTTGATATACAAGCAATGTCTTGCAATACAAGTACATACAGTCAGGGCAGGATTAATTCATCAAGGGCCCCTAGGAACACAAGTCCACTGGGCCCCCTGACCCCCCGCAACCATGCCCCACCCCCATTTATTTACCCATTTTCTTATTTACTTCTTTAATTCCACTTTATTTCTTTAATTTTAAAATTCAAAACAAACAACAAAGATTACCATACCAGTGCCAGTGTACAGTTATTCTTCTATGCAACCTCCAAACATCTCTGAACAAATTCCCCCTTCCTTCCTTGAGGAAGAGATCTTCAGCTGGCAGGGCTTTGGAAACCATTGGTCTAAACAGCATTAGGGAACAGGTCGATAAAACTCATAATGCCGTTATGGAGGATTGTTTAAACTACATTAAGGGAAGAGGCCGTTAAACCCACATGAAAAAGAAAAGGCCATGACACAAGGTCAAAGGCCTTCTCTGCATCACAGCTAGTTGCCAAAGCCTCCAACCTCTTATGAACTCATTAGAGTATCTATCTGGACCTGCAGATTTATACACTTTAAGGGTCTGGATTACTTGTTAAATTTCTGGTGTTGTTAAAGGACCATTTAAAAATTCTAAATCAGTATGAGTTGTAATTTAGATAGATCAAAGCTATGAACATCACAATTTCCTGTTATGGGAGCATAAACTTTACTAAAAATGTTTGAAAACTATGCTATAGCTTTATTTTGAGTCAGAACAGAACAATCACCACTAATTATAGATTTTAAAGTCTTGGGGCCCAACCACAGATGAATTAATTGTGAAAGCAGGCGGCCCACTTTATTACTATGAGCCAACAATTTATATTTATAATAGGTATTAGCCTTTTTGGTTCTCACGTGTCATTTGGTATTTAAAGAAGTTCGCCCAGAGAACATCTGATATTTATTATAGGGTTTAGGTTGCCTGGCATAACACTGATATGCAATTGCCCACTCCTGCTCTAAATTTAAAATAGCTTGATTGAGCTCCTTGCAATTCCATATGGCATAAGCCATAATATCACCCAAAAGGGCACCTTTAGCTGGTTGCCAAAATAAAATGGGATTATCTACATGAGTAATAATAATAATAATAACTTTATTTTTGTATACCACAATACCACAATCAGTTCAGAGGGGTTTACAGAGGAAGAAACTGTACACAGACAGCGATGTTACAAAAGAAAAATAAATAAATCAAAGATCAATAATCAAAAACCAGTAATCATCTCAACAGTTCAACAAATATTGGTGAAAATTCTCATTTCAATATAAATATTTTGGAAAAGCCCAATGGGGAGAATACTTACAGCTAATCGCATCCTGAAGATCTATCCATGTAGGAGAATGATCTAATGCTATATCACCAATATCAGCTAATTGAGTATTCTTTTACTAAGGTGCGCTAACTGATTTAGTGCACGTGAAAGATTGGTGCATACTAAATGCTAAGGCACCCATAGGATATAATGGGCGCCTAATCATTTAGTGTGTGCTAATCTTTAGCACACGCTAAATTGATTAGCGGGCACTAAACCAGCACAAGCTAAATCGGTTAACACGCCTTAGTAAAATGACCCCTGAATGCAGGGGAACCAATTACAATCCAATCTAGAAGCAGCATTATAGGCCCTAGCATAATGCATATAGGGGGTCTTTTACTAAGGCACGCTGTTTTAGCGCGTACTAAATATTAGTGTACGCTAAACGCTAACATGTCTATAGAATATAATGTAATCAGGAAAATAGTATATAATACTGCTCATACTGGACAATACATATCTGTATTAGAGGCCCAACATACTTGAAGGGCTCTGGGCCTCTAATACAGATATGTATTGTCCAGTATGAGCAGTATTATATACTATTTTCCTGATTATATTATATGCTGCTGGGGTAACTAGTTATAGAATATAATGGGCATTTAGCATGCTAAATCGGCAAGCCCACCTTAGTAAAAGACCCCCTTAGCCTTGATCAAGATGGTGCAATGCACACCAGGCATCTGCTATATCTAAAGTTGCACAAAAATAAGGTAACCCTTTCACGGTATTAATTGGTTCCACAGAAGTAGGCAATTTATCAATTCTAGGATCCACGACTAAATTAAAATCACCAAACAGCAAGAGTGAATAACCTCCCTAAGTTAATCATTTCTGTATGATCTTCAAAAAAACAAATTATACGTCTGGAGAGTAGTACCATAGAAGTTAGCAAATAAAACTTTGGTTTTGCCAACATAGTTATAATTGCATAATGACCAGCAAGATCCACAAGCATGTGGTCAATTTGACAAGGGAAATGTTTACTAATTAAAATAACTACGCCAGCCTGCCTTTCACCCGAGGAGGCAAAGAAGAATTCCTGGACCCAATCCCAACAAATTTTTATGCTCCTCATCAGTAAACCATGTTTCTTGGAGACAAGCCAGATGTACTTTATGCCTCCAAAGTTCAGTCAAAAGTTTGTAACATTTCAAAGGGGAACCAATCCCTGTTTCATTCCATGATGCCATACGTACATTATGCATCATAACCAAAAAAGAAACATATAAATACAAAGGGGCAAATTCTATAAATGGTGGACCTAGGCGTCTCCCTAGGGCCACGATAGGCACCTGAAATATAGGCCAACAAAAAGCTGGTCTACATTTCAAATAGATCAGGCAGCTGAGCTGATCGCTGCAAAGAAATCTCCCTGCTGTGATCAGCTGAGCGGCCAAGGCAGAGAAAACGACCCTGTGAAGTCATCCAGCAGGAGGGATGCCTATTCCCTCTCACTGCCGCTCCCAAACCCCCACCCGACACTGTCCATGACAGGAGGGATGACTACTCCCTCCTGCCGCCGATCCTGTTGATCCTCCGAACCCCTGACACTCCCCAGCACCCACCCAACATTCTCTGATATTCCCCCAAACCCACCCAACATTCCCCAACACTCACCCAACATCCACCAACACTTCCCAACACACCCTGACACTCACCTGACATTCTCCAACACCTCCCCAACAACTCCCCAACACCTGACATTCCCCAATTTACCCCAGCACTCCCTCATACCTCAGCATCCCTCTGACACCTCCTGAATCCCCCATACCTTTAGGAGATGGCTGTCAAGAGGAATGCACACTCCTTCCTGTCGGCAGACCTGCTTCTTCCAAAATTGCAGGCCTTCCCCTTCCCGGCGCATTCTGGGATGCACACATAGTAAATCTATATATATATATTTTTTTTTTTTACTGCAGTGGCAAGTGTTGTGCATGTGTGGTATTGTTTGCCATGTGGCCAGGGCCGGATTTAGATGAAAAGAGGCCCTAGGCTATTCAACTTATAAGGCCCTTTCACCTCCCATTTTTAAGTTTGTAAATTACATGAGAGATAATAAAATGCATCATTACTGTGATATATATCAATATGTTAAATGAAACATGATGTTATTGGTACTAACCTTTATAAAAAATGTGACACGGATAATAAATTAAAAAAAGTCGAGAAAACTTATTTGGACATTTATTCTCAGCACCATATATAGTACTTGTAACAATAACTAATTAAACATAACACACAACATTGCCCCTTCCTATGTCCATAGTGCCCCCAGTGCATCCTTCCTCACCTCACCCCCCCTCCGATGCCCACCTGCCTCCCATCCCTCTTCCATTGAACACCCCCCATGCCATCCTGCCTGCCTGCCTTCCATTAACCCCCCCATCCCCCCTCCGATGCCAGCCTGCCTGCCTCCCATCCCCCTTCCACTGAAACCCCCCACCCCACCCCCCTGATGCCAGTCTGGACCGCCCTGTCCTGATGGATCCACGTTTTGCCTCTCTCCCCGCGGGGCTAGGCTTTGCCCAGCTGTTTCCGGACTGACGTCTTTCCCTCTCCGATCCTCTTCCCAGGGCGAGAAAAAGAAAGGGAGAAGCCGAGTTGGCGCCCCGTTGCGGCCGGAGCTGGTTCCGATCCCGAAGTGTAGAATTTCTCCTTATTTTCGGTTCAGTGTTTTAGTGTTCACTGTTTTTAGAATAGTGTAATTTTAATTTTGCTAACAATTTGAATGTAGGCCCCTCTTGATCTTGAGGCCCTAGGCTGAAGCCTAGTTAGCCTATAGGAAAATCCAGCCCTGCATGTGGCAATACCTTACTGTACCTTAGTAAAGGGCCCCTATGTTTACTTAGCTTGGAATCAAACTGGAATGTTTTGCCAAAAAGGTAAATATCAAATATCGATGTCCTGGTCACAAAAGCAATGTCTGAAGGGAATGATAGACATTTTCTTTACTTTTGTGGCATAGATAATTAAAAAAAAACACATTATTCAGGAACAAAAAACAAAACAAAATATAAAACTGTGTTATATAGAATTGAAAGGGGATAGATTCCGTACAAAAGTAAGGAAGTTCTTCTTCACCCAGAGAGTGGTAGAAAACTGGAACTCGCTTCCGGAGTCTGTTATAGGGGAAAACACCCTCCAGGGATTCAAGTTCCTGCTAAACTGGAACGTACGCAGGTGAGGCTGGACTCATTTAAAGCACTGGTCTTTGACCTGGGGGCTGCCGCGTGAGTGGACTGCTGGGCACCATGGACCACTGGTCTGACCCAGCAGCGGCAATTCTTATGTTCTTATGTACACCATTTTTCATAGACAATCCACAAATAGCTAATATAGGTGCAGGTGAAAGTTATAGCTGATAAGAATAAGATTCTAGGGATTAGAGAAGGCGGGCTCCGGAGCTATTGCAAAATACATCTCCTCCATTTAGCACACCACGTGATCCTACTTCAAATAAGCAGGAAAATGCCAACCCTGGCAAGAAGCATAAAACCAAGGGAGCTAGGGTTAACATATGGCTCCAGAAAAAGGATGACGGATTGAGACATTCAGGTTTTATTTCCTACCCTCACTATGCCAGTGCCCACATGCTTTTCATCATGTTAACACACAACAAAACAGAAACTACTCTTAATGCCTGGGGGCCAAAACCTATCTGACCTTCAGGAAGCTAATCGACACCACACAGTAGAAGTCAGGGATCATGCAACACTTACAAGGGACACCCACCCTCCCATCCTGCCCAGGTTACATTGGGTAGGATACAATACACAATTTATAACCAACAATGAATATACTATAGTACTTAAGACAGAGTGTGGCATAGTGGTTAGCCTCAGGTTGTGGGTTGATGCCCTGCACTGCTTCCTGTGACCCTGGACAAATAGGAAAAATACCTGTATGAAACCACTTTGAGTATGGTTGTATAACTACAAAATGGCGGAATACAAGTCCCAATCTCCTAGAGGTAACCGATGAGTGAAGTATCCCGGTACTTAGAAGTTTAAATGGTAGCGAGTCAATTAGAAGGGAATCACATCTGCTGGTCACCATGCTTGTGCAGAGTATTGATGTAAGACTGAGCTGCCTGTGTTGAATCAAATGATCTCCATTTGCCATCAATAAATATTATAAATGTGGCTGGATAGATTAGCATACAGTGAATCTACTTCTCCGAACATATTGGTGTAAATTTTCTCCTCCACTTCTGCAATGCCGCTGAATAACCCTGAAATATTCTAATGCTTTCCCCCTCATATTGAAGTGACTATCATTTTTTTACGATAGCCTTTTAAAATTTCCATCTTATGAATATAGTTGTACACCTTTTTTATGTTCAATAGTTTTTATTAAAGTTTTGCAAAGAAGGAAACAATAAGCAATGAACCAACATAAAATAAACAGGTACACTATGATACAGAACTAACAAAACTTCATATCATGAACAGCAAATTTCACAGGGAATGTAAATTATACAACATAAAGGTTCTAACACATGTCTAGAATAGGAGCCCATATCTTGTTAAAGGTATGTACCGAATTTGATTTCACAGCAGCTACTTTTTCGAATTTAGCGTAGAGACATACCAGATTCCACCAGAAGGATACATTGAGAGAAGCAGAGTCTTTCCAATTAGATAGTATAGATTTGTGGGCTAAGTGCAACAAACTGAACAGTAGTTTAGACTGGTATGAATCCAGTTTATCTGGCAAGACATGAACGCCAAACACCACTGCGGCATAAGAGTGAGAGGATGTAATAGGTAAATATTCCCTAATGTGGGTCCACACATTGGACCAGAACTCATGAACATTAGGACAGTAGTAAAACATGTGGGCAAAGGTACCAACTTCTACAACACAAGACCAGCATTTATTGGACAGCTTATTGCCAGTTAGTGAAAGTTTGTGCGGTGTCCAGTAGGCCCTGTGGAGAAGAAAAAACATTTGTTGAGCAACGGCAGAAGACTTGAGGGATCTTCTTGTAGAAATCCAGATCTGTTTCCATGTGTTCGGGGAAAAAGATGTATTAGCGATCTCCTCCCACGTAGATTGAAGAGGCGTGCAAGCCGGGAATTTTTTGTCCCGTAGTATCCGATACCAGGCAGAGGCTTCTTTCTTGGCCCCACTAAATTGTAAACTCCAAGGCAGGATAGAAGGGGTCAATTGAGTTACGGGGTGTTCTTTTAGACACGCTGACAGGCAGTGGCAAAGCTGAAGCCAACGGAAGCTATGAGAGGTTGGTAGATGATATTTTGAGGCAAGTTGTGAGAATGACATCAGCTTGGAGTCCAACATCACGTGATGGAAGGACCAAATATCCTTCTTTAACCAAGACTTCCATTCGATGTATTGCCCCTGAATTTTCACTAGAGGATTGTTCCATATTGAGGAAGAGGATGTCGAGTTCCAAGACACATCAGCACAATTATCGATCGCCCGCAATGCAGAGCAGGTAGAAGAAAAGATTTCATTATTATCCACCATGTAAGTAGGAGCCATGAATGAGATATGCTTTAGATGATTGGTTGAGAGGACGCTGCATTCCAGGGAGAGCCAGGAGGGAGGGTGATCAGGAGGAGAGTCGAGCAACCATTTCGAGCCCTGACGAGCCAAAAACGCCTCGTGATATTCTAGGTAGCTGGGAAAATTTACCCCACCAAGTTCTTTTGAGGCTTTGAGTTTCTTCAGTGCAATGCGAGGAGGTTTCTTTTGCCACAAAAACGAAACCAGTATGGATTCCAATTTGGCATAGTTGTACACCTTTATCGCCACTTCATATGGAGTACGGTGGCCATCTTGCACACATCCCACTCGATGCGCTTACTGGAGCCAGATCGGGTCCATACTATCTGACAATGCAAATTCAGCTCCTAACCATTTTTCCTGTAGAGTGGGCAAGTTTTGTTCCAGCAACTGTTCAAGTAGGCCCAAAATTCAAAGATTTTTCCCTCCTCAAGCGATTCTCTGTATTGTCAATTTTCTCCTTGAGCTCCCACAACTGACATTTCAGCGCCACTAGTTTTCCAGTCGAAGATATGGCGCTATCTTTGATATCGGAGGCTCATTGCTCAAATGCAATTGCCCTCCCTGTCGTCTCTGCCAATAAGGCTTCCACTTTCGCCATCTGATCAAACAATTTCTCAAGCCATGGGTCTATTGCTTTACGCACTGCAGGTGGTAATTGGCTCAAGCTGTTGCTCTGTGAAAGAGAAGATTGGAAATCAAAAAAGAAGTGTCAACTTCAGGGACAATCAATTTATTAAAACTATATAAATAACTGGTCCAGCATGAAAAAGGATTGAAAGATTCCTTGTTATGTCTGCATTGTTTTATGTAGGTGCTATATATGTATCAGTTATTTATATAGTTTTAATAAATTGATTTTCCCTGGTTCTCTTCCCCACTTCTTTTTTGGTTTACATTTTCACCCATGGGGTTGTGTGCTTCCTTTGTATTGTGGGATACAAAGAGAAGACTGGCACAGACAGAGGCCCTACAATTTTCTCATCTCTATCCCAAGTCTTTTCTCTTTCTTTTTCCATTAATTTGTTGGACATCTCCCCTCCTAATTTAGAAACAAACTTGTCCATAAAGTTCTTAAGCAATATCCAATGCAATATCCATCCCCAGTGTAGAAAAAGATGCAGTTAATTTGGTTGATACAGTGTGAGGTCCCTGGCACAGCACCAACCCATGTCCTTCATTTTAAAAATATTTTATTGAGATTTTAACATAAAAAAATGTACAAGAATAAATTAAAAATCAAAGAGATTTTACAATTAAAATTTTATTTACATACAAATCATATATGCAATGAGGACTAAATGCATCCATGCTATCTAACCAAAGTACGTATGTCCTGCTCTTTTAAATTGAGAGTGATTCAGAATTCTGCCGTTTACCTCATTTTTGGTTTAAAACAATGGGAGCATATCACTCCTTTTTATTTGAAACTCCATTGGTTGCCGATAGAGTCGAGAATTCTATTCAAATTTTCTTGTATTTGTTGTAAATCAGTTTCAGGTTTGTTACCAGGTTATCTTGTGTCTCATTTTTCTTTGAAAAAACACAAAAACAGGGAGGAATGGAGGGAAGTATAGCACAAAGATTCAAAAATATCACTCCAAAACAAAAGCACCACACAAGCCAAGAAAGTTAGCTTATTACTTAAGCGAAAGAAAAGCCTCAGACAAACGGAGGGTTGTACCCACACTCTCCCACCAAAGCATCATAGGCAAAAAACTGTTGCACAAGTTTAAAGTTAGCAGGTGGGAGCAAAAAATAGCCGAGAATGATTAATGGTAAAAAACCACTGAACACAAACAGGTTCTTCAGTGTGCTGTAAGACTCTCAAACAAAAGGTTGAGAAGGATACTTGGGGGGAAAGATAAAAGGTGAGGCTGTGAAAGGCCTGGCGAGACCAATATACCAGAAAGGCAATAAGAGTGGAACATATGGAATGAAAAACCATCTGTTGCTAAATAAAATCATCATAGTTAAAGCTAAGAAAAGTAGAAACTTGGTGTAGCATGGATTGGTTATATATAAACTTCATTTTCATTTTTAAAATTTGTTTATTAAAATTTTGACAATATAAACAAGAAAGCAGATATATAAAAGGAGATTATACATCAAACATGATATATACAACAGAAAGAATGCAACAGGAGAACAAAAAGCATCCAGATATAATAATCTATACAAAAATATATATGAAGCTAAATAGATAGAGAAAAGCAGAGAACACACATGGAGACCTTATAAAAGAAGATCATATAGCATAACGTCATAGAAACTACTAAGCTAGTGAATGAGAAAAAATTAGATTAAGCCTTAATTGAAAGCAAGCATACCAACTGGAATGTAAAGAAAATTAGGAGCAAGAGGATACGTCCCTAATTGGGGACCACAGTTTATTAGTTTTATAGCCTATATTTGTAAGTGAGTTGGCTTTACATTCATAATTATGGATCATTAATACCGTTGCCCACCAGAAGGAGATATTTAATAACTGGGCAGATTTCCAGTGGGAGAGGATCATTTGTGTGGTAAGGGCAATAAGAATATTAAATAGTTTAGCTTCCCATTTGTCCAGGGCACCAGACAGAGCGAGAGAACCAAAAAGGACGATGTCAAAAGATATTGGGGAAGAAATTGGAAGTAAATAACATATGTTTGAGATCATTTAGGTGGCTATTACAATGCCAACATTTATTTGAATCCATTAGGTGAGCCCTATGTAGATTGCTGGGAGTCCAAAACGCTTTGTGGAAGAAAAAGTATAAGTATTGCATTAGGCTAGTAGATAAGGTAGGACGTTGTGAATTTTGGAAATAATATAACCATTGATCATCCTCCCTCCTTCCAGGTAGACTCAGAGGTCCAAAGGCGTTTGAAACTAGAGAGTATAGCTGAGGATGGTAATATAAAATATTTATAGAACAGTCAAGTGGTATGTCCATTATGACAGAATTCCTCAAATTTGGAAATTAGAGGTATGTATAAATAAACTGCAGCATGAAAAAATGGCAAACCCCACACTATCTCCAGTTAGAAAATAGACAATATGTCATTCCTAATATCAGGATCCAGCAAGAATTATTGCAGGGAGACTCCTTGTCACCACTTTTGTATAGTACTCAACCCTTTGGGTATACTTTACTCTTTGGGTTATGGATTTGGCCTTAATCCTAGAACTAGCTTAGACCCAGAGGTAATATCATACCTGCTGTTTGAAGATGACTTGAAGCTCTTCAGTTCCAGCATTCAACATTTGGCAGAACATCTCCATTTAGGAAAAAGCTTTTCAAATAATATCAGGATAAATGTGCTAAGGCATTCTACCCATGCTGGCTTTAATCCCAAAATGGATGCTTTCATTTCCAGAAACAATCTCATGAGACTGCTGATGGACATCATGGAAGCCATTTTGAATGAAGAAGACATTGCATTACATTATCCAGTATTTCTGTCCCACTCATACTGGTTACAGTCCAAAACAATTTACAAAATAAGAAGCTGATACATTTGTTCTAAAAATTACAAAGTCATAAATGAAAAAACAAATCTGGGTTAAGAGTCAATCAATTGGATAATATGTGTTTCTTAAATAGCATTGTTTTAATAGCAGAGCAGAAAATATAGTTTGTTATCCTAGTAATGATAATATATTCCATAGTTTAAGACCCCATATGAAATGATAGTTGAAAAAACTCTCTTTAACATTATACCTTTACACAATGGCATTAGTAGGAGAAAGTGAAAGATCACTCCTGCCCTGACTCTCCACTAGACTAACAGGGAGAAGGAAGGAGGGAAGGAGAAAGTGGGAGCTCTTTTGGTTCAAGGGGTCTGCAGTGGAGGAGGCACATCATGCAGGAGGGGGCATGGAGAGGAATGCTGGATACCATATGTGGAGGCTCAAATCTAAACTAAGATTAAGGACCCTTTTACAAAGCTGCAGGAGCGAGTTTGCCACAGCAAATGTACCAAGACCCATTTAATTCCTAAGGGCTTTGGAGCAATAACATGGCAGACTCACTATCATGGTTTTGCTAAAGGGGCCCTCAATGTTTGGTCAAAAAATATCTCAGTTTATGTTTGAGTATTGTCACAAGCCCAGCACTACAGCTAGCCTTGTTTCAGCTATAAAGCATAGAAACATAGCCTTGAAGCTGAAAAGAGCTGATCAGTGCAGCAGCTCACCCACTAGCATGGACCAGGACTCTGATTCTGGGGAGGTTTCCCAAGAGTTGGAGACCTGGGAGGAGTTGGGACATTATGGGGACAAAAACTCCTTTAAACCTAGGCCAGTCACTGGTAGGACACAGCCTAAGAAACAGGCTCTGGCCCCTTTAGACACACACCTGCTGAGACTAATTGCAGATTGATAAATATTGCAGTCTGAACGCATATAAAGTATAGGTGTCACTTATTGTGCTCCAAAAAGACGCCTCAAACCCACCACTCTACCGTTGTAAGAATTTTATACTGCGGGAAGCATGTTGTGGTGCCTCATCATTGGCTGTCTATTTTTGAATATTTTTTTGAATGTTTTTTTGTATTCTTAATCTTTTATCTGTGTTTTTATATTTTATAGAAGAAATAATTTACATAACTTCATTCGCTTCAATGTTGCATTATGTATTTCAAAAGTAATAAATACTTATCTCAGCCAAACACCTGGGAGTCAGACCCGACATGTTTCACACTAACAAGTGTTTTATCAAGGGTCTCCCTGCAAAATATAGAACAGAAGCTGTCACATCCGATAGTGTTCTGCCCCTCTCCTAACAAAATTCTTGATAAACTGCTACAGTATCTATATATTGCACTCACCAAGGCTGCCGCTGTCATCCGACTCCTGTCTTTCTATGAGAAAAGATGGCGGCGGCTTCCTTAGCTCCAGATTTAAATACTCCCTCTCTAACTAACAAAGTACCCGCCCCCTGCAGCTCATTGGTCCCAACCAAAATTACATCATCGATCCCCACTCGATTTCGCTGTTCAATCCACGGGGCTCTATGGTATCCAACATAAAAATAAATCTTTGTTCGCTCTCATTGAGTTTACCTTGGTCAACCCCTCCATCCCACCCTACCACTTTATTTATGACACGCCATCTTAAATCGCTTGTAGTATGCTTAACCCTCAACCAGTGTTCTACCAGGGGTGCTTGTGCTACTTTATTCAAAATGCGGGATTTGTGTTCTGTTAGCCGCATTTTTATTTTTCTATTAGTGCGACCCACATATATGAGGTTGCAAGGACAGATGTGGGTCGCACTAATAGAAAAATAAAAATGCGGCTGACAGAACACAAATCCCGCATTTTGAATAAAGTAGCACAAGCACCCCTGGTAGAACACTGGTTGAGGGTTAAGCATACTACAAGCGATTTAAGATGGCGTGTCATAAATAAAGTGGTAGGGTGGGATGGAGGGGTTGACCAAGGTAAACTCAATGAGAGCGAACAAAGATTTATTTTTATGTTGGATACCATAGAGCCCCGTAGATTGAACAGCGAAATAGAGTGGGGATCGATGATGTAATTTTGGTTGGGACCAATGAGCTGCAGGGGGCGGGTACTTTGTTAGTTAGAGAGGGAGTATTTAAATCTGGAGCTAAGGAAGCCGCCGCCGCCATCTTTTCTCATAGAAAGACAGGAGTCGGATGACAGCGGCAGCCTTGGTGAGTGCAATATATAGATACTGTAGCAGTTTATCAAGAATTTTGTTAGGAGAGGGGCAGAACACTATCGGATGTGACAGCTTCTGTTCTATATTTTGCAGGGAGACCCTTGATAAAACACTTGTTAGTGTGAAACATGTCGGGTCTGACTCCCAGGTGTTTGGCTGAGATAAGTATTTATTACTTTTGAAATATATAATGCAACATTGAAGCGAATGAAGTTATGTAAATTATTTCTTCTATAAAATATAAAAACACAGATAAAAGATTAAGAATACAAAAAAAACATTCAAAAAAAATATTCAAAAATAGACAGCCAATGATGAGGCACCACAACATGCTTCCCGCAGTATAAAATTCTTACAGCGGTGGAGTGGTGGGGCTGAGGCATCTTTTTGGAGCACAATAAGTGACACCTAAACTTTATATGCGTTCAGACTGCAATATTTATCAATCAGAAGTACATTAGTCTGGACAGAATATTTATCTATTAAGACAAGCCAATTTATAGTAAGAGACTAATTGCAGAGCAGGAGAAAGCCCAGGGAAAGTTGAAACCTGCCCATCCCCCACACAGGCTAGGGCATGGCTCCCACAGAGAAAGGCAGTTGGAGCAGTGTAAGCCAGGAAGAGACAGGACTGGGCAAGCAGAGGAAACAGACCCTTGGCTGGGTGCTCCAAAGGTTAGGCAAGATAATGAGACTGAAATGCAAGATTGGGAGGAATCTTTGCCTGTAATCCAGCCAGACTTCCTGAGATCAGAGGAAGTTATGGACATTGCATTGCAACCAGTTTGTGACTGGATGGATGAGAGTTAAGTTTTCCTTTTTATTTCTTTTGGCTGGAAAAGCTTTCAACTGCACTATGTTTTTAGTAGAAGTAACTGTGTGTTTGCTGGCTGTTTTGGGAATTTAAAAGGTAATTAAAGGGGAGAGCTGCCCTGCCTGAAAAGGACTTTGTAATGTGCTTTTTTACCCTATTTTGAAATTACAAGTCACTGATTGCTACATTGGAGATTGTGGGGCAGAATCCACACAAGATCCAACGGGTTGGGATTGCAGGGCCTACAAGGCTGTTTTGATAGTGGATTCATTAATTCCCCACCCCCATCAACTTACTAGGATTGGTAGGGGAGCCTGACTGTATCCAAACAGGCACAGTGAGTTTTGTAGGGAAAAGTTTGTGACAAAATAGACTTCTCTGTGCTGCTCTGACAGTCGTGTGTTCCTTTGAGAGTTGGAGCAGTGCAAAACATTCAGCGCACTGGTGCTAAAAAAACTCTTCCACACTTTTGTAAAAGGGGGGGTGGGAGATTATTCAGGTACTCAAACATTTTTCCCTGTCTGTCCTGGTAGGCTCACAATCTATCTAATGTACCTGGGGCAATGAGGGGATTAAGTGACATCTAGAGTCACAAGGAGCAGTGTGGGTTTTGAGCCCACAACCCCAGGGTGCTGAGGCTGTAGCTTTGGCCACAGCGCCACACTCTCCCCCTATCTAAGAACAATGTCAAAGAACAGATCCTGCACATTCTGAAAAGTAATTTTATAACTAAGTTAGAATTTGAAGGTCACTCAAAATTTTTCACTCGATAGTGCTGAGGTGGTCAGACTTGATTTTCTGTGGCATTACCTAGATAATGTCAGGAGCGAGAGTGGCCAAGATGGCAGCGAGTGGTGAGCATTAGTCTAGAGCACTTTCCTTACTACTAGTGATCTAGCTTTTCCCTCTCTCATGCCTCATACCAAGTGCAAAGGCGCGGTCCGATCAGGACCCTTACCGGTGGATGCTTCGAAGCCTTTGCGTCAGATGACTCTGGACAAATTAATGGTATACAAATTAATGGTGCACAGAAAAATAGAGCAAACAGAAAATTTTAACAGAAGGCTCAATCTTAGATTGTTAAATTTCCCGAGATCTATCTAAATTTCTGCAGTAGAGTTGTTCAGAAATATCTAATACAAAATCTTGGCTATGCTCCCGAGGCTATACCTCCTTTAAATAAGATTTATTTGCCTGCCTCAAAAAAGCCAGAGAGCAAACCAGGAATGGAGAATCAAACACAACAAATTACAATGAACTTGGGAAATATCTCAGAGATTTTGGAATCAACAGTATCTACTGTACAATTGAAGACAGAGCTACTCTGCTTGTTTCTTTTATTTTTCAGCAAGACTTAAATTCAGTTTTATAATTTTATTTTCGTAAATCACAAATTCCATTTTTTGGGCAACGACTATGGATATTCCCTGATGTGAATAAAGAAACTCAGGAAAAAAGAAAACTTTTCCTTGTAATGAGGCAAGAAACTAAAGAGATTGGAACGACTTTTCAACTGATGTATCCATACAAGTGCCTCATTAAATATGCAGGGATAAAATATACTTTTTTGTTCCTGACCACTTGCGATCTTTTCTGGACTTAAAGAAGATCTTCAGAGGTTAAAAGGAAGTAATCATTGACTGTAGGAGCCACCATTAAGCCTTTAGCTTTTTCCTTGTTCTCCTCTTAATAATTTGGTCCACTGTTTAAGACCACTCCCTTCCTCTACCAATTGTTGAGGTCTAAGAAGGATAGAATCTTTTTTTTATGTGTAATTAATTCTTGTGATAGTTAATCATTTACTGTTTTTTCCTTTCCGTTTTTCCTGCTCAAGTTGTAATACTTGTATGTTATTTTAAACTTAATAAATAAATAATTTTTTTAAAAACTTAGATAATGCCACTGAATATCACTGAGTGGGTACTGTAAGCTCTAGTTATATGAGTAGCAGGTACCCTAATAGTTTAGTTGCCTCATAATTTCTTATGAGGTTTCAAATCTAGGAATAAAAAATGTCAGGAATTTTACAAAGATATCACATGCTGCCCACATTAAGTATATGAATCACATCAAAATAAGCAAATAAGTTCCACTGGTGCCAAGAGCACACACTGCATAAGACCATCAAATAACTTTTGACATTCAAATAATAGGATTTTAAGACAGATCACATCTAACACAAAACAGTTTTGATAACTGGTGATATTTAATCATGAAGTTTCTCATTTCAGGAGACATGGAGCACAGAGATACGATGCATGCTTTATTCTGGCAAAATAAAATTAAAATGCTCCATGAGGAAAGTGTTGTAAATAAATTACAAAGCTGAATTCCTATGTGTATTAAACTTTTGAAAATCCAGCTGATCACAGATGGAGCTATCAATGGTAAAAACCATGACTGCAAAGTGGAGTCACAAATTCATATAGGTCTAATGAAAAATGTGGAACTTCCCTGGAGAGGAAAATAATACCTCACCATCCAAAGGGAAATGAAATCAACAGTTCCTCAGCAGCTGTGCCTCTCATATATTCATGGATTTTTCAATGTAATTTTCTGAAGGATACTACTAGTAACTGTTCTTGCCTACCACTTGTCAAATAATTTCATTGACTCCATTAATCAAACATATTAAACTACTAAAAAAAGTAGAGAGTTGAGAATAACATGACATCATTTTTGTCCCGTGTTTAGAGACGGCTCCTACCTATCAAACTAAGGGTCCTTTTACAATGCCACGGTAGCAAGTACTGGAGCGGCAAATGCAACATAGCCCAAAGGAATTGAATGGGCTGTATCATAGAACATAGAAACATGATGGCAGATAAAGGCCAAATGGCCCATCCTCAGTAACCATTACCTCTTCCTCTCTCCAAGAGATCCCAAGTGACTATCCCAGGCTTTCTTGAAATCAGACACAGTCTCTTTCTCCACCACCTCTTCAAGGAGACTGTTCCCACATCTACCACCCTTTCTGTAAAAAGTATTTCCTTAGATTACGCCTGAGCCTATTACCTCTTAACTTCATCCTATGCCCTCTCATTCCTCAAGCCCAATCTTATTATTCTTTGAGAAAATTGTTGAAAACCTATTTGATAAATTCATATCTTCATTGTTAGTGCTGTTTTTATGACATGTATTTGATATGTATATGATTTATCTGTATCTATATGATTCGCTGTTTGTTCATTCTTCTAGATGTGAACTGCCTAGAACTTATTAGTATGGTGGTATACAAAAATAAAGTTTATTATTATTATTATTCCAGAGCTTCCTTTCAAATGAAAGGGACTCGACTCATGCACATTTGTGCCACATCTCTATCATATCTCCCCTATCCTGTCTTTCCTCCACAGTATACATATTGAGATCTTTAAGTCTCTCCCCATATGCCTTATGAAGAAGACCACGCACTATTTTAGTAGCCTTCCTCTGGACCAACACCATCCTTTTTATATCTTTTTTGAAGATGTGGCCTCCAGAATTGTACACAATATTCTAAATGAGGTCTCACCAGAGTCTTATACAGGGGCATCAATTCCTCCTTTTTCCTACTGGCCATACCTCTCCCTATGCACCCTAGCATCCTTCTAGCTTTCACCATCACCTTTTTAACCTGTTTGGCCACCTTGTAATGGACAATATATGAAATGGCCTCTTTCCTAGATCATTTCAAATATTGGCCTGGGAAAGAGGGCTTAGAGTCTAAAGTGGCAATACTGCAGGCAACCAATACTGCAAGTGTTAAGGATAGTTTGAGCTTATATAATAGATATGGACATTTGGAGAATATCCATAGGTCTAAGTATCTTTGTGTATCAAACTTTCCTGTTACTCATTTATTGTCACTTGAGATCCTTATTATGTGAATAATTGAAGGAATTTTAGTCATTGTCTCCTGTGAACTCTATAATAGTTCCAAATATGTATTATTTACCGTACTTCAAAAAAGATTGTCTCAGATATCTTAGGTACCTGAGGGAACAGTAAGGGAAGCATCTGGAAATAAATTTGATTTGACTGCATTTCTGGAAACTTCACAAGATGACTTCGATCAATGTGGAACCCTTTTGGTTTCAGTCACTTATGAGAATGAAAAATATTTGGTTATGAATGCTTATTTTAAGGATTAAGATGCTTTATATAGTGGTCAGAAGCTTAGAATTTTCTCTGATGCGGCAAGAGCTGCACAGGTAAAACCAAAAAGATTTCTTGAATTGAAGCTGTGTCTGCTTGTATTGGAGGCCTCTTTCATTTTGAAATTCCTGTGCAAGTGTTTGACTATGCTTCAAAGAAATAATTATGTTTTGGGCGATCTTGGTCAATTTGGAAAATTTTCTATAATTAGCCTTCAATTCAAAGACTTTACCCCCCTCTTCTATTAAACTGCGCTAGCAGTTTCTAGCGCGGGGAGCCGCGCTGAATGGCCCACTCTGCTCTCGACGCTCATAGGCCCTCTTTTACTAAGGTGTGCTAAGCATTTTAGCACACGTTTAGCGTATAATAAAGTAATATATGCGCTAACCATAGGATAACATGAACACGTTAGCGTTTAGCGTGTGATTAGCGTGTGCTAATATTTATTGCACGCTAAAAAGCATTGCACGCCTTAGTAAAAGAGGGGGATAGAGTTCCTATGAGCATCAGGAGCTACACGGGCCATTCAGCGCTGCTCCTCCTGCTAGAAACTGCTATCGCTGTACTTGAAGGACACAGTACTACTCAAAAGGGTCCAGAGAAGAGCGACTAAAATGGTTAAGGGGCTGGAGGAGTTGTCGTACAGCAAGAGATTAGAGAAACTGGGCCTCTTCTCCCTTGAAAAGAGGAGACTGAGAGGGGACATGATTGAAACGTTCAAGATAATGAAGGGAATAGACTTAGTAGATAAAGACAGGTTGTTCACCCTCTTCAAGGTAGGGAGAACGAGAGGGCACTCTCTAAAGTTAAAAGGGGATAGATGCCGTGCGAAAGTAAGGAAGTTCTTCTTCACCCCTCCAGGGCTGTTACCGCCATGGCTGGTACTAAAAACCATGCTATGGTTTTGTAAAAAGGAGGGGGGGTAACTTGTTTCATATCCCAATCCTTGTTTATGTTTAACTCTTTTATTTATGCTACAGCAGTCTATGTCTTTGCTGATGAAACACACTTTGCAATGGAAAGCAATATTATAGCAGTAGCTGCAGGTGCTTAAAAGTGATATAACTAAATGTGGCAATAATAAGCTGATTCACTAGAACAAAGATTCTCAACCCATTCCCTGGGGAGACACGTGAAAGGGCATTATCGATAGGACGTATAAGGGCTCCTTTTATCAAGCCGCGCTAGCGGTTTAACTCATGCAATACCGCATGCTAAACCACCGGCCATGCTAGCCGCTAATGCCTCCCTTGAGCAGTCAGTATTTTTTAGGCCAGCGCAGGGGTTAACGCGTGATGAAACATCATGTGTGTTAACCCCGCGAGCGCAGCTTGATAAAAGGAGCCCTAAGTCTAATTTGAACATTTCGGAAAAAACATCCAGCAATCCAGTAGAGAAAATGTCCATTCTCAAAACAAAAATACTCGGCACTGATAGTGATTACCAATCAAAATTAAATAGTACTTTCAAACAGTGGCGTACCTAGGGGGGGGCGGGGGGGGCGGGCCGCCCCGGGTACCAGCCCTAAGGGGGTGTTCCCGGCCTTGCCGTTCAGTCCCCCGCCACCCCCGAAGGACCGCTCGCCCCACTGACCTTCCTGCACCACCTGTGAAGCAGCCCGCAGCAGGATCGCGAAGTCAGCGTCAGCATCCCTGCGCTGCTTCCTGCGCCGCGATCCCGCCCCTCCTCTGACGTCAGAGGAGGGGCGGGACCGTGGCGCAGGAAGCAGCGCAGGGATCGCTGACGCTGACTTCGCGATCCTGCTGCGGCTGTTCATAGGTGGTGCGGGGAGGCCAGGGAGGCGAGTGGTCCTTCGGGGTGGGTCGGGGCATCAGGCCTTCAGGGTGGGGCGCGCGGGCAGGCAAGCAGGCTTTCAAGGGGGAGGGGGTGACAGGCAGGCAGGCAGGCCTTCAAGGGGGGACAGGCCTTCGGGGGGGGGTGCAGACCTTCAAGGGGTGCAGGCCTTCAAGGGGGGCAGGCAGGCCTTCAGGGGGGTGCAGGCCTTCGGGGGGGGTGTAGGCCTTTGGGGGGGTGCAGACCTTCAAGGGGGGTGCAGGCCTTCAAGGGGGAGACAGGCCTTCAAGGGGGGGGAAAGGCAGGCAGGCAGGCCTTAAAGGGGGGACAGGCCTACAAGGGGGGGACAGGCCTACAAGGGGGTGGGACAGGCCTTCAAGGGGGGGACAGGCCTTCGGGGGGGTGCAGACCTTCAAGGGAGTGCAGGCCTTCGGGGGGGGGTGCAGTCCTTCAAGGGGGTGCAGGCCTTCAAGGGGGGGACAGGCAGGCAGGCCTTCAAGGGGGGGACAGGCCTACAAGGGGAAGGGACAGGCCTTCAAGGGGGGTGCAGGCCTTCAAGGTGGGACAGGCAGACCTTTAAGGGGGGACAGGCCTTTGGGGGAGACCATGATTTAGAAGTACACGGAGGGAAGGGGGTGTTCAAAGAGACATGCATATGCCAAACTTTGGGGGGGGGAAGAAATAATGGGTCTGAAAATAGAGGAGAGGGAGAGAGATGATGGACCATGGGATTTAGGGAGGGAAGGAACAGAAAGGGAGATAAATTGGACACAAGGGATGGTGTGGAGGAGGGATAGAGATACTGGATAGGAGGGTAATTAGGAAAAGAAACGGAGAGATGGTGGACTCTGGGATGGTGGGGAAGGAGGGAGAGATGCCGGATGAAAGGGTATTTAAGAAAAGGTGGATCTGTGGAGGGAGATGAAAAAAAGGAAAGATACCAGACTTCCTGGGAAGGGAAGGGAAATGGAAAGGGAGGACAGAGTTGGCAGATGGATGGTTAGCATGCAGAAAGAAGGAGACCCTGGCAAGCAAGTTATCAGAAGAAAACCAGAGCCTTGGACCAACAAGATTTGAAATATAACCAGACAACAAAAGGTAGAAAAATTAATTTTATTTTCTGTTTTGTGATTATAACATGTCAGATTTGAAATGTGTATCCTGCCAGAGCTGGTGTTGGACTGCAAACGTGAGCTAGGATTTAACAGAAAGAGGAAAAGTCCTTTTTGTTTCTTTATTTTATTTACACCACAGCGCCAGTGTGGTTAGGAGAAGCCAAAGGGGGTGAAAAAGCTATAAAACCCACCAGGAGTTTTGAAAAAAATCACCCAACTGGGCAGGAAAATCGAATTGAAAAACCAATTCAATAGGGCTGAATCGAATCAAAATTTTTTTTTCCTGTATCTGGCAGCATTAGTTTGCGCTACTGTCTTAGACTTTAGGACCTGGGATTGGGGAGAGATGGCATCCTCAGTACTTTATAATGCAAGTGAAACGAGGATTTGGTCAGACTTTTGAAGGGTCTGCAGAAAAAAAATATTGTATAGGCCGGGGACATGAGACAGCAGGAAATGGGAACTTTTCTTCCTTCTATTTTTGTGAATGGAAAGGCTGAGGATGTCAGAGAGGTCAGTTAAAATATGTGCTTTATAAGAAAATATAATAATGTGTTTTATAAAGTTTATAGCATAGCTGGCCTACCCAGTGAGGTGTTCCTAGTGGTGATGGTGGCAGCGTGTCAATGTGTTGAGAGGAAGAGGTGGTCTGGGAAATTCTGCTGAGCAAACTCCGGGCCCATTTCCACCCCCCAGTTAGTCCACTCCACTCAACTGATTCACACACTGAGTGGGTCTTTGGGTGTTGTTTTGGGATCTCTTCTAGTGGTTTATCTCCTTCTGGTCCAAGGAAGGAAACTTTGTTATCCTTAGCATTGACCTACAGAATATGTTTGTAACAGCGCTGCTTGTGTGGCATTAGGCTATTTAGTGATCGAAAGAAAAAAAACAGACCTTTGCACATTTTTGCACTATATGGTGGGTGTATGAGGAGATTCACATTTCCTGCACAGCTAAGTCCATGTGAAGTTACCTTGTGCTGTATTTGACATCTAGCAAGGTCTCTGTTTGAAAGGAAAGATCTAAACTTAAAAATGAAGTGGCCAGAAGTTATGGTAAAAGCAGATAGTGTAGCTGGTTTTAAGAAAGATTTGGACAAATTCCTGGAGGAAAAGTCCATAATCTGTTATTAAGACATGGGGGAAGTGTCTGCTTGCCCTGGATCGGTAGCATGGAATGTTGCTACTCTTTGGGTTTTGACCAGGTATTAGTGTCCTGGATTGGCTACCATGAGAATGGGCTACTGGGCATGATGGACCATTGGTCTGACCCAGTTAGGCTATTCTTATGTTATGTTCTCATCTGTAGGGGCCTTTGTTTTCACTTCTTATTTTAATGTATTTTTTTTCTGGGAACTTATCAGTGTTTTTTATAATGGGAACAAAAATGGAAGAGAATTAATGTGTGTGGAATGGGGGGTAACTAATTTCTTCAGCTAAATAATTCAATCCACTTCAAACAGACATAGGAGAACTTGTGCACCATTCACACACCCTCCAACCAAAAACGTCAAAAGAAAAAAACTGTTCGACAACCTCCTAGCCATTCGAGCTGCAACACTCGACCCCCAACTCTACAACCAATTGATATCAACCACAGACTGCAAAACCTTCAAAAAGAAATAAAAACCCTTCTATTCAAAAAACACATAAAACCGAACTAACACAATCAGAACTGTCCCAAGCATCACCTGCAACTACTCCATATGTACTTCTAATATCATGACAATTTAGACATAATTTATGTTATGTTATGTTTGGAATAATGGTTACATATATGAGGTTCAATAAAAGAAAATTTTCACTGCCTGTTTCTATTCTGACCATTTATTCCATTTCATGGATATTGCAAAAAAAAAAAAAAAAAAAAAAAAATTTTTTTACATGGGGGGGGGGGGGGAGAGTCAAAAAATGATGGGCCCCGGGTGCCACATACCCTAGGTACGCCACTGCTTTCAAATGCTCTTATCAACCACACATGGGGATTCTCAGAATGCCACCCTAATATAATAGAACAGTGTGGCAGCACTCCTCACTGATTCCCCCTCTTGCGTGTATGTTTTAAATCTAAATTTTCTTTTGTGCTTTTTTTATATTATATTCTATATTTTCATATTATCATTTTCATTTAGATTTGCATTTCATTTAATATATTGTATTATTATAAACTTATAAAAATGACAGCTTTAAAGTTGCTGCACCAGCCCCCACTGACGCATTTCATTCCTCATTGGCAGGAGGGATGCCTACTCCCTCCTGCCAAAGTGAGTCCCCCCCAAACAGCGGCATATAGCAGGAAGAATGCCCATTCCCTCCTGCCACCGAAGGTCCACTCACACACCATGCACCCTACCTGCACTCCCCCAATCAACCTTACCCCCCCCCAAAAAAAGAAAGGAGTGATGCCCACTCCCTCTTGCCACCCCCTGAACCCCCCACCATCTCCACCACCCCTCAAACCCCCTATACTTCTTAGAGACATTGGAGCAGCACAAAAGTTAATTCCATCCCGCTCTTAGGGACGCTGCTCAAAAATGGCAGGCCTTTCCCTTCCTTGTGCATCATGTGATGCACAGGGAGGGGCCTAAGACCCTGATTAGCTGAGATGCCTAAGGCCCCACCCCTTGGGAGGGGCCTTAGGCATCTGGACCAATCAGGGCCTTAGGCTCCTCTCTCTGTATCCCGTGATACAAGGGGAGGAGTCTAAGGCCCTGATTGGCTCAGTCAAGCCGTATCGCTGCTGTTTGAGGAGGTCGCATTGGGAGGAGAGAGTGGGCATTCCTCCTGCCATTTTCACTGGTGCCGGGGGGGGGGGGGGGGCGGGGAATGGCCATCCCTCCTGCCATTTTTTGCTAGCATAGGGGGGGAGGTCTTCCCAGTGCCGTGTTTGGGGGGGGAGTCAAAAAATGATGGGCCCCGGGTGCCACATACCCTAGGTACGCCACTGCTTTCAAATGCTCTTATCAACCACACATGGGGATTCTCAGAATGCCACCCTAATATAATAGAACAGTGTGGCAGCACTCCTCACTGATTCCCCCTCTTGCGTGTATGTTTTAAATCTAAATTTTCTTTTGTGCTTTTTTTATATTATATTCTATATTTTCATATTATCATTTTCATTTAGATTTGCATTTCATTTAATATATTGTATTATTATAAACTTATAAAAATGACAGCTTTAAAGTTGCTGCACCAGCCCCCACTGACGCATTTCATTCCTCATTGGCAGGAGGGATGCCTACTCCCTCCTGCCAAAGTGAGTCCCCCCCAAACAGCGGCATATAGCAGGAAGAATGCCCATTCCCTCCTGCCACCGAAGGTCCACTCACACACCATGCACCCTACCTGCACTCCCCCAATCAACCTTACCCCCCCCAAAAAAAGAAAGGAGTGATGCCCACTCCCTCTTGCCACCCCCTGAACCCCCCACCATCTCCACCACCCCTCAAACCCCCTATACTTCTTAGAGACATTGGAGCAGCACAAAAGTTAATTCCATCCCGCTCTTAGGGACGCTGCTCAAAAATGGCAGGCCTTTCCCTTCCTTGTGCATCATGTGATGCACAGGGAGGGGCCTAAGACCCTGATTAGCTGAGATGCCTAAGGCCCCACCCCTTGGGAGGGGCCTTAGGCATCTGGACCAATCAGGGCCTTAGGCTCCTCTCTCTGTATCCCGTGATACAAGGGGAGGAGTCTAAGGCCCTGATTGGCTCAGTCAAGCCGTATCGCTGCTGTTTGAGGAGGTCGCATTGGGAGGAGAGAGTGGGCATTCCTCCTGCCATTTTCACTGGTGCCGGGGGGGTGGGGCGGGGAATGGCCATCCCTCCTGCCATTTTTTGCTAGCATAGGGGGGGAGGTCTTCCCAGTGCCGTGTTTGTTGGAGAGGGCTGTTATCAGTGGGGGAGTGCTTTTGTTTTTTATGGGTCAGATATTGTGCATGTGTAATATGCACAGCTTCTGTGCCCATAAAAAAGAAAAAAAATGGTTTCCTGCCCCATACAGTTGAGTGGCAGAAGGATGCTTTTGGGGTTTCCCCTGCCTCTCAGCTGTTCGGGCTTCTCCTGCTGGCTCTACACATGTGTGAGAGTCGCTCTCACAGTAGTCAATTGGATGACAAAGTTGGTGATTATGACAAACATCTGCGTGAATAATTTGCATGCAAACGTTTTAGTGCATAATAGCTTTCTGAATCGGCTAAAAAATCGGATTGGTGTAGACCCACACGGTCTTACCGATTCTCTTAGTTCATCTAGCCATAAGAAAAACATTTTATAATGTGGTAGAGGGAGCCATTGTTCTTTCTTTTCAGAAGAGGTGTATATGGTATTGAAAAAAATCAGCACCAAAAAAACTGATGGCCATGCACTAATGATAAAATTAGTGTGTGGCTATTAATTTGGAAAATGGGAGAATCATCCATTTCCTGGTCATGGCAAAAGCAGTCTTAGATTACAGAAAAGACCCATATAAGGGACATGCTAAGGCCACTTTTGCCATGGCTTTAGTAAAAAGGCCCTAAAGACAGGAACATAAATCCTTTGAACATTGGACCCGTGGAGGGGCATAATCAAAAAAAAGCGTCTAAGTCCCCTTTTGGCCTAAGTCCTTAAACGTTCAACGCAGAAGCAGGGAAAGTGTCCATAACGAAACCAAACGTCCTTGTTTTGATTATGGCCTTCCTCTGCCTAAACGTCCAATCACCACTACGTCTAAAAGTACACCCATACCACGTCTACACTTTTCAGCCATAATGAAACAAAAAAACGCACATGGGCCCAACCTGGCCCATGTGCCTCAGGACTTGCCCCCAGGAGGGGCCTAAGTCTCCCGGGCCTATTCTGAATGGCCCAGGCGTCTTAGGCTCCACCTGTGGATGGGCCTTTGGGATGGATGGGCCAATCCGTCCCAATTCTGCCGGTGGCTGCCTGCCGGACAGGCGGGTTTGGCTCCTGTCTGTCCGGCCAACTTAAAAAAGGTATGGGGAAGGGGGGTGGGGTGGGTCGGCCGGGGGGGGGCGTGGGTTGGCTGGGGGGGCGATCGGAGGTTCTGGGGGGCGATCGTTGGGGGGAGGGGGTTCCGTCAAGGGCAGGAGGGCCTGGGATCCCTCCTGCCCATATTGTAGTGGGGGGTGGGGGTAGGGGGTCACCGGGGCCAGGAGGGTTTGGGCTCCCTCCTGGCCCATTCATGTAGCGGTGGGGAGGGGTCGCCGGGGCCAGGAGGGTTTGGACTCCCTCCTGGCCCATTCATGTGGCGGGGGGGGGGGGGGGTGTCACCGGGGCCAGGATGGTTTGGGCTCCCTCCTGGCCTGATTTTAATCGTGAGGGGGGGTGATGGATCGCGGCAGGAGAGATGCCTCATCTCCCCTACCGCAATGCCATCACTCTTGTACTAGAACTGCCGTGACCCACGGCAGGAGAGATAGGCATCTCTCCTGCTGCGGGTCACGGCAGTTCGGGTAGAGGAGTGATGGCATCGCAGTAGGGGAGATTAGGCATCTCTCCTGCCGCAATGGTTGCGATGGGTAGGTTGCCGGGCCGCTGAACTGATGGCGCCAGCGGCCATCAGCTCAGCGGTCCCTTTTTCGGCACTTAGACCTGGTTTGACTACGTCTAAGTCAAAAAGGTCTAAGTGCCAACTAGGCAACCTGTTAATGTTTTAGTTATACCTGTTGTACGCCTAGATGTAGGTCGGCCCACCTCCCGTCCACTGCCCGCCCTTTCCCCTCCTCTAAACACACCTCTTTTCTCTCTGTGCGTTTAGTGGCAGGGGAAAGGCCTAAGCTGTTTTTAGATACGTCTAAAAACCAGCTTTGGTTATGGGTACTTGGACGATCAGGCTTTTTGATCGTCCAAGTAGCCATTTAGGACACTTTTTAGACGTTTTTTTAATTTTTATTATTACCCCCATTATGTTTCTGCTATAAGTCCTAAAACAAAGAATTTGCAGAATGGGTGACTGGTCTAATGATGTTGTATAATGGAATTATATTTATAGACAGAGCTTTAATGCTAATAAACCTTAAAAAAATGAAAAGAGGTAATAGGAGAAACAAATGGAATTTAAATAACCAAAAACTGTGAAATTTTAAGGATTATTGATGCTATTTATGGAAATAATCACAGCATGGCATATCTGCTTAGATTTATGCTGGCTCATTTACATTATGAAGCTATATTTCACAGCAAACTAGTTTATTAGGAGATGAATTACAAAGCAATAAATGTGGATATTACACACCCACAGCAGCTTCCTAAGTAAAGCCATAAGCATCTATAATTTTAGAACATATCCAATCAAGTTATGAATGTGCATTGTTTATTGGGAAGTCCCAGATGAACTCTCCTCCTTTCTGTCCTGGGAAAGTTAGCAAGGAGGTTGGTACTAGTAAAGCTTGTCAGGTACTTGTGACCTGGATTGGCCGCTGTTGGAAGCAGGATACCTGGCTGGATAAACCATTGGCTTTTCTTATGTTACTATGTGAGCCAAGAATAGGACAATCAAGCCATTGTGACACCACTGATGAGTTTGGCTCTTAGGCATTGGTGGATTGAGGCATTATGACATCACAATCTCAGCTCTGAAATGTTGCTATCAGTTGGGCTTTTGCTAGGCACATATGACCTGGATTAGCCACTGTGGAAACAGAATACTGGGCTAGATGAACCATTGTCTGACCCAGTATGGCTATTCTTATATTCTTAAGAGGAATTCAGGATATGTCAATGGTTATGTGATGATACATTGCACCATGAAACATATAACAGGGGAATTCTTTAATTGGCACTTAAAATTGTGCATGCAAATTTGGGTATGCACCCAATTTGCTTACACAATTTAATTGAACAATGAGTTACCAATTAGCACCAATAATTAAGTGCTAATTAACATTTGTGCTTACTGGAAACAATTAGAATTTATGTGCACATATTGCTAAAGATGCATGCATATTTTTTTTAATTCACTCAAAAGCTAGTAAATGTATTCCTGAGTGTTATTATGCACCGTACTATCCAAACCACTCCTGATCATATTGCTTTATGAATACAACTTTTTAACAGACTTAAGTGGTGTCACTACGGGCTCAAACATCTCATAGCCTTGAACTTTACACACTAACCTCGTCATCAGTTTTCATTTGATTTCACTCATATCTTATTAGTCTATATTTCCTCAAAAGACATATATACTTCCTGGGAATTGTCCTTGATAGAGCCGGTAACGGCAAAATATGTGCATGTCAGGCGTAAGTAAACATACCCTGGCTACTGGAAGCTGAAAAGATGTATTAAAAGCACTAAAATATAAGTTTATATCTAAATAATATTTATACTATATTCACTTTTAAAGACATAAAATATAAGAGTGATATCAAATGGAGACTGATGAGGTGGGTGTGTAAAGCTCAGGGCTATGAGATGTTTGAGCTTGGAGTGACACCGCTGAAGTCTGTTAAAAAGTTGTATTTATAAAGCAATATGATCAGGAGTGGTTTAGATGATATAGTGTATCATTTTTTTTTATTTTTTTTTAGCATGGAATGGAAAGGGGGCATGGCCATGGGAGGGACAAGGACATTCCCTAAAGGTGCACACACTATTTTGGAATTTGGGGATCTGCACCTAATTTAAGCCCAGGGATTCTGGTAGATCCTGGTGCTAAGAACTTTTCTGTAACTGATGTCCAACTCAAAGCACTGTGTACAGAATAAGGATCAGCGCTCTTTTTTTTCATCGCCCAAATTTGGAAGCCCTTTACTGAATCCAGTTCAAACAGCCTGATAAGTTTAGATGGACGAGCTTATCTAGTTATCCTTCTTTGGATATTCAGCCCAAATGTACTTGGTTTGAGTATTGGAACTGAGCATTGGAACTGAAGTTAACCACACAAAGCTGTCTAATTAATTTTATGCCAGCTGTTTGACTGATCAGAGTACACTTCTCCCTCCGTATTTGCGGTTTCAGCAATCGTGGTTTCGATTATTCATGGTTTTTAGCTTGCTGGCTCCTCCCCCCCCCCAATTATGTCAGCTTTACAGAGAAAATCGCCGATTCCTGGCACTTTCTTCACCGTATTTTGCCTCTCCTTCAGGAACAGGCAAGGTCTCCCACCATGTTATTCATGGTTTCACAATAGTTACGATGGTTTTTAATAGAAAACAGCGAACAACATATGAAAAAGTTATTTGCAGTTTTTCTGAATTTGCGGTTCTGTTAAATCCCCTATCACAGCGAATACGGAGGGAGAAGTGTAACACAGATAATTTAGCACCAGTCAGTACTGAATACCAAAACCACCTCTTCCAGGGAAGCCTCCAGTCTTGCATCTCTTTAAATGACTAAAGGGCTAATTTTCAAAACAGGAAAAACAACCAAAAAGTTGCATAAAGGGACATATGAATGTTTTCTTGCCAAATCCTTCCAATTCACTATTATTGAAATCTATTTTCTAGACAGATCTCTATACTGTTGGCCAGTAGTTCATCTAAATCTCAAGGGGGATAGTTAGAGGCATGGTGTGAGGGGGTCTAGGGTGGGCTTATGACTTAGAAGCATGATGGCAAATAAAGGCCAAATGGCCCATCCAGTCTGCCCATCTACAGTAATCATTACCTCTTCCTCTCTCTAACTTACGGTCTTATCAGATCTTTATCAAAAGTCTTAAAACCAGAAGCTCTTAACATTCTCATTCACTCTTTGGTCATTTCTAGACTTGATTATTGCAACGCACTTTATCATGGTATAACCCAGAAAGAAATCAGAAAACAACAAATTATACAAAATACAGCAATAAAAATTATTACTAACTAAAAAAATATGATCATGTCACACCTCTTCTACAAAAAGCACACTGGTTACCAATCTCGCATAGAATAATTTATAAAATCACACTGATAACTTTTAAAATCCAACAAACTAACGCACCAATATTTCTGGATCATTTTCTGATACCATATTCTCCAGTTAGGACACTTAGATCAACAGAACAGCATTTGCTGACTATCCCTTCTTTAAAAGTAATAGGTACTAGGCAATCTACCATTTTTTCGGTTATAGCACCCCAGCTCTGGAACAATTTACCAATTTACTTACATGGTGAATCCTCACTAAAAAAATTTCCAAGTTCATTAAAAAGTTACTTGTATAAGGATACATTTGAGACATAGATATCATTAATGCTTATGCTCTAATTTCTAATTTTAATCAGACCTTATGTTTAGGTTGTAATTTCCCTTACCCTCTTCTCTAGGCTTAGCCATGTATCTTTATCTTCTTTAAAGAATGTAGTTCATCCCTCTCTCCTTTTGTATTGGTAATTATTTGCACGTTACACTGTACGTTTATTTGTATAAAATTGTTTTATTTTTTGTCTCCTAAATTTTAAATTGTTATACGCATTGTGTGTACAACAAACTTTTTTTTTTTTAGTTCAAAGAATTTTATTGATTTTATAAAGCATAGAATACAAATCCAACAATATGGATGTTCCTTAAAGGGGAACATATATTAACAAGGAATATTAACACATGTGAAGTGTATCGACAATAGACCAATAATCTTGCGCCGGTAAACATAGTGAAGATAGAAGGGCAATAACAAAAGAGAAGGGATAATAAGTATGTAAATTGTTATATGTACGTATCAGGGATAATGACATAAAGCAATCCATCAAAACATTAAGAGAATAATACACGTTACAGTTCCAATAATATAGTAATCAATATCATCAAACAAGTGATATGAGAGAGAGAAAGAAAATATAAAGAATATCAAAGATCTGACTTGCAGTATTCAAGCAGCAAACACCAAGTCTTTGTATAGGAGGACAAGGAATTGTGTCGTTCAGCAATCCTTTGCTCAAATTTTACAAGTAGGCAAATTACATTCCACCATTGGTTAGCATGTAATTTGGAGGTATCCTTCCAGTGTTGAAGAATAAGGGATAAAGCGGTAAATAGAAGTATAAGGAGCAAACGTTCTTGATGGACAGGTAATGTAGAGGTGAGTGTTGTAGTACCAGTGAATAGTATATCTAATGAAAAAGGATCATCAATATGAAAAATACGGGAAATTGTAGACCAAACATCCGACCAGAAAGAGGAGACGTAAGGACAAGTACTTAGAATATGATATAAGGAGCCATCATTAGATTTACAAGACCAGCAGCATCCATCATAGGATCTATTAAGTTTGGCCGACTTAGCCGGGGTCCAGAAAGCTCTATGATATAGGAAGAAAGCAGTCTGTAAATGTGATGCTGATCTGAGGGATTTCAGTAATGTAGGCCATATAAGCAGCCAAGTTTGTTCAGTGAATGAAGTGTGAAGTGATGAATCCCATTTAGTTATAGTGTCTAAAGGAAGTGCAGTGGTATGAGATTGAATGTATTTATACCATTTAGATGTTTGACCTTTAGTGGTAGAGTAGAAAAGAATCAAATTAGGTAGATCTGGTGGATCATGAAGAGAGGACGGGGAAGGAAAGGCAGATTTGAGACAGTGGTGAAGTTGTATCCAAAGGAAGTATTGTGATTGAGGGATTCGAAATTTGACTATGAGGTCAGAAAAGGAAAGCCACAGGTCGTCATGAAGAAGTTGATGTAGAAACCATATTCCTCGTTGTTGCCATTATTTTCCATGCTACCACCTCCTTGTTTATTTTGATGTTTGGGTTGTTCCAGATGGGAGCTGCAGAGTAGTTAGCCCATTTGTGAGGAGAAATAGAATCAATGTAGCAGATCGCAGTCCAGGTGCTCATAAGGATGGGATTCTCCTTCACATTTGGGGGAAGGGTCATGCACGGGGCATATTTAAGATGATGTAGGTCCGTCAAAGTATGTTCGAGATGTAACCAATTAGGATAGATAGGGAGAGGAACAGTGTCTAGCCAGAGAGATCCTTGCGTCATCAAGTAAGCCATGTGATAGTTTCTAAAGCAGGGGAAATTAACACCCCCCCCATACGCGAGGGCATTTCAGTTTTTTGAGTGTGATTATGGCTTGTTTCCCATGCCAAAGGAAGTTCACAAGTAGCATGCGAGCATAGACTGAGTGAGGTAGAAGACTGGGAAGCATGCTGAGAATATAATTAACTTTAGGGGCACTCATCATCCGAATAGTAGAAAGACGCCCCCACCATGAAAGATTAAGAGGGGACCATTTGTGTGTACAAGTGAGTATGGTTGAGAGAAGGTAATCTGTATTGAGTTGTATGGTCGAATCAATGGTGGGTCCAAGATATATGATTTTTAAGGGAGACCATATAAAGCCCTGTTCAATAACTTCAGATTGTACATCTATGCAGTTCAAGGGTAAGATTTCAGATTTAGAAATATTCAGTTTATAGCTAGATATAGCTGAATATAGGCAGATTTGAGAAAGAACAACAAACTTTTAATAAACTTGAAACTTGAATAGTGTTGAATTGTTAATGATCTCAGTGTTAGAGATTTTGAGAAGGGATTGATAAACATAATAAATATTTTATGGCATCCCTGAATGTCTCTGGTGCATTTGACACGGTAAATTTGGAAATTTTATTGCTGAAATTGAAATAGTTAAGATTAGGAGGAGATGTCTTGAAATGGTTTACATCTTATCTAAAAGAAAGAGCTTTGCGGTTGAAGAGCAGGGATATGGTGTCAAGAACAGTGGAAGTTAAAAGAGGGGTCCCGCAAAGGTCAGCACTATCAGCGATGCTGTTTAACATTTATATGGCTTCATTAGGGAAGAAGTTCAAAGAGATGGCTATGCAATACAGAATATAAGTTGATGATATTCTGTTCTTCCCGATAAAAACATCCTTAGCATAGAATTTTGCAAAGATATATGGAAATGATCAGGAGCTGGATGGATGAACATGATTTGAAATTGAATGTTAATAAAATGGAGGTAATGGTGGTGAAAGGTCAAAGAGTCAATTTTGAGCTGGAGAGTGTGGTTGTTATGGGGGAGAAATTACCAGTAAAAAGGCGATGACTATTTTGGGAGTGTGTTTAGAAAGTCGTCTAACAATGGAAAATCAAATATTGAAAACAATCAGGGTGGGCTATATGCAACTTCAAATGCTCTATAGATTGAAGCCAATACTACCCACATTTGATTTTTGTAGCGTGGTGCAAGCATTGATCATTAGAGTGGATTATTGTAATTTACTCTACCTGGGGCAAAAAGGGAAGTTGAGGGCTTTGCAGATGCTTATCAACTCTGCTACAAGATTAATCACAGGGGTTTCAAGGAGTACTCATATAACTCCTATGTTGAAAAAATTGCACTGGCTACCTATACAACAAAGAGTGCAGTTTAAGTTTCCTGCGATTATCCATCAGGCATTGTATCATGCTTCTCCAAAGATTATACACAAATTTTTTTAAATTTATACACCGAGAAGAGAGGTTAGATCTCTAAATGGGATGAAATTAAATTTGGAGGGGAGAATGTTGATTATGCATGTTAAGAATGGAGCATCAATGATGTCTGGATCAATGGATCTCTTTCGACCAATTAAATGCTACTTATGGTTTAAATAGTTCTCAACAATACCGCTGGCTACAGCTCAAGCAAGCTATTGCGTCTCATCTTAAACTCCAATCACTTCTCAATACAGAGCCACCACTGCTTTCGCTATGTGCGTCTTTTCCCACCCTCAAAAAAGAAGCATCTACATGGTATAAATATGCAAGACAACAGAAAATTCAACATCCCCTTGAAACGGAACACATTAGATTTTCAAATTTCATTAGCTGAACAACAGTGGGAACATTTATGGTCACGTACTCATACTATTTGTAAATCTGCTTCCTTTCTCCAAACTTCCTTATTTCTCAACCATAGGGCCTATTGGACTCCTAGTCGACTAGCTCGTTTTAAAGCTGGAGAATCAGATAAATGCTGGTCCTGCAAATCCTCTCAGGGCACCCTTAAACATATGCTTTTTGACTGTCCGTTGTTACGTCAATTCTGGTCCAGTGTCATAGCCGATATTAACAAGTTACTTCATACCTCCATTCCACTATCATACAATTCTATTATCCTAGGAAGCGTCAATTCCTCTGATGTATTTCACAAAGATGAAGACTGTCTCATTCATATGCTTCTCCTGATTGCTGTCAAGATCATTCTTTCGAACTAGAAGAATCTGGAGCGAGTTTGCTATGACACCTGGTGGAACACTACTTGTTTGACAGTTAAATATGAAAAAATAGCTGCGGAAAGATTAGGCCTGCTGCATAAGTTTAGAAGGCTTTGGGGTCCTTTATTACAATATGCTGATTCACCATTTAGCTTTCCAACTTAGCCCTTGTGATTCATGATAAAACTACATCAACACGTCCTTTGACTGTACTTGATATTAATCTTCGACACTCATTATTCCTCTATATCTTCTTCTCTCAATGTTTTTGGTACATTATTGTGGTATAGGTTTGCCATCAGACTGGTTACAGACTTTACATCATAGTTTAAGTATAAGTTATACTGATTTGCTTATATTCCCCTTTTTCTTTTCTCCCTCTTCCTGGAAATAACAATCCCTCATATTATCGATCCCGTGTTTTGGGGCATTGTTTTATGGATTTGTTATGTATTAGTATATGTACCGATGCAATGTTTGACTGATGTTCAGCTCTATTACTTTCTGTTCTTTTGTAAAACCTTAATAAAAACTTATTGAACATAAAAAAAAGGAAGTTTATGGATATTTGGGATCCATTGACAAAATTCTGTAAGGAGTGATTGTTGATTTTGCCCATTGATAATATACGTCCAGGGTGGGTGAGTGGGAAGATATATTTTTAATTTGAGTGCAAATTATTGGATATGTAGTAAGGGGGGATATATGTATTCATTATAGAATATAATTTTGATTGAATTTAAGTGCTGTTAAAGTATAAAATGGCTGTATAATATGTTGCACTTATTTTTGGCTTTAAAATGAATAAAGATTTATTTAAAAAAAAAAAAAAAAAGAATGGAGCATCAATGATGTCTGTGACTGGTGTAGAACTATGGAATGCCCTGCCTGGTATCCTACGATTTTGTACTGGGAGGATAAATTTTAAGAAAATGCTGAAAACACAATTATTCACTAATGCATTTCTATGCTAATGCTCATTACATCTGAAAATATCTTCTTCAGAATACTCTGACAATAATGTACAATTTAAAGCTTGTTTGTATTTCTGAATTGTTTGGATTTGATTTGTTTTGCCTGTATATGTTGATTGGTTTTGTCATCTACCGTGGAATGGATCGTTTGAACTAATGCTTTTTTGCTTCCTTAATTGTTGAAATCTGATTAGACTTGATATATAGACATTTTATAAGGGTGGGGGGATGTCAATGGTGTCTAGTTACATCTATGTTATATGTGGAAATCACAGGGAACATAAGATATTATGTATGTGACATGTAAACCGCATAGTTGTATGCGGTATATAAATTTTTAAATAAATAAATAAGAGATCCCACGTGCCTATCCCACGCTTTCTTGAATTCAAACACCATCTCAATCTCCATCATCTCTTCCAGGAGACTGTTCCATGCATCTACCACCCTTTTTGTAAAAAAACGTATTTCCTTAGATTACTCCTTAGCTTATACCTCTCAATCCAGAGCTTTCTCTCAAATGAAAGAAACTCAACCCATGCACATTTACGCCATATAGATATTTAAATGTCTCTATCATATCTCCCCTCTCCCGCCTTTCCTCTAAAGTATACATATTGAGATCTTTAAGTCTGTCCCCATACGCCTTATAATGAAGACCACACAACATTTTAGTAGCCTTCCTCTGGACTAACTCCATCCTGTTTATATCTTTTTAAAGGTGCAGTCTCCAGAACTGTACACAACATGAGGTCTCAATACAATCTTATACAAGGGCATCAATACCTCCTTTTTTCTACTGGCCATACCTCTTCCTATGCAACCTAGCATCCTTCTAGCTTTTGCCGTCACCTTTTCAACCTGTTTGACCACCTTAAGATCATCACATACAATCACACCTAAGTCCCGCCCATCTGTCGTGCACTTAAGTTCTTCACCCCCTAAACCAGGGGTCTCAAATTCCCTCCTCGAGGGCCGCAATCCAGTCAGATTTTCAGGATTTTTCCAATGAATATGCATGAGATCTATTTGCATGCACTGCTTTCATTGTATACTAATAGATCTCATGCATATTCATTGGAGAAATCCTGAAAATCTGACTGGATTCCAGCCTTCGAGGAGGGACTTTGAGACCCCTGCCCTAAACTATACCGTTCCTTCGGGTTTTTGCAGCCTAAATACATGACCTTGTATTTCTTAACATTAAATTTTAGCTGCCAAATTTTAGACAATTCTTCAAGCTTTGCTAGGTATTTCTTCATGTTATTCACACTATCCAGAGTGTCTACTCTATTGTAGATTTTGGTATTATCTGCAAAGAGGCAAATCTTACCTGACAGCCCTTAAGCAATATCACATAAAAATATTAACACAAACAGGCCCAAGAACAGAACCTTGAGGCCCACCTTTTCCTCAGAGCAATCTCCATTGACCACTACCGTCTGTCATCTTCCACTCAACCAGTTCCTGACCCAGCCCGTCACTTTGGGGCCCATCCCGAGGGCACTCAGTTTATTTATTAGACATCAGTGTGGAACACTATCAAAGACTTTGCTAAAATCTAAATACACATCTAGCACACTCCCTCTATCCAATATTATGGTCACGCAGTCAAAGGAATTGATCAGATTTGTCTAATAAAACCTACCTCTAGTGAATCCATGTTACCTTCTGTCCTGTAATCTCCCAAACTTCACCATTCTCTGTTTTAAAAGTGTTTCCATTAATTTGCTTACCACAGAAGTCAGATTTACTAGCCTGTAATTCCCTACTTCTTTCTTACTTCCACTTTTGTGTAGAGGAACCACATCCAGCCTTCTCCAGTCCTCCGGTACCACTCCCAACTCTAGAGAAGCATTGAAGAGATCAGTCAGTGGAGCCACCAGCAACCTTGAATGTGCATATCCAGCCCCATCACTTTTTCTACCTTTAATTTAGCTAGCTCCTCATGAACACAAACTTCTGAAAATTGATTAGGGTCTACCACTCCTCCATTCCTATTCGCGTTTGTCTTCTGTGGTCCCGCTCCTGGCGCTTCAGCTATGAACACAGATGAGAAATATTTGCTAAGTAATTCAGCCTTTTCTTTATCAGCTTCTACATATTTCTTCCCTTTATCTTTGAGTCTCGCAATGCCACTTTTACATTTCTTCCTATCACTGATATATCTAAAAAAGTCTTTCCCCATTTTACTGTGTCAGCTATTTTTTTCTTCTATTTGTATTTTTGCTTTACTGAACTACTCGACCAGCCTCTCTTAACTTTACCAGATATTTTTGCCTGTCTTCCTCTTTCTCCAATCTTTTGTAGTTTATGTAAGCTAACTTCTTATTCCTACTACTTTTCAAAACCAAAGCAGCCTTCTTTTCCTCTTACTTTTACTTACTTGCATCACTAAAAGGTTTGTTGCCCTTACAATAACTCCTTTCAGTTTTTCCTACTGCATTTCTACTCGTTCCAGATGTTCCCATCCAGAGAACAATTCCTTGACGTAATCCCCCATCTGAACAAAGTTAGTTTTTAAAAAGTCTAGGACCTTTACTTTTGAATGAGCCCTCTCTATACCAGTCTTAATATTAAACTGTACCATGCAGTGATCAATGGATGCCAGATGATCACCCACAGTAATATCAGAAAAATGTTCCCGTTTCTAAGCACTAAGTTCAATATGACCCCATCCCATGTGGTTCCATTTCCAACTCCTGGAACAGTTCTCCTTGTAGAGAATCCAGGATCTCCCTACTTCTAGAAGTTTCCTCAATAGGGATACCCCAATTAGCATCCGGCATGTTAAAATCACCTATTAGTAAAACTTCCCTTTTTTAGATATATTCTGAATGTTTACTATTAAATCTCTGTATACTTCTTCCATCTTTGAAGGAGGCTTGTATATCACACCAATGTAAATATATTTACCATTTCCTCTTTCCAAATTAATCCTCCTCTTTGCCCTCCTGCTCCTCTCATTGCTGCGCGCGCGTGCCCCTTGCCTTCCCCCATACCTTTTTTACTTCCCTGGCACGAGATTGCTGCCCGCATTGGCATCAGCGCTCTCTCTGATGTCACTTCCGGGATCTGTGCCTAGGAAGTGATGTCTTATGCCAGAGAAGTTTAAAAGGTACAGGGAAAGGGAAGGGGGCTTGTGCACAGCAGGGGGGGAGGGGGCGGGAAGAGGGTAGGGAGGGGCGCCTCTGCTCTGGGCGCCGCACCCTTACTACACCACTGGAGATAGGGAGTCACTTATGGTGATAGCTACTATACTTATGGTGGAATCTGTGAGCCTTCCAAAATCCACCTATAGGTGACACCTGCAGGCTTAAGGACTATTGGTGTGGTATACAGTTGGGTGCAGTAGGTTTTGGAGGGCTCACCATACACTATAAGGAGATTATGGTGAAATGCGTACCTGGGTCTTTTATGTGAAATTCACTTCAGTGCCCTCTAAGGTGCCCCACTGCTCTGCTGGATGTCTTTGTGGCCAGTCTACTAAAAGTGTGTTCCACAAAATGTCCAAACCCATCCATCCCACCTACAATCACAACAAGCACTCCCTCCTACCTGCGCAACCCTCTATCCTCTCCCCACCTCCCTCTAAACCAATGCTGTAATCTTCATTTGCCTTGATACCTGCGGTATCCATACTGTATATCTACTTTATTGTATACCGTCTTGAACTGAATAGGTATGACTGGATATAAATAAAGCTATTATTATTATTATATCGAAAATGGACCTCCACATTTTGTGTGGGTCACAGTGTGACTAGAGAAAATTTAACTGGTATGTATGCTGGGGGGGAGAGGGGTTGATAATTTACATGCCATTATTCACTATTGAAAAAATGATATTATATGTAGCATTCCACCACCACCACCTGCAGGAACCCAGAGATGCTTAGAGAGAGCATTGCCAAACCACAGGTGAATGTACAACTTGCTTATCAATATATAGTATTTTCTAAAATTATACAGGTCATATTGGGTGAAAAGCTGTCTGAAAGACCTAAACTATTCATAAAAATAAGGAGCAAAAGGCGTATGGAGTGACATCAGATGGGGACATTATTAGGATAGTAGCAATATTCATTTCATTTAGGCCCCCCTGATAGCAGACCTAAACTAATTAATTCTATAAGGAGCCACCTAGGCTAAGTGACAAGAATACATATAAATTCCAGCATTCTAGTATTTTATTGTATAAGAACACACACTCATATGAATGAGTAGTGTTCATCTTAACAGTGTTCTGAATGTACATGAATAGATGCAATGGTGCATAATTTGTGGGTGTATGTTCACATGGATTAATTTGGAGCATGCATCAGAGGGGTGGAAAATGACACATATATATTATGAAATATTATAATATATATGCAGTTCTGTGCTATATAGGTATGAGCTGGTATAAGAATTTGTGCCTGAAATATACCGTGTTTCCCTGAAAATAAGATAGGGTCTTATATTAATTTTAGCTCCAAAAAATGCATTAGGGCTTGTTTTCGGGGATTGTCATTTTTTTTCATGTACAAGAATCATCTCTTCCTCTCCTCCACCCCACTTCTTCCTCTTTCCTTTCTCCCACCTATGTGCAGCATCTTTCCTCCCCTCTCACCCATCCCCTTGAGTAGCTTCTTTCTATCCCTCCCTCCCATCCCCCTGTGCAGCAGAACCCCCATTGACCTTCCCACCGTGAGACTGACATACCTCTGACGCATCCCAAAACAGCGACAGCGGCAGCGCTCTGAACGGGCCACTTTCTGGCCTTCCCTCTGCTGCATCACTGGCGCGGAAGGCCACGAAGCAGCCCGTTTAGAGCGTTGCCACCACTGTTTTTGGATGCCTCGGAGGTGTGTTAAAATTTTAGCATGTTAATCATATTAAAAATGTATTAAATAGGCAGCCCTAGTTTTGAAACAAGCACAGAATAAATAGTGGAGTGAAAAGTTAGCTAATGTAGCCCTGAGGCCCACACACAGAAAAACAGAAAATGCAGAATGTGTTGCTGCTTCCATGCTTCTTTGCACCATTTAATTGTCAAATGATCCAATTAGCACAATAATTGGGCACTAATAAGCAATTGGTGCTAACTGGTATTAATTTAAATTTCCTTGTGCATCTTTAGGTGCTGGCAGGGATCCATGTGTAAATTTAATGCATGGATTGGAAAAGGGTGTGTGGCCAAGAGAGGGGTCTGAGTGAATCAGGGGCTTTCTTACAATTTGTACGCAGTGTTACAGAATAAAAGAGATCCATATCTAATTTAGGAGTGAGGATTTATACTAGATTTCAGTGTAAATGCTTGTGCCAAACGCTATTCTATAAATGTTACCCTTTATAGAATAGCCCTTTATAGAATAGCACTTTATGCAAATTTTAATGATGTCACTCTTCTTTGGACAATTCCATTTTGGTTTCTTTTGCATTTGTGTTTGTGGTTTTGTTTTTCCCCTGGTTTGTTCTTTCTGTCATATTTTCATCTCCATATTTAGAATTTTGGCCTTAATAACCAGCCCTCTGGGGGATGCACAATCCCCTAATAATAGAATCTTCTGGTTATGACATGTTCAGATAAGCCAAGCTCTTTCTATTTCACCTTTTTTTTAATACAATTTCTCCTTTCAACTTTGATTATCAAGAGAGTCATGTTTCGACCAAAATAGCATCAAATTTGTGACTTAAATCACATTTTCTCTACTTTTGCTTTGTTGTCATTGTAATTTCAGAAAAATGAGTATAGATACCAGTCCAATAGAATCAATCAATAACCATGTACCCAGAACTGATTAAAAAATGATAGAATTCATTTTGCCTGAGGGAAGTATGTTTCAAAGTGCTGAATGAAATATAGTAGTCACTGGATTACTTTTTATTCACTAACAGCTTGGCACACTATGGCTTTCCTCCATTATCTCAGTGGGGAAAAAAATCTTACCAAACCTAAACCTGAGTCTAATCAAACGCTTGACATAAAAGAAATAAACAAACTGTGAAGGACTCTTTGGTCACTCTGGCTTACCGGGGATTAGGCAAAAGTCTGCATTCCCCTCCCTAAGGACAATTTACAGGAGTTGAAAGCCCTGAAGTCCTATTGTCCCCCCCCCCCACACTCTTGGACAGTTTAGGTACAAATACCGTATTTTCGCGGATATAACGCGCACCATTGTAAAACGCGCACAGGGGTATAGCGCGCAGAAATCACGATGATATGTACAAAAACTTTTCTATACCGCGCTCAGGCATATAACGCGCATGCTGCCCGACTCTCCGTTCACCCCCCCTGACTTCCGTGCACTGTCCTCCCTTGAAGTCCTGTCCCCCCTTGAAGGTCTGTCCCCATCCTGAAAGCCTGATGCCCCCCCCGACGTCCGATACATCCCCCCCCCCGGCAGGACCACTCGCACCCTCACCCCGAAGGACCGCCGACTCCCCAACAATATCGGGCCAGGAGGGAGCCCAAACCCTCCTGGCCACGGCGACCCCCTAATCCCACCCCGCACTACATTACGGGCAGGAGGGATCCCAGGCCCTCCTGCCCTCGACGCAAACCCCCCCCCCCCAACGCCCGCCCCCCCCCAAGAACCTCCGCCCCTCCCCCAGCCGACCCGCGACCCCCCTGGCCGACCCCCCCACCCGCCTTCCCCGTACCTTTGTGTAGTTGGGCCAGAAGGGAGCCCAAACCCTCCTGGCCACGGCGACCCCCTAACCCCACCCCGCACTACATTACGGGCAGGAGGGATCCCAGGCCCTCCTGCCCTCGACGCAAACCCCCCTCCCCCCCAGCCGACCCGCGACCCCCCTGGCCGACCCCCACGACCCCCCACCCCCCTTCCCCGTACCTTTGGAAGTTGGCCGGACAGACGGGAGCCAAACCCGCCTGTCCGGCAGGCAGCCAACGAAGGAATGAGGCCGGATTGGCCCATCCGTCCTAAAGCTCCGCCTACTGGTGGGGCCTAAGGCGCGTGGGCCAATCAGAATAGGCCCTGGAGCCTTAGGTCCCACCTGGGGGCGCGGCCTGAGACACATGGTCGGGTTTGGCCCATGTGCCTCAGGCCGCGCCCCCAGGTGGGACCTAAGGCTCCAGGGCCTATTCTGATTGGCCCACGCGCCTTAGGCCCCACCAGTAGGCGGAGCTTTAGGACGGATGGGCCAATCCGGCCTTCATTCCTTCGTTGGCTGCCTGCCGGACAGGCGGGTTTGGCTCCCGTCTGTCCGGCCAACTTCCAAAGGTACGGGGAAGGGGGGTGGGGGGGTCGTGGGGGTCGGCCAGGGGGGTCGCGGGTCGGCTGGGGGGGAGGGGGGTTTGCGTCGAGGGCAGGAGGGCCTGGGATCCCTCCTGCCCGTAATGTAGTGCGGGGTGGGGTTAGGGGGTCGCCGTGGCCAGGAGGGTTTGGGCTCCCTTCTGGCCCAACTACACAAAGGTACGGGGAAGGCGGGTGGGGGTGTCGTGGGGGTCGGCCAGGGGGGTCGCGGGTCGGCTGGGGGACGGGCGGAGGTTCTTGGGGGGGGGCGGTCGTTGGAGGGAGGGGGGTTTGCGTCGAGGGCAGGAGGGCCTGGGATCCCTCCTGCCCGTAATGTAGTGCGGGGTGGGGTTAGGGGGTCGCCGTGGCCAGGAGGGTTTGGGCTCCCTCCTGGCCCGATATTGTTGGGGAGTCGGCGGTCCTTCGGGGTGAGGGTGCGAGTGGTCCTGCCGGGGGGGGGATGTATCGGACGTCGGGGAGTCGGCCGGGCAAGAGGGCTTGGGCTCCCTCTTGCTCCGATCGTGGATGCGGGTGCGGGTGGGAGTGCGTGCGAGCGGTCGTTCGGGGTGGGGGTGCGAGCGGTCCTGCTGGGGGGGTGAATCGGGCGTCGGGCGGGGTGGGAACTATGTTTAAAAACTTTTGTATACCGCGCTCAGGCATATAACGCGCGAGGGGTATGCGCGGTATGTAAAATCACGTATAACGCGCGCGTTATATCCGCGAAAATACGGTAACCCTCTTTCTTCAGAAGTCTGGAAGGTCCCCTCATTTAGCTCTTTTGAGACTACTTAGGGTTACCAGACATCTGTGGAAATCTGGACATGTCCTCTTTTTAGAGGACTGTCCAGGCTCCTTGACAGACTTTCCAAAACCTAGCATTTGTTAGTGTTTTGGAAAGTCCCTACAAGCCACATCTGGGGGGCCTCTGAGCATGCGCAGATGACGTTACATGCATCTGTGCATGCTCCAGGTCCTCCAGACACGGCTGGTGCTCCTCGCAAAAAGAGGAGGCTTTCTGGGAGTGGGGCTTGAGGGCGGAGTAGAGCAGGGCTAGAGGCAGAACTGGGCAGGGCTGGAGACGGAACTGGGTGTGGCTGGGTCAGAATAGGGTGGGACTAGAGGCAGAACTGGGCGGGGTCATGTGTCCAGGGTTTTCATATTTTAAGTATGGTAACCCTAAGATTACCCTCCTCTCCCTCTTATCTCTGTACAAAAAGTTATTTTCCTCTCCTAACCAGTCACTTTCTGTGCAGGCAAATTCATAGGAAAGTTAGTGCAGTCCACAAGGACCCTGGTTAGACCCAGGTTGTTTTCTCATAATGTTTCTTTGCAGGCCTTCTTGTGGCTGATGATGGCATATACACCCCATCACATACCCTCCTTCTCAGCTGAGCTTCCTGTTTGTCTGGATTTACTGCTCAGGACCAAAAATCAACATTTATGTATGATTTTCCCTGTCTACCACTCAAAAATCATATGCCTGCAATGATAAATACCAACACTTTAATCGGACATTAATATTTTTCATTAGGTTAAGCTACTTTAGGGGTGTATGGTTCATGACAAAGGTAAACTGCCTACCGAGGAGATGATACTGGAGTGTCTCCACTGCCCATTCACCACCAGGCATTCCTTATCAGTACTGGAGTACAGCTATGGTATATTATGGAGTGTTCCTCGTCTCCCTCCCCCTGTCTCAGGACCAGCCCCAGCCCGACACCAGAGGCATCAGTTTGCAGAATGAATTCTAGATTAAAATCTATATTTTTCAACACCAGTTCCCAACGGAGAGCATTTTTAAAATATGTGAAAGATCGATCTGCCTCCTCATCCCACTGTAATTTAAGATTAGATTTGGAATAACCTCCCTAATAATCTAATTTGGTTAGATTAAATGCTTCTTCTGCAAAACTAAGAATGAATCATCTGTAATAATCAATCATGCCTAAAAACTGGCACTACTGTTTCTTAGGTTTTGGGGCTTGTACCTTCTGAATGGCTTTGACCTTTGAGGACAGGGGCTTAGCCCAGCCTTACCCTATGCAATAGCCTAGGTTCTGCACTTCTCTCTGCTCCAGGGCACAATTTTTTGGCCAGCTTGTCTAAGAGATTGACAGACTGTCTCTAAATTCTGTAGATGCTGTTCTCAATTCTCAAAGAATATGACTGTCATTTAGGTAAATTTTTGCATAATCACTATGGAGTCTAAGCAGCTGGTTCATTATCATTTGAAAGGTTGCTGGGGCCCCATGGAGACTGAAAAGAAGTACAGTGAACGGGTAGAGCTCTTGATGTGTGTCAAAGGCTGTTTTTTTCTTTGGATCTTTCCTCTAGAGGAATCTGCCAGTATCCCTTTGTGAGGTCTAAAGTGGACATAAAGGGGTAGATTCTGTAAAGCATGTCTAAAGTTAGGCGTTGTTTCGACGTCCAACTAAACGTGAATCTATAAAGTTATACATCCTTTATAGAATCACGCTCAGTGGCGCTCAGCGTCAGATAGATGTCCACATTTTTAGACATCCTTTAGAGAATCACTCTTTAGACGGAAGTTAGACATGCATCCAATGTCCTTAACATTATAATGTTTTATTATTATGACATTATTAGAATGGCAATTTTATGCTGTTTTTCATTAAAATTGAAAGCAGTGAAATGTTGGCACCAGTATAGTTTATTTTTTTAATCAATTCTTTTTTTAATTTCACTTCTGTCATAGGGAGTGTGTAATTTAAACCAGCAACATCAGGGTAGAAGGCTGTAGGTCTGACCAGTATGCTACAGAGTGATCTAATGAAGTACATAGAAATTGTAAAACTAGGTCTTATAGGCATTGAAAAGCAGGTCTACTTTTGAATGTAGTTTGGGCGATCAATAGGTGTGAGTTATGTGGACAGGACTTAGGCGGGATTTGGACGTCTCCAATGTGTTCTGCTAAATAGGTTTATGGGGCTTTTATTTTTGCTTTATTAAGCTCAAAATACATTTAATAATGCACCACGAGCTTACTGGGAGTTAGGCAATTCCACCCCCTACTCCCCATCCCCAAAGGGTTGCTGAGAGATTCAGTTTTGCTCTCCAACGTACCAGGGTTGGAAGCCCTGAAGTCCTATTGTTCCCCCCTTAGACAGTTAAGGTTAGACCCCAACTTAGGTATAAATGAACCTTTTCTTACAAGTCTGAGAAAACCCCTCACTTAGTCCTATTGAGACTACCCTCCCCTCCTCTCCCTCTTATCTCTGTACAAAAAGATCATTTTCCTCTCCAAACCAGTCACTTTCTGTGCAGGCAAATTCATATGCAAATTAGTGCAGCCTACAAGGATCCTGGTTAGACCCAATTTATCTTCCCATAATGTTTCTTAATGTGGCTGATGACGGGACATATACCCCATCACACAAACAGAAAACAGCTGTATATTAGAACCTCTAAGTTTTTGCTCTATGTGGATAGCAGAGACCTCTAGTGACTCTACTAAAATACTAGGTTAGATGTCCACCTAGATCAGTATTTGAGGAATCAGAAGTGCTGCTCTGGCATGTGCAAAAACATGTCCTCATGAGCCTGCCCCTGCCTCTGCCATTGCCACATACCTCTTCTCCCCCAACACTTTCTTTCATGCTGGCTCCAGGCTTAGAGTAAAAACAATGCAGGACCTGTAAACACAGGCTTGTGTTTAAGTGCTCTCTTGTGCCACCCCCTTCAAAGCAGCTTTCCTGTAGGAGGCTAGACATAGCAATACTTCATGTGGTCCTACACTTACAAGGCTCACACATCATTCATTATTCGTTAATCTGGGACTTGACACTACGGATGGTAAGAGGCCCAGAAGTGGGAAGGGAAGAGGCAGGGAAAAACTAGACACTGGGCAGGGTAAGAAAGGGGAGATGAGATGCTGCCAAAGGAGGAGGTATACAGGAGGGCAGAAGAGATGTTGGCCAGCTTGGGAGGGCATAAGAAAAGGAAGGAGAGAGGCTGAACTGTAGGGAGTAGGGCATTAAACCACCCTTAGGCCCGCCCTGTGATTTTGGCTTGCAAATTCTCCTGCAGCTAACCCCTAATGGTCAGACAATACACCTTAAAATTATAATACATGCAAATCCATAACTAACATAGAGAATGACATTTTAGAAAGAACTTCCAGCCCTTAATAGGGATAGCCAAGTAAGTACGGTATGTCATTGGTGGAGCTAGTATTTTAGAACAGGATCAGCCAATGTACAGCCTGTTCTAAAATACATGAACATGGATGGCCATGTGCTGGTGCTATCTGGCATGAACATCCATTCTCAAGCTTATATGAAAGTGGTGTACTAAACATGTCTAAAAACCCGCCCAAGTCGGCACATGGATGACCTAAAAGACAGATCGTCCAAGTGCCGATAATCAAACCTATTTTTTGGATGTATTCAGAGACTTTTTAGGCCTCTGAATGCCGCTGTGCACCCAGAGCTAAAAGGGGTGTATCTGGAGGAGTGGTTAGGGCGGCATGTGGGTGGGATATGGGCCGACCTAGACTTAGTCGTCCTGCAGGGCTAATTGAAGGTTTTACGAGACTTCCTGGACAGAACTTAGACGATATAAAAACAGGTATAAGTGCCCAAAAAGGTATCCAAAGTGACCAGATAACAACTGCAAAGACAAAGTACAGACCACCACACACTCTCCCAGTGTTCACTGACCCTTTCATACCCCTGAAAAGATCAGAATAAAAATGTACATACCTGTCTCCAGAACATCAGCACCTAGTAGAGCTGCACACAGGTCTCTTAAATAGCCTGGGGGTAGGCTAGTGAACCATAGAAAGGAGGTCCCAGACCCATAAGTCACTCTAACCACTACATTTATGGTGGAACATGTGCACCCACCAAAACTCTGCCAAACCTTACTCTACTGGATAAATCCAGCAAAATTCCTCCCCCCTTCAAAAAAACAACAAAAAAATGGTATTACCTAAAGAAATTATCAAATTATTTTGGGATCTTTTTCCTGGTAGTGGAAGTGTCCTACTCTTTTTGATAATTTCTTTAAGAAATACCAGGGTTTTTTTGGGAGCATTTTGCTGATTTTTTTCAGTTTTTTTTAATCAAAATGCTCTTTTTTTCTGGTATAGCTAGATGATGATAGGATTTTATGTTCCTGGATAAAATATTTTTTAGATAGCTTGTTCTAAGTTTTAAGTTTAAGTTTATTTAAAAAATTTTTATACCGCTTAATCAAATTTCTAGGCGGTGTACAGAAATAAATAATATCTTAAAAATATGCTTGTTGAGCCTTTGATGCTATTTTCACATTTATTATTAAGAGGACCTACAACAGGAAAGGTGTCAGCATCCACTGATGGATTAAGGAGGGGGTCAAGCCTTAATCCATCTAGTAGTCATCTGGTCATTCAGAATATTTTTTAACACTTGAGCATGATTGAAAAAGATCTAGATAAAAACATATTTCTTCTTAGCCTTAGATGTGTCCTCTTGTTCCATTGCTGAAGGATTCCTAATTTTGAGGCTGCCCCAGTCCCACCCAAAACACGTCCACAACATGCTTCCTTGTTATTTAGACAAACTCAGTGGAAAACATCCAAAATTCTGCCTTTTTGAAAACTGCGATTTAAAACTTTTCAGCAGATGTATGTGATTTTGAGATGCCTGCTTCAAAAATGAGCACCATATTGGTGTAAACTGGAGTTAAAATACAGTGATGGACATGTTCAAATGTTTAAACCCTCCCCCCTCCTTTTACTAAGCCACGGTAGAGGTTCCTACCACGGCTCAGAGCATTAAATGCTCTCTGATGCTGCTCTGACTCTCATAGGGCTCCTTTTACAAAGGTGCGCAAGTGATTTTAGTACGTGCTTAGCGTGCGCTAAAATGCCGCGTGTATTAGCCGCTACCACCTCCTTTTAAGCAGGCATGCATGAGCTTAAAACACTAGCATACCTTTGTAAAAGGAGACCATAGAATTCCTATGAGCATCAGATCATTTAGCACATTTTGCGCTCTGGGTCACAATAGAAACCTTTACTGCGGCTTGGTAAAAGGGGGAGGGGGGTTAATGAGAAAATATTGCATATGCACCTCCCTTTTAATGGCTCGCCATTTCTTCTTGCAGTCCTCCACATCCCGCTTATGGTGGTGTACTGCATTGAGGCGGTGAACAATTTCGGTCCAGAGCTTGGGGGCGAGAAGAGGCACTGGTGGTGAGTGTGTACCTCTTGCACCAGCAGTTCGGTCTCAGCCTGGGTGAAGTTGGGCTTTCTCGCCATAGGTTTCAGTGCTTTGGGAGCCATGGTGTCAAAGTATCCACACTTTTGATAATATGAAGTTAGACGTATTTATACACAATTAAGCACGTCCAACGTTAGACGATCTGACGTAATACGTTTATCTGGTCGGTTATGGACAAATCCGAAAGACGTCTAGCCCACGTTCCTTGGTACGTTTAAATTTTGAGGGCCGGGATACGTCAACATCACCACGAACTTCCATCTCCTGTCTGTTCGGAGACACCTTCCTATCTACTGTTGCAATCCGCACTCGTTTGCTGGATGTTACACATTACATGGGCTGCCTTTTCAAGCCTGTGGCTGTACTCAGGTAAGCAAGTATTCCTGCTTCATCTATGATGTTTGAAATGCTCATAGTAATGTCTGGGGCTCACGTTGCTGGTCCCCCCCTGGAAAGGCTGTGTGAAACAGCGTATAGAAGAAGAGTAGGGGGGGGAGAGCCACTCGTTATTGGGGGGACACACCTCTTCCCTCTCCCCATCCTCCATCCCTGCCTGGGGGGGGCTTCCTTATCCCACAATGCCACCTCTTTCCTCCAATGATTGTTTCACCTCACCCCCCTCCCCTGCCTTACACATCCCTGATCCTGGCCACAGGTGTATGTGTGGCCGTGTTGGTGGCTCTGCTGTTACAGCTTTTAGGTGTCATTGGGAGGGGGGGATACCTTCTCAGTTGTCACTGCTCTGCTTCCTAGTGCCTCACCTTGCACATGTGTTGCTCTTATGGCATCTACCTGATTGCATATGATTCCCAGCATTGCACAGCAGTCACCAGCTGTCCTGTACATGACTCCTCAGTCCTAGGATGTCCCATCAGTCTAGGGTTAGCAGAGGCCTCTAGAATGAGGGGAAGCTATTCACGCTGTCAGGTGGTACTTGCATTGCAAATCATGGGACCCATAAGTCTATGTCTCTCCCCTCATTCTAGACCTCTTACTAACACAACCTCTGTCTCAGGTCCTGCATGTGACATGGTCTCATCCACATCTCACTTACAAGATGGGCACCTTCCCACTTTCAGTAGGCTGCCTGACCTTTTGTTAGGTGCAGGTCAGTGACATGACATCAAGAATCACACATGACACCCAGTTTAGAGGTAGATATCTGTTATTTATTTTGTTCTGCTTTTGTTTTGTCATGATTCATATATATGTCATGAATGCTAGACCACCTGGTCACAAAAGACTGTCATAGAACATTCACCATACATATATGTACGCTTTATGAGAAAACACAATATCATACTTATGGTAACAACATGGCACATGCCAGGCTGATTGGCCCAACATGCCTGAAACAGCTCCAACCTGTGCAAAGTAAGCAAGCAGTTCTCAGCCTCACATACGTTTTCATTTGTAAGCGACAGCAAATATCTGTGAGGGCTGTCCTGCTGCAACAGTCTCTGTCTCCAGAGGTTGTGGCCTCTAATCTCACTGCTGCTCCCTGTACCCCTGGCCTGGTTACATCATCATCATCCATTGGCCCATAGGTTAGGCAAGCTATCTGTCACCTCAAATATGCTGCCTACCATTCCCATGTTGTCAGTGTCAATCGTTAGGGCCTCCTCACCACATGCCATCTGATGGCAGGGTCTTTCCATTTCACTGCATACCTGTGTACCACTGATATGGAGATGGTACCCTATATTGCATATACCACTGTCCCACCATATGCATGTCTTCCTACCCTAGGCATGGGATTAGAACACACCTTCAGTGCAACTATTGCACACCTTAACCATCACTGTACAGTTTGCATCTGTACATCACATCTCAACACTTGCAATCATTGGCAGAGAATACGGTGACAGCATTGTAGCCCACACCCAGTAACATCAAGTAGGTTAACATCCAAGAATGCCCAAATGAGATACAGTAGGTAAAGTCTCCTGAATATGCGAAGGAGAAGCCGTATGATGTCCCTTCAGTCATTGGATATCTGCCAGCTACCTGTGAGCTGTTAGGGACACTGTTGGTAACATGATTGGGGCCTCAATGGTCCATTGCCAGCATGGCCCTCAGGTTTGCCCCTTTGGCTCCTCAACAGGCTCCTGAAATATGCCAACCAGCTGGCGCAGAAGGCTCACAATCTCTGACAATGTCTGCATTGTTTCCCTCCTCCCCTCTTGCAGTTCGGTGCGCATTGCAGAGACCATGTTCAGCAGCTGTCCATGTGCCTCAGGAGGGGGGAGGAGGTATTGGGGCCGCTGGCTGGAATTCATGGGGTGGGGCTGGTGCTGCTGCCTCCACAACCACCTCTTCGTCCCCTTCAAGCGGGGGCATATCCTCATAGAGGTCAGGGACCTCCCATGCCCCCTTCTCCTCCACCACGTGCTGCTGCTGCTCCACCTCTGCCACCACCTGTGCCTCCACCTGGGCCTGGTCCCCCCCTTTGGACACTTCCATCACATTTTCCGGTGGCAGACTTTCCTCAGAGGCAGAGTAGCCTTCCTCCTTCTGCTCTGCTTCTGCCTCCGCCACTGCCTCCCTGGCTGCTTCTTCGCACATATCCACCACCACCTGCTGGGCTATGCCCTCAGCAGCATGCTGTGCACGACCTGTGTGCAGTAAGAATATGAAGTCAGGGTTACCATATCGTGCATTGGTTGCATACTACATACACAATTACCTATCAACACCCCTCCCACCCCAACCCAGTGACACTAAGTGGGAGACAGGTCAGGCCAGTGTCTGAACACATATGTAAACTACTTTCTGTGTACAGTTACACCGGTATACATCTAAACAAAAGGTGGCCAGGCTTATGCAGGTGACACTGAGTGGCCTTGATGTATATGTTGACACAGTGGACTGACCGGTATCTCATCAGCCACATTTTGGATGGCAATAGGTTGCATACCAGAACAGCTGCCAAGGAAGAGCACATTGACAAGAAGGTAAGCTTTGAGAGGTAGCAGACATGAGATGACATAGAATAGAGGGTAACAGGTGCAACTATGAAGCACACATGATGCTTAGATTCTGATCGTGTCTCTCTGAAGCCCTTCTCTGCAATGACCTGCATTGTCAGGGAGGCGTACCTGACCAAGGCATATATACCTACACGACAGCAGGCCTGACATTGGTTTGGAGGTATGAGGGTGACCTCCAGAGCAACATGTGACCAGCAGCCTCTGAGGCCTATATCCCTTGTTCAGGTATGCCTCCTTGACAATGCAGATGATTGTGGTGAGGGGCTTCAGAAAATGAGCACTAAGTATGCTATCAGCGCCGATATCAACTGCAGAGATATTCATTGATCTGACCATTACCTCCCGTTCCTCCATTATAGCTTTTTAGCATCTGATAGTCACCTCCACGTTTCAGGATTTCTGGTATTTATTACAAGGCAGCTGTCATAGCTGTGCTACTGACTTTAGTGTTTTTTTTGGGGGGCTGCCACTTACATCCAGCTCGGAGGCGGTGTCTGGTGCACCGGATGAGGGCTGTGTTCTCACGGTGGACTCTGCGCCACCTGCGCTTCAGGGACTCGAGGTCCCGGTACACACCATAACGCCTGGAAGAAAGATATGGTGGAGAATATGGTCAGGTGACAATCCTTTTCAAACATATGCAGCGTTATGAGGGCACTGAGCACATCACATCTGTCATGTATATTCTGATGAGGTAAGGACCTATCCAGGTATTAAACATCAGCCTGCCAAAATATTGTTATCCTTCATTATCTATCTATGTTTCCTTTATATATATATATATATATGCATGCAACACAGAATAAGCAAGCAGGTCCTTGACAGATGGGGGTGGGAGCAATAGGTGACAGGTTATGTGACTAGGACACACTGGCTACATAGTGATAGGTACTGGGGGGGTTCTCACCTATACAGGGTGTCCCGTATTCTGGCCCAGGCCCTCATGGCGACGTTACGGGGTGGTCTCCTGCCATTGTGGCCAAAGATCCGTGCCTCATACTGGAGACAGAGCTCCACTAATGAGTCTGTCTCTGCTAGTGAGTAGTTGGGCTCCCTTCGCTCCACCATCACACCCGCACGCACTCACAGATGCTCTCACACACACACACTCACACACCCTCTCCCACACTCACCCTGGTGGCCATACACTCTTCCTGGCACGCCCTTCCTCACTACACTATCTCTCACTCCCACAATCGCTCACACTGTCACTCCTGTCTGTCTCCCTTACAATCTCTCTCACTTGCTCTCACACACACACTCACAGAAATACTCTCCAATCACTCGATCCCACTCAGTAATCAATTTAAACTCTCCTAACCTCCACCAAACTCCAACCACTCTTCTGCTCCTCACTAAACTCCTACTACACCAACAATGGTCGCACTTCCACGTGGTGGTTTATATATGGGCATGCAGGACATTGTTGGGGACAGTGTGACATCAGTGGGACATGTGCCAGGCCAACTAATAGATAAAGAGCGCTATACGACTAGCAAGTTGTCTAGCGGAACGTGGCAAAAATAGTTGTACGTCCTGTTTGGACGAGTGACATTTTGGTAGGTAAAGTTGGACGCTTCGGTATAGTGCATGTGGACGTGTTTCTGGTGGACATGTTACGTGCCGATAATTGACAGGCTTGGACGTCTTTCGATTATCGACACATTTCCCTGGACATCTTCCGCCGCCGACGCATAGAGCTTTTATACGACTTATTGTTTATGCCCCTCAATTTGTCTGCAAAATATGCCTTTCTCCTTCACTCTAACAAATGAGCAGGTCTACTATATTTTTATGTTTTGATTTTAATGATAAATTTTAATGTTTTGATTCTAATATGAGATTCTAATTTTGATTTTAATATAAAAATTGTAATTCCTGGAGATGGCCAGTCTCTTACTAATTTGGAAATCACTTTGAATGCCTATTGAGGTATATTAACAATTCATAAATGCAATGCAAAAGTTTGTAATGGCCTGGATTCTATAAATGGTGTCATAAGATAGGCGTCAATAGTGCCCTATCAGTACCTAACTTAACCCTTTCAGGACCATAAGGATCGTAGGCCAATTTTTGTGGTTTTGACGACATTTTTATGGTAAAAAGGGCTTGCAGATGCCAAAAAATTGATTTTTTTTGTGAAATATCATTATTTTTTTTAAAAAAAATCACACTTCTGGCTTATGGACAGTGTGGCAAGTGAATCTTCTCGTCAATCTGGCAACGACGCTAATGAATGAATGTCGGAACCAGTTTGTTTACATAAAGGCAGTATCATATGGAGTCCGTACATATCAAATTTAGAACTGTAGACTATCCCAATCAAAATTTATAGGATTTTAAAGTTATGGGACAAATATGTCCCTTGGTCCTGAAAGGGTTAACCCTCTGTTACAAAACTATAGCGTGCTTTGTAGAGCGTTGGAGGTGTTATTGCTGTGGTCAATGCTAAAAAACACACTATGGTTTTGTAAAAGGGGGGGGGGAGGTTATCTTGAAAATGCCATTAAAATTGAAAAAAAAAACCCTCATAAAAGAAAAAATGTATGCATGTACTGGTGCCTATAAAAACAGTGCCAGAATCGCGCCTACAGAGGCATTTTATGATGCCTAAAGAACCAGAAATGGTATTAGGTATTGTAAAGTGCCTCCTTAGGTGTGATTCACGTGAAAGGTAGGCTCCAGAAATGTAGGCCTTGAAAACCCTGGCTTACATTTCCAGCGCCTACTTTATACATGGCCGTAATTCTGCATGTGCAGGTACATGATTGACATGCAACCAGTGCCAGATTTGGAGGTGCCGATTGCAGAATCCGGCCCTAATTGCCAGAATTAATATACGGTAACAGCAAAACCTTTGTGTTAACAGTTAGCGTGGATTTTGGATTTCCTATTTTATTAATAGAGAAAAGAACATAGGAATAGCTTTTCTGGGTCAGACCAACGGACCATCAAACCCAGTAGCCTGTTCTCACGGTGGCCAATCCAGGTCACCAGTACCTGGTCAAAACTCAAAGAGTAGTAACATTTCATGCTACCAATCCAGGGCAATCAATATGAACATTTTCAATATGCATTATACTTACATTTCAGATAATACAAAGCAGTTAGCTATACCAATATAGGAGGCATTAACCACGCTACATTATTTGCTGTGTAAACAGGAGAGAGTAATTAAAGTATGGTTAGTCAGGCTTTTACTGCACCTTAGTTTACCAAGGCAATGACTAACATGCAGTATTAGTGCAGAAGCATCAGGTTACTGTAATTTGTAACCCAATGCCGCTGAGTTGCATCTTAAAGGGGTGGGGCAGTCATAAATGTCCTCTTTCCGCCTAAATCTCTGCCCCCCATTTTGATCCCCCCTCCTGAAATCCCCCTTTCATAACTCCTTCTCCTGAACTCCTGTGCATTACAACAGTCTTTCCTCGAGGAGCAGCCCTGGCTCACAAACACCCCCTCCCCTCCCCAGATTGCCTGGGTCCACCTAATTATATCCCTGATATCTAGGGGTTATGGACAGGAACCATCCCCATTCACTCTTACCCCTGCAAACACCAGGGTCAAAATGAATTGCTGAGCAATTCTTTGTGTGCTTTATTTTCTTTGACAGTGGAATGTCATGTTCTGCCACTATTCTGAAATCATTCAGAATAACACCATATCCAGAAAATATAGCATATTAGGCACACTCACATGGTGTTCCAAAACTCTGTACAAACATGAGCTAAACTTTTTAAGCTATGCACAGCATAGGAAGCAACCCAGGGTCATGCATTTGTCATAACAGAAATTATTGCCGAATGCAAAACCCAATAACCATAAACAAGATGAATGGACCAGCAGTAAGTGGAATGCAAATTCAATGTGTGCCTTTGCAAGCATTGCTGCAATGCTGAGTTGCTTTACCAGGTTAATAGTCTGGTTAAAAGATGCATATATTACAGGGGACAGCTCAGGGGTAATGAAAATCATTGATAGATGTGTTCTCTGGGCATAGCAGGTTATGAATGAGTCAGAAATGGCCCGAGTCCTTCATTAGCAGAATACCAAGAGGGTACAATATCATGATGCTAAAGGGGTCAGTTAATTTACTCATAGTGAGTCCTTTCCCAATCTTCTGTACGAAATTCCATATGGCTCTGCTATAGATTTCACATGAAAAGTAGGTAAAGAAATTACAGGCCCCAAGCAGGAGTCCCTCAGTGAAACCCAAAGAAACTGGCTCGTTATCAGGGAGGATGGGATGGGAGGTTGACTGCAGTCTTCTTTGTTTTGGCTACATGGTGCAAGCTGTGAAGAGATATTGATGTATGTTGTATTTTTACAATTGTTAATATGAAAAAAAAATATTATTAAATGTAAAGACAAAATACGCGGGGCTCCTTTTACTAAGGTGAGCTAGCATTTTTAGTGTACGCAGCAGATTAGCACATGCTAACCCCACGCTATGCGGCTAGAACTAACGCCAGCTCAATTCTGGCATTAGCGTCTAGTGTGCGCGGCATTGAAGTGCGCGCTATTCTACGTGTTAATGCCCTGACGTGGCTTATTAAAGGAGCCCATAAAAACATAAAGAATATCAACTTTATTGAACCACGTCTATAAAAACTTTAATCATGAAAAAATAAACAATTGTGAAATTGCAATATAGCTTTAAAATAAAAATGAAAATAAAATAATAATAATGAAGGAAAAGACATTGCTCAATCAATTCTCATGTGATTTGTAAAGGAATGTTTAATACTAATCAGGCGACCAAATTTTAATCAAACATACACATCAAAATTTGTATATCTATATCACAGGTATTGATTACTTATGATAAAGCATCTGCATAGGTACTTGGTGAAAACTCATAAACTACGTTTCATTTTTGGAAGTTGGACTTCTGGAAGTATAGATAGGATAGAGGCAGTCCAATGAAAATCATTCACCACTAATATTACTACTACTATTTATTATTTCTATATTATATTATATTATTTCTACTATTTATTATTTCTAGTTAGTCCAATAAAAAAGGTATTATATTTTTCCTTTATATTTTTGTTTTATTTCTACATATTACCTTGAAGAATGACTAACATGGCCACCACACCATTTATTTCTATAGCGCTACCAGACACACACAGCACCATATATTAAACACACAAGAGATGGTCCCTGCTCGAAAGAGCTTAAAATCTATTTATGACAGACACACTGGACAAAAATAGTAACTCAATATATGCTGTTCATGTGGGGAAATACAAAGGGATAAAAGGTAAAGCGGGTAGGGGGCTACAGAGGGAATGATAAACGTATGCGGTGCTTTACAAATTGGTAGGGTTAAGACTTAAACGCAGTTTTGAAAAAGTGGGCCTTCAGCCCATCGTACTAGGTTGTTCCAGGTATATGTCACAGCAAGGCAGAACGGACAGAGTCACGAGTTGGTTGCAGAGGGGAAGGGTACAGACAAGAGATACTTACCTGATGAATGGAGTTCCTAGGGTGGAATATAGGGAGAGATAAGAGAGGGGAGATATTAAGGAGCCACAGAATGAATACACTTGTAGATCAGTAAAAGGAGTTTGAACTGTATGCAGAAGCGGACAGGGAGCCAATGAAGCGACTTGAGGAGGAGGGTAATGTGAGCATAACATGAGCGGAATATATGGCATGCAGCAGAATTCTGAACAGGGAGAGAGATGGTCTAGTGGAAGACTTGAGAGAATCACATTGCAGTAATCTAGGTAAGAGGTGATGAGAGCATGGATGAGGGTCTTGGCAGCATGTTCACAAAGGAAGGTCCAGATTTTAGTGATGTAAAGAAATAAGAGACAAGTTTTGGTGGTCTGTTGGATATACAAAGAGAAGGACAAAGATGAGTCAAAGATGATCTCGAGGTTGTGAGCCAACAAAACAGGAAGGATGAGATTGTTATCTACTGAAATGGAAAACAGAGGAAGGGGAAATTCAGGTTTAGGAGGAAAGATAAGGAGTTCAGTTTTGGCCATGTTTAATTTTAGATGACAGTGAGACATCCAGGTAGCAATGTCAGATAGGCAGGCTGAGGCTCAGGTCTGTATTTCCATAGAAATTCCAGGCATAGAGAGGTAGATTTGCAAATCATCAGCAAAGAGATGGTACTGGAAGCCACAGGAGAATATTAGTGTGCCAAGGAAAGAAGTGTAGATGGAAAAAAGAAGAGGTCTGAGGACCGAGCCCTGAGGTACACTGACCAATAGTGGAATGGCAATGGAAGAGTATCCTCCAGAGCATACGCTAAAGGTACGAAAAGAAAGATAGGAAGAGAACCATGAGTTAACAGAGCCCTGGAATCCAAGTGGGGACAGCGTATCAATGAGTAGGCGGTAATCTACAGTGTCAAACACTGCAGAGAGATCAAGGAGGATGAGGATGGAGTAGACACCTTTAGATTTGGCCAGGTACAGGTCATTGGAGACTTTAGCAAGAGTGGTTTCCATAGAATGGAGAGGGCAAAAGCCCGTTTGAAGTGGATCAAAAGTAGCTCGAGATGAAAGATAATCAAGACAACGGGTGCTGGACCACAGGTTCAAGTAGCTTGGATAGGAAGGAAATGAAGGAGATGAAGCAATAATTGGAGGGGCAGGTAGAGTCCAGTACGGTAATGTCCTACTTTTCTCTCTCTTGGAAACCTTCTCTGATCTAACGTTGTAACCCTTCTTCTATAACTCTTTTTGTAATCCGCTTTGAACCGAAAGGTAATGGCGGAATAGAAATCTGTAATGTAATGTAATGTTTTTTTGAGAAGACAGAGTATCCTGATAGTGAGATTGCAATGTAGGCCACAGTAAACCAGGTTTCCTTAAATTCAGAGCAGGCTGATTTTTAAACTCAAAATCTCATAAACCAGTCTTTTTTTTTTTTTAAGAGTTCCAGAGATGATCTGGGAAATTATAGACTGGTGAGTCTGACGTCAGTGCCAGGCAAAATGGTAGAGACTGTTATAAAGTAAAATGACAGAACATCTGAATACATAAAAATAGCTTATGTAAATATTTCAAAAGTATTGTAACATTTGTTTGTAGGACATCAGAATAACACTTGTTGGACCATAATAGCTGAAGAGCTATACCACAGTGTCTTGTCACTAGTCCCAATTTTTTTAGTGTTTTTTATATATCAGTGAAAAAGTGCATATACGTGCTTTAAAATATAACTTCAATAAATAGTAATAAGTAGTCTTCAATACTTTTATCTTGAAAGTTACTAGTTCAAAAGTTAATATGTAGTAAACTTAGCTTTGTGGTTGCACCGCATTGAACGATAACCATACTGCCGAGAGTCCACCGCCCTGACGCAGTTATACAGTGAAACGTCTGCTAGCTTTACGCTGGCGAAAGCGGACCAGCAAAGACAGCAGGATAATTTATTACACCTGCAGCACTTGAATATTCCCCTGCCTAAGCAAAAGCTAAATTCTTTATTTGATTTTTTGACAAATGCACTTGCTAACACAGAATTACTGCACAGTTGAGATACTGCTAGGCAGGAGGGGGAGAGGGGCCGATGAAGTGATTTCCCTATCCAGTGTGGTTGTGTAGTTAACATACTGACAATGCATGGTGATCTGAGGCCTCTTCCCCTTATATAAACTTTCAATGTTTAATGATATAGGGCTCCTTTTACTAAGCTGCACTAGCGGTTTTAGCGTGCATACGTGCATGCTATATGCTAATGCCAGCATTGAGCTAGCATTAGTTCTTGGCGTGTAGCGTGGGGTTACCACGCGTGGCAATGCAGCATGCGCTAAAAACACTAGCGTACCTTAGTAAAATGAGCCCATAATGTCTGAGATAAGTTTCATAGAAAAGCATTCACCGCTGTTTCTATCTAAAAATAATTAAGAATTTAACAAGAGAGGTATTTTTGAGAATAAATAGTGGGGGGTCTCCAGGGGTCTTTGCTGGGACTGTTGCTTTTCAATATATGCATCAATGATCTAGAGATGGGAATAACGAGATAATTAAATTTGCTGATAGCACAAAGTAAAAATGGTAAAAATGGTAAAAATCATGGAAGGACTGGTACACACCCAACTTATGGAATACCTTGACCAATTTTCCCTCCTGCACAAAACTCAATCTGGTTTTAGGCCTCTATTTAGCACTGAAACGGTAATTGCGGCCATTCTGGACAATTTGCGCTACTTGTTCAGTAAGGGCCTTAACGCCCTAATCATTCAATTTGACATGAGTTCCGCCTTTGACTTGGTAGACCATGGAAAACTGTTACAATGCCTAGACGCAATCGGAATCAGAGGAGAAGTACTGAACTGGTTTCGAGGTTTCCTTATATCATGCACATTCCAAGTCCGTTTTAATCACGATCTCTCAGATACATGGAGCAATCCATCTGGCGTGCTACAAGGATCACCGCTATCCCCTTTGCTCTTCAATGTTTACATGTCCTCGCTGGGTACACAACTATCCCAGCTGGGGATAAAACTATTTAGCTACGCTGACGACTTCACAATAATCATCCCATTCACCAACTATGTCTCGGAAGTCACCCCCAAAGCAACAGAAGTATTAAATCGGATGGAGCAATGGATGACCGAATTCAGACTAAAACTAAACTCAGAGAAAACTAGATTTTTCAAGCAGCGCCATACCCACTCGACACTAAAGCACCAATGTGCATTAACAACCTCAGCTATCCAATTCAACCCACTATGAAGATATTGGGTGTAACATTGGACCAAAACCTGACCATGAAAGATCAGGTGGACTCCTTGATCAGAAAAATCTTTTATACCCTCTGGAAACTTCGGTCCATCAGAGCTTACTTCGATGCCTCATCATTTCGAATTCTAGTACAATCCCTTATTCTGAGTCAACTCGATTATTGTAACATCGCCTACTTGGCAATCCCCCAGAAATACATGCGGCGATTGCAACTGGTTCAAAATACAGCGGTTAGACTACTTTGTGGATTGAAGAAGTTTGATCATGTGACACCTTCCTATCGACTTTTACACTGGCTACCAAAGGAGGCATGTGTGAAATTCAAGTTTGGTTGTTTTTGCTTAAAGGTATGGATTAGCCCCTAAATACATAACAGACCTTTTCTCTTTCTCAACCAACAGACACAAGCGAAGCTCACACCTGAACTTCGTTTCTCCACCGGTTAGAGGTTGTAAATTTAAAAGTCATCATCAACATCTTCTAGCACGTCAAGCAGCATTAAGGGGTAAAGACCTTGAACAATTGCTTGTGCCTACTACCTATGGAGAATTCAGGAAACGTCTGAAAACACATCTATTCCTGAAATATTTAGGAGACCAACCCATTCAATCTTAGTCCTTAATAATAATAATAATAATAATAACTTTATTTTTCTATACCGCCATAGTCAGGCGACTTCTAGGCGGTTTACATTGTAAGAAGGCTGGACATTCAGCGAATAACAAAAGGTCTTAATACAATACAATAAGTCTACTTACAATACCGTACAATGAGTCTAAATACAATACAATACAATACATTACAATGAGTCTAAATACAATACAATACAATACAATAAGTCTAAGTACAATACCATACAATGAGTCTAAATACTAAACAATAATCTAAAAGGGAAACTTATGTACTAATTGGAGTTCTATGGGTAGTGAGTACCTGAATACTTTAGTACTTACATATTAATTGGAGTTCTATGGGTAGAGAATACCTGAATACATGAAAGGAGCTTCTTGAGAGAAAGAAAAAGGCGTTTACAGGGGGGGAAGTCCTAGTGAGGGAGGGGACAGTTTTAGTCAATGAATTTGGCGAAAAGGGCGGTTTTGATCGATTTTCGGAATGCACTGTATGTCAGATTGGGTTCGTTTATGTAGTTTTTCAGCCAAACTTGCTGTCTGTTCACTTGGAACTTAAAGGTTCTGTCCAGGAATGATTTGTATCTGCAGCCTGTAATCTTTGGGTATGCAAAGATGTTTTTGTTTCTGGTTGTTCGAGTGGGGTTGTGTAGGATGAAGTGAGTTTGTAGGTAAGAAGGTGCTAGTCCCCAGGCTTGCCTGAAACAGGTGCAAGCAAATTTGAATAATATTCGCGCTTCTATTGGTAGCCAATGCAGCTTTTTATAATAGGGGCTGATGTGGTCGCTTTTTCTTAGTCCGAAAATTAGGCGAACGGCGGTGTTTTGTATTAGTCTCAGTTTTTTTTATTGTTAACAACCGAGCGCAAGAATCACCTGTCGCTAAATCTGTACTTTGTTCATTCAATCTATAACTCTGTTTATTCACTCAATCTGTAACATTTCTAAGCATTGTAAACCGCATAGAACTTCACGGTCCTGCAGTATATAAACTATTATTATTATTATTAAAGTTGTTAAATTGCAAAAGGATTGTGAAAAATTGCAAGACCTTTTGAGACTGGAAGACTGGGCATCAAAATGGCAGATTACAATTTAATGTATGCAAGTGCAAAATGATGCATGTGGGAAAGAGGAACCCAAACTATTTCTATGTGATGTTGGGTTCTATGTTTGGAGTCATTGTCCAGGAAAAGGATCTAGGTGTCTTTGTTGAGATACGTTGAAACCTTCAGCTCAATGTGTGGCGGCTGCTAAGAAAGGAAATGGAATGGAAAATAAAGATGAAAATGTTATAATGCTCTTGTTTTGCTCTATGGTACAGCCGTACCTCGAATACTGTGTGCAGTTCTGGTCACCATATCTCAAAAAAGATATAGCGGAATTAGAAAAGGTACAGAGAAGGGCAACATAAAAATGATAAAAGGGATGGGACGACTTCCCTATGAGGAAAGGCTAAAGCGGTTAGGGCTCTTCAGCTTGGAAAGGAGATGGCTCAGGTGTGATATGATAGAGGTCTATAAAATAATGAGTGGAGTGGAAAGGGTAGATGTGAATCACTTGTTCACTCTTTCCAAAAATACTATGACTAGGGAGATATGTGATGAAGCTACTAAGTAGTATATTTAAAACAAACTAGAGAAAGTATTTCTTTACACAATGTATAATTAAATTCTGGAATTCATTGCAAGAGAATGCAATGAAATCAGTTAGCTTAGCGGGGTTTAAAAAAGGGTTGGATAATTTTCTAAAAGTCCATAGGCCATTATTGAGATGGCTTGGGTAAATCTACTGCTTATTCCTAGGATAAGCAGCATAAAATCTGTTTTACTACTTGGAATCTAGCTAGGTACTTGGGATCTGGGTTGGCCACTATTGGAAACAAGATACTGGGCTTGGTGGACCTTTAGTCTGTCCCAGTAAGGCAATTCTTATGTTCTTATGTTCAAGAGTCCAAAACTGTAACCAAATTCAAAATGCATGGGATAGGCATGGGGGAAGCTTAAATAGAAAGAAGAGGGAAATATAACATGGCTGTTGAGGTGCTACCTTGCATAAGAATAGTGGGAGCTGAGTCTGATGCCAGACAGATTTGTATGGTCTGTGTCCTGCACATGGCAAGAGACAAAGAACAGTGGCCAAATCCAGAATGGAGGTGCTAAGCCCGATGCCAGAGCAACTTGTAAGGTCTAACGCCAGTATGTTGATCATTTCATTGTCACATACTGCGAGTGGGGGAACTGTGCAGCTTAGGAGGGAGGAGAAGGCATCTTGTAAGTTGAATACTGTCAGCAATACACCACATATCATCCCCATCATAGCTGGTGTAGTGATGACTTCACAACCAGCATTTAAACATGGGTGACCACACAGAGTGGTGACCACACTGAATGGTGGGCAAAGCTCTGGTCATCTTATTAAGCAGACTGGATAAACCGTGAGGGGTTTTTCTGCCATCATTTATTATGTTATTATGCTAATACCAAAAACATACAAAAAAAACCAACAAACAAGCAAAAAAGACTAAGGTCTGGATTCTCTGTACGGTGCTGATATTGGCGGCTGCGAATCATGTGTCAATCACATGATGGTGCCTGGAAAGATAGGCGTTGGAAATGTCATGAATCGCGTCTATGTAGGCGCTTTATAGCACCTAGCTACTTCCAGCATTAGCCACGCCCTTAGTGGCATTAGGCACTGGTAGACACCTCTGGAGGCACAATTCCAGTGCCTTTTCCAGTAGGCACTTTAAATTTAAAGTTATTTGCCATTTCAAACAGCAACTCCCTATTAATGTAGGTGCCGTTTATAGAATTTTCCCCTAAGGGTCTCTTTCACAAAGCTGCAATATCAATACAGCTGCAGTAAATGCACCTAAGCCCATTGAATTCTTATGGGCTTCAATGCATTTACTGTGGCACCATTGCTACTGCAGCTTTGTAAAAGGGACCCAAGGACACTGACACTGCCAAGGAGCACAAACATCCCACAGAGGAACAAGATAACCAGACACTCACAGTATTGCAGTCTGGCTTCAATGTAGACAAGATGGTGGTTGTATACTTATCATTTAAGATATTTCTCTAGATAAACTACAGGTGCTATTGGTCTAGTTTTAGCACCTGCTTGATGTGTAGACTCATCTTTAATTTGTGTTCAGCCAATGGAGGATATCATATAAACATATTAATAAAAAAACAACCCTATCCATTTTCCTAACAGGTAAATTAAAATCATCAAGTAAAAATAAATGAATCAAATAAGAATAAAAGAATTGTCATACTGGAACAGACCAAAGTTCCATAAAACCCAGTTTCCTGCTTCCAACAGTGGCCAACTCAGATCCAAGCAGCTACAAGATCCCAATTAGTAAAACAGATGATAAGCTGCTTATCCTAGGAATAATCAGTGGATTTCCCTAAGCTATCTCAATAATGGCCTAAAAACTTATCTTTTATGAAATTATCCAAACCTTTTTATAAACACTGCTAAGCTAACTGATTTCATCACATTCTCTGGCAATGAATTCCAGAGATTAAATCCAAGAGAGTTCTCAATATTTCAAAGGGCAGGAAATAGTTTTCTCTAAACCAGGTGGAAAATAAATTAAGACTAACCTACTTGTCTTGGCTGTTCTTCTTATGTTGCTTCAATCTTCACCTCACATTCATTCAAATTCAAGTCATTCTTATAAATTATCAACAATCCTCTACCATATTTAAACTGTCAAGGCTTCAAGATGAAACTAAAACAGAGTAGACCCAAGTGGATGATCAACAGTATCAGTCTGTTAACCAAAGCTCTGTTGCACAAAATAAATCTGGCTTATCAATTATATAAAAAGTTACAACTTTATTCCTGACTGAACAACCATTATTCATCATAATAGACAATTCAGCATGATTCCATCTCATTGGAGTCACAAGTTCAATCTTAACATGCACCAGACAAGCTTGTCTTTTTTGACTTGACACTGGTGGGGGCAATCTTTCATAGCGACCTCTCCCTAATACAACAGGAATTGTCTAGAAACTACATTTATCAACCATTTCAAAGTCAAGCAGGCTTCCAAAGACCCAGACTACTAAACTATGAAGTCTTCCCAAAGTTTGTAGGAAGGAGTGCATGAAGGAACTCCTTTCTCTCACTCTGTTGGCATGACAGAGTCAATAGAGATGACAGTAATCTCTCAAACATCACTAGCTGAGCAGTAACATACTACAGGACTTAGAGATAAAGCAGGATTTTGGATCTGGTTGGAGTCATAGAGATGTATAACTTGGCTCGAGAGTGTTCCTGACTCAGGGCTGGTTTCTCAAAACTTACCGGTAAAATCCAGCGAGTCATTGTACTGGCTATAGTGGGAGTAATTTGACTTTTAGAGGTGATTCTCAGCATAATAGCATGCTAATTATATACACACTATTTGTGCAGAGAATTACTGGTAAAGGGGGGATGGGGGAAACTGTGCCTGGCACTCAGAAGAGTAATTGCTAGGTATAGCTCATCCTGCTTGTCAAGGTTGCTCTCTCTGCCCCGATCTACTGAGCCTCAGGTCTTCCCAAGTCCTGCCGACTCAGCTGATTGCCTGGCAGGGAGAGCAACAGAAAGGAAAGTCCCCCCTCCCATGCCACCCCCCTTTGCCTGCTACTGCCCCCCCATTCTATACAAGAACAGCAGGAAGGATGCCCACTCACCTTCCGCCTCTGTCGTCACTGCCTAGACACCGACACATACACCCACACCCACACACGTGCCTTGGCAGGATGGATGCCCACTCCCTCCTTCCAGTGGGCCACCGGGGTCCCCTGAAAATCCCCATGCTCCCTGTATTTTAAGGGTGAAGAACCTTCCTTCCTCTGGGAACCTCATCCCCCTGCCAACCCCATATATTCCACCAACCCCCTCGTGCCACGGTATCTTAAGGTGAAGGACCCTCCATGCTAACCCCCGTGCCCCTTGTACCTTAGCATTGGAGAACAGATGGAGGGATGTCCAATCCCTCCGGCTGGCAGGCCTGCCTCATCAAAATGGCAGGCCATACCCTTCATGGTGCATCCTGGAATGCACTGGGAAGGGTCTAAAACTCTGATTTGCTCAGGCACCTAAGGCCATTTTGTAGTGGGGTCTGAGCTTTGAAGCCTTTCTTTCCTGTCGGTGCCTGAGCCAATCAGCCCTCAGGCACTGACTGGAATGTAAGACTATGACAACTCAGACCTGCCAGAAACTTTTACACGGAAATGTAGTATAACAAGGTTAGAGAATCATGTGGACAGTTTAGAGAATCATCCTGAGTGCTTATTTTAATATTAATGACTAGAGAATGATATGGGGAAAAAATGTATCCCCATCACTGCCTTGTCCCTGTGACCACTGGCCCCACCCCATTCCCACAGCATCTATACAAGCCTCATTACTGCAATATTTAGCTTATTCCTTCCTTATAAATCAAAGTTCTGGTTGCTGAAATAGAGAGATGTTCAGCTGGCAGGGTTTTGCTTATAAATTTTTATCAACACAACTAATATACTACTTTATCCTAAAGCAAAAAATATATATAAAATTTTTTTTCTATGTTTGTTGTCTGGTTTCTGCTTCCTCATCTTCTCCTCATTCATTTCCTTCCATCCACTGTCTGCCTTCTCTGTCTCTTCCATATGCTCTGTTACTGTGCCTTAGGCCATCTAAAACCCTTCCATCTCTCTCTCCACCCCCACCCCAATTGGTCTGCCACCCATCTTTTTCCCTATGCTCCCCCCATAGTTTGGAATCTCTCCCTTCCCTTCAGCGTCTGTTCTTCTGCACCCCACTTTCCCCAGTTCCCTTCAATGTCTATTCTTCCCCACCCCACCTTCCCCAGTTCCCTTCCACATCTGTTCCTCCGCACCCCACTTCCCCAGTTCCCTTCAATGTCTGTTCCTCCCTACCCCATCTTCTCCAGTTCCCTTCAGAATTTGTTCCTCTCTACCCCACTTTCCCCAGTTCCCTTCAGTGTCTGTTCCTCCCCACCCCACCTTTCCCAGGTCCCTTCACCTTTCCTCCCTATCTCCCTCCCTGCTCCTTACCTTCGTGGCAGGCAGTTTCTCTAAATGTGTTTCCTACCAGCAGCCGGAGCATTGAAATCGCGTGTGGCTGCAGGAAAGGTCGTCTCTGATGCAATCTCTGATGTAATCATGGTCATGTAAAAATTTTCTTCCCTGATACTACAGGGGGAGCAGAAACTGTTCACAGAATCTCTCAAAATGTCCCTCTTGAAACAAAAATCTTCCCTCCTTCTTCTTGACAGGCAGATTGTTACACCTGGAACATTCCATTTTGAAAAATCCCTGGGTACATTGATTAGAAACAAGCAGCCCTGATGTAAACACAGAGCTACATTAAACATTCATGTAAATAAGAAATATAAACTTATCTTTCCTTAACCATTGCATTGCAACATCTGTTTGCATCCCCCATGTCTCATCTTTCCTCTTCAGTAAGTAGAGAACTATACCACTAGAATAATTTTCTAATTTAAATGGTCTTCTACATGTATCTCTTCTTCAGCCTTTTCACATTGGACCTGCTTTTGTTTCCACATTAAACTGAATTGTGTCATTCCAGAGCTCTGCATTCCAGCTTAAATCTAACAACACATCTCTCTGAGAATGATAAAGTATAAGATACTATTTAACGAGTGCATGTTTAAAACTTATATTACTATCAGTGTGCTAAAATAAAAAAAATGAATGTAAAGCACATTCAGTATGAAAACATAATTTATTTATTTAATTTTCTATATTGTTCTCCCAAGGATGCTTAGAACGGTTTACATGAATTTATTCAGGTACTCAAACATTTTTCCCTGTCTGTCCCTGTAGGCTCACAATCTATCTAATGTACCTGAGGCAATGGGGGGATTGAGTGACTTGCCCAGGGTCTCAAGGAACAGCTGTAGCTGGTGATAGCTTAACTTACAAATATGTAAAGTGGCTTTTCAGACTCAGACTTCCCCATGCTAATCAGGCTAAAAGACTAGTTATCCCCACAAAAATAACCCTTCAGTATTGTGGTCCACTGACAACATTTCTTTCAACCCTCGACTCCTTGGGGCCCATATTCAGACTGTGGGAGGGAGGCTGGCTAACTCCTGTGGATGGCGCTGACTGTGTATATTCAATGTTCAGCCATTTCCGGTGACTGGCATCAAATATCCAGAGGTTATGGGGCTCATAATTGAAACAGAAAAATGTCTAAAAACCAGCCTAAATTAGCACTTGGACAACCTGGCCCATGTGCCTAAGGCCCCACCCACAGGAGGGGCCTATGACTCACGGGCCTATTCTGGTTAGCCCAGGCACCTTAGGCCCCACCTGTGGGCAGGGTTTCAGCCATCTGGGCCAATCCGGCCCCATCCAGAGCCGGCTGGCCTGCCGGATGAGCGGGCTTGGCACCTGTCTGTCTATCCAACATTTAACAGGTATGGGGGGTGGGATTAGGGGTGGGGGGGTCGTGGGGTTGGCAGGGGGGTCGTGGGTCAGTGGGGGGGTGATCGGAGGATAGGGAGGGTGGTCATTGGGGAGGGGGTTGTGTTGAGGGCAGGAGGGCCTGGGATCCCTCCTGCCCGTATTGTAGTGGGGGGTGGGGGGGTAAAGGGTCCGCCTGGGCAGGAGGGGTTGGGCTCCCTCCTGGCCGAATCAGACTCGGGGGGGTTGGTGATCGCGGGGCAGGAGGGCTTGGGTTCCTTCCTGCCCTGAACGTAATTGGGGGGTTGGGGATCGCGGGGCAGGAGGGCTTGGGCTCCTTTTTGCCCCGATGTTGTCGGGGGGGAAGTGATGTATCGTGGCAAGAGAGATAGGGCATCTCTCCTGCCGCGGGTGGCGGCAGTTCGGGAGAGGAGTGATGGCATCGCGGTAGGGGAGATGAGGCATCTCTCCTGCTGCGATCATTGCTGTAGAGGGTAGGCAGGTTGCTGGAGCCACTGAGCTGATCACAGCAGCCACGAGCAGCTCAGCGGCCCCTTTTTCGGCATTTAGATCTGTTTTGACTTCGTCTAAGTCAAAACGTATAAGTGCCGACTAGGCAACCTGTCAAATGTTTTGGTTGTACCTGCTGCACGCCTAAGTCTAGATCGGCCTACCTCCTGCCCACCGCCCTCCCTTTCCCCTCCTCTAAAAATGCTTCTTTTCTCTCTGTGCATTTAGAGGCAGGGGAAAGGCCAAAGCTGGTTTTAGATACGTCTAAAACCAGCTTTGATTATGGGTACTTGAATGATCAGGCTTTTTGATCGTCCAAGTAACCATTTAGGACACTTTTTAGATGTTTATTTTCTTTGGATTATGAGCCCCATAGGGTGTCATAACATAATAATACAACCTAAATATAATATTACATTAATCATTGAACTTAATTACACAATCCCATACTTTCCTAAATTTCTCCAAATTACATTTAATTGCATAAACTTTCTCACATTTACTGTACATACACAAACACAATAGTGGTTTTTAGCACAGGAAACCTTGCTGAATGCTGCGTGCTGCTTTCAGCAAGGTTTCCTGTGCTAAAAACCACTTAGGCTCCTTACATATATTTAACTTCATGCATTTGTACCATTGGGCAGCTGCACCTTTACACAATGATAATGTAGAGCAAAGCGTCCTACAATCCAGTTAGCCCACTAGCAACTCAATTTGAGGGTGGACTGATTTAATACAATGTTTAAGCTGGATCCATCTATAGTATTGATACTAGTAGCCCTACAATATCAGAAAATGGTGTCCAATCTTGTTTCTGTAATAATTGTCTGATCTGCCAGATACCAGCTTTCTTCCAAATCCCCCAATTAATAGTTGATCCTTGTATTTTATAGGTACATAGACTATATCACGTGAGACAATTGCGCACGGACATTGCCGGGCAGACAACGTCTGTGTGTGATTGTCTCGTGCGGTTTTGACTCGTGCGGTTTTGACATTTTATGTTTTGGATTATTTCATAATGAAGCCCAAGATGTTTCATTCCATTTAACAATGACAATTTTTTCTAATTCTTGAAAGGCAGATTGAGTAGCGATGATTACTGGGTTCTTACCAAAATCCCCTTCAATTGTAAATGGAATCAGTCTTGAACATTGCTTCCTCATACTTAAACCAAGCTGGCAAGTGTTCTATTATTGGCAAACAACATTTCATCACGTACAATGGCTCATCCCTATCATTTATGACTACTGTAACTCTCAGCCTTCCTTAACTCCATCCAAGATTATTTTTCTAAAGGCCAATTCTGCTTTAGAGCCCCACTAGGACTAGCCATAGTATCTGCAGCTGTTATAGAGACAGATATATATACAGTTTATGCAGATATTTGGGGAGTGGGATGGGGGTCAACGACAACTGGGAGAATGTGTGTGTGTGCGCGCCATATTTTCATCCCTCCAGTGGTAATCTGGTCAGTTTATGTACCTTTTTGGCCATTATTCATTTAGAAAACAGGTCTAGCCCAAAACATCCAAATTGTGCTGGAATTTTTGTAAAAAGTTTCATTATCGCTGTATAACGTCCAAGTGCTAAACCTGCCCTAATCCCACCCAAAACACACTTATAACACGTACCCTTAAGATTTAGACACACTGGAAAAAAAAAGGACCAAAAGGTTTCTCGTAAGTCAGTTTTGAAAATGCCCACTTGGACATTTTAACTAGTAAGACGTCCAAGTGCCAGTTTATGCCTTTTTTTTGGACATTTATGTTTTTATGAAAATGAGCCCCAGAGGATATATCCTTTATGATAAATATTCTGGATTATAAATTAGAGACTTCCTGGAAAATTCTAGGTATTATAATTGATCAGTATCTTACTATGACTGCTCAGATGAATTTTGTGAAAAATTGTTTCCGGATTATATGTAAATTGCGAAGAATATTTTCAAGTGGAAAAATTGGTTGAGTAGTCAGGAATGCAAAGATGCAATTGGAAGCAAAATATCTGATGTGTTAAAATGGGGGCAAGACATTTTATAGAAATATTAGTGATACGAAGAAGTGCAAAAGTGACATTGTGAGACTCAAAGGTGAAGGGGAAAAATATCTAGTAGCTGATAAAGATAAGGCTGAATTGCTCAACAAATATTTATGTTCTGTGTTCACAACTGAAGTGCCAGGAACAGGACCACAGAAAACAAACATGAATAAGGATGGAGGAATGGTAGATTTTCAGAAAGAAGGGGAAAACTGACTTTGCCCAAAGAAGCAAACAGCACAAGAAAAAGGGCAAGGTTGATGTCCTAATCCAACCAAGGCAACTTTATTTGTATAAATATCATCAAATATAGTTCCAACAAGGATCCAGGTTTTGGCAGAAAAACTGCCTTCTTCAGGGGATAGAACAACTGGTGAAGTTGTAATATGATATGAAGTTGTGATATCATAAATTATAGCGGTAAAACCTTTGTAGAACCATACAAACTGATTGTGTCTACTAGAGTTAAAAGTGCATTGTCATCTCTGTAAGTAAACATAGTTTCAAACAAATTTTAACAATTAATCCCCCCCATTTTATAAAATCGCAAAAGCAGATGGGGATAATATGAGATGGGGTCTAGCAAAACTTGAAGAATAGTCCAGTAATTGGCAAAGATTTAATGCAAAAAAACAAAACCCAAGAGAACAGTGTAGTAGGGGGTAAAGTACTTCTGTGTATAAAAGAAGAGGGGGACTTGGATGTGATTGTGTCTGATGATCTCAAGGTGGCAAAATAGATAGAAAAAGCAACAGTCAAACCAGGAGAATGCTTGGATGCATAAGGAAAGAAATGGCCACTAGGAAGAAGGAGGTGATAGTGCCATTGTATAAGTCTCTGAGGCCCCATTTTGAATTTTGTGTGTAATTCAGGAGAATGCACCTTCAAAAATATATAAATAGGATGGAAGACAACTATACATTTGGTTAGTGGTCTTTGTCATAAAACATATGGGATCAGACTTAGAGATCTTAATATGTATACCATGGAGGAAAGGTGGGAGAGAGTGGATATGAAAGAGACATTTAAATATCTCCATGATATTAATGTACAGGAGGTGAGCCTTTTTAAAATGAAGGAAAACTCCTGTATGAGAAAGTGTAGGAGGAAGTTAAGAGGTGATGGGCTCAGAAATAATCTAAGGAAATACTTTTTTTTTTTTTTTTTTTTTACAAAAAAGGTGGTAGGTAGATGCATGGAATAGTCTCCCTGTAGAAGTGGTAGAAACAAAAATTGTGAATTCAAGAAAGCATGAGACAGACACATGAGATCTCTTAGGGAAAGAAGATAGTAGATGCTGTGTTTGGCAGACTGGATGGTCAATTTGGCCTTTATCTGCCATCATGTTTCTATGCTCATATTACTATGTAATTAGACTACTGTAATTCTACATATGCAGGCCTAACTCAAGGTCTTTTAAAGTGCTTTCAGTTAGTCCTGAATGCTTCAGTATACATGATCAGTCATGTTCACATGCCTCTTCCTGATTCTTGCTCACAAAGTCATTTAATCAGGCTGTCCCTCTTTACTTGCCCTTGCTTCTCACTCCTTATTCCTCTTGCCATTCCCTTGGCTCAGCTGCTACTCTGCAGCTTTACAATCTAGATTTCTTCCTTTTTTTTCTGTCATCGTTATGAAATCTTCTTCTTGGGTCCATTTAACTTGAATCATCGCAATCTAATTTTAAAATGACATTAAAGTCTTACTTCATCAATGAAGCTTTTGATGGTGGTTAAGAATATAAAAGAGGGCAGTTGAAGGATACTTTTTTGCATCTTTCCTGCATTTACTCTGCTTTTTTGCTTTTATATTTTTCTTAGGGGTCCTTGTATATGGCCATTGATGAGAAAATAGGATATTTAGCCATTTTACCCAGCTGAAATGGCCTTAGCATGTGGGAAAGATCCTCATAATCTAATCCACAATTTATTAATCATTCTATACCAAAAAGGTTCAAGGCAATTTACATTCAAAGAGGCCCTAAAATCTATATAAAAATACAAAAACAATCAATAATTAAAATATCAGTATAACATGAATATTACAAGTCATATAAAAAAGTTTTCAAATTTATATGAAACCTTAAGTAATTGATATCCATCCAAATTGTAATAGCAACGTATGCAAAAGAGGAGTTGAGCTGTCGTTTATACTGTATTCCTCTAATCTGTAGAAAATGTAGTAACAAATTAGCACATAATCTGGTGGAAGAATAATGCAAATGAGAAAAAAGCATGCTAAGACTAATTTTAATCACATGGTACATTTTATCAAGCTGCGATAGAAGTTTTACGTATGGGCTGACATTGTAAATGCTCTTGCCAGCCCATGCTAAAAATCTCTAGCATAGCTTGATAAGGGGGGGGGACAGTTTGATAAGAGGGCCCCTTAGTCTTTACACTTTCTGTTTGATAAAATGGTGCTTCTTTCTAATTTTATATAATTTTAATTTTTTTTTTATTTTAAGAAAGGCAATATATCAGAACCAATAAACATAAACGTATTTATTAAAAAAGGAAAACTCACATACATTTAATAACCTAAGAAAAAAATATGGTGAACTCAGTTTGGAATATCTCTACCTGTAAATGCGTTTCTGCTTTCATACTATGACTTAGAAGAGCTTTTTAATATCTGTGAGCTGTATCTAAAAAGTAATTGTGAGTTTTATTGAAAGTGTTTCTGCCTTTTCTCTCCTTAAATTTAGTTTTGGTATTCTTCGTACAGTGGTGAATATTGATCTGAAAATTTGAGGCCAGACAGCAATCTTTCTATGTCTGATAATATTTCTCTAGGACAATGCACTAAGATGATTAAAATGAATCCTGGTGGTCAAGGAGAGCATGAAATGCAAGGCAATAAAGTCAGTACTGCCAATTTGTTTGCAGGCCATGCCCTTAAGTCAATTGGAGTATGTATGAAATAAAGCCATTAAATCTCATCTGTATTCATAAGAGAAGATGTAATGACTGACTTCAGACTTTGCCTTTATCATCTCCCAAAATAGACTGCACTAAGTAACATAGAAAATTATAGTGTGACTCTTGAAACAGGCTATGTAATGATCACCTAACCGACCTCCAGAAATATCATTTTTCTGTTGAAAGGTTCTGGAAAGGGTGTGTATAGAAAAAAAAAAGGCACTTTGCACGCCACCCAGAGGGATAATGTACGAAATCATTGTAGGAGAGTCATATTTCCCTTTTATACATTCGTGTCCATCTTTATATTTTGCTAGAATGCTGCGCGGTTCAGTAGGTGATACAATCATAGGTGAAGTTTGCTTGCTTTAGTTGACAAAGGATAAAAAAAGTCATACTGGTAGATGGGGCAGGAAGACCAATCTAGCATTAACATCTACAATGTTTAGGGGGTTACCACTTCCCCATACACCCCCCAAACTATTCCTATGGATGCAAAGCAAATCAATAATACTGTATTCATGAGCTATACATAATGATAATTTCTAATGCTTTATATATGTCCTACTTCTACTATTTATCACTTATGTAGCACTGAAAGGCATACACAGCACTATACATTTTGACATTTAATAAAAGGTCCCTGCTCAGAAGAGATTACAATCTAACTTGGAGAGACAGACATGATATATAGGGTTAGGGATGCAGAACCCAAGGTGAGAGGATTTAGGCTTTGAAAGCAGTCTCGAAGAGGTAAGCTTTTAACTGAGCCTTGAATACTGCCAGAGATGGAGCCCACTGTAGGGATTTGGGCAGCTTATTCCAAGCATACAAGGTAGAAGGGTCGAAGTCTGGTGTTGGTAGAAGAAGAGAAGGGCACAGAAAGTAGAGACTTACCAGCTGAGTAGAGCTCGTGGGGGGGGGGGGGAGTGGAACATAGGAAGAGATAAGTGAAGAAAGATAGTGAGGGGCAGCTGAATGAGTGCATTTGTAAGTCAGTAAGAGGAGTTTGAGTTGTATTCAGAAACAGATGGGAAGCCAATGAAATGACTTTAGGAGAGGGGTAACGTGAGTTTAGCGGCTCTCACAGAATATGAGTCGTTCAGCCGAATTCTGGGTGGATCGGAGGGAACGAGATGGGTTTAACGGAACAAGCTATGTAATGATCACCTAACTGTATTAAGGGAGGGATTCAGTAAATGTCATCCAAAGTTAGGAAAGGAAGATCCGTGTTAAACTAATATTCTGTAAAGGATGTTCTGCGGAGAATGTCCTTTGTAGAATTCTAGCATAGCGTTGATCTTGTGCCTAAAATTTCGTGTGATCACTTATACCTGTTGAAACCTAGTGTAAATGCTGATGTACAATGAATTCCACATTGCTCCTTGTGACCCTGGGCAAGTTACTTAATCCCCCATTGCCCTATTTGCCCCGGGACAAATAGGGAAAAATGCTTGAGTACCTGAATATAAACGTCCTAGGCTATAAGCGGTATAAAAATAAATAATAGCATTTGGGTGGTTTTTTTGGGGGGGTTCTTTGATACTATGGGGGTCCTTTTATCAAGCTGCGGTAGGGATTTAACATGCGTAATACCGCACGTTAAACCACCTGCCGTGCTATCCGCTAACGCCTGCATTGAGCAGGCGCTAGTTTTTTAGCCAGCCGCGGGGGTTAGCGTGTGATGAAATGTCCGACGCGCTAACCCTGCTAGCGCGGCTTGATAAAAGGACCCCTATGTTTTGAAGTTTTCCCTAATGTATTTTCTCTCTCTTCCTTCTTTCTACATATCTCTGCTATATAAATAAATATTTTTTCTTGGGTACTGTAGTTAGATTGTGAGCCCATTTGGGACAGAGAGGGAAGTTCAAAGAACCTAATCTGAATGTTTGCATCCGCTTCCAAGCCTCCGTGGCAATTTAGCGGTATATAAGCTCTGTAATGTTATTATTATATTTTAGGTCTGATTTTATAAATGGTGCCTAATTGCGCCTAACTTGTAGGCACTGGTCGGTGCAGTTCTCAATGGTGCTGCTTATAGAATCATACTTAGTGGCGCCTAGGTGTGCTTATGGGACAGTGGACATCCTTTTGGCAGGCCTAATTTACCAGTGCCTAACACAGTTGCCTAGCAATGCCTAAGTCAACCACACCTATTCTCTACCCCTCACAATGCCAACTTTTCAGGTAGGTATCGTTAGGACTCAACCTGGGTGCCACTTGACTAGAGGTGGGCAACGAAGGCCGGAATCCAGTCGGGTTTTTAGGATTTCCCCAATGAATATGCACAAGATCTATTTGCATGCACTGCCTCCCATTGTAGGCAAATGGAACTCATGCATATTCATTGGGGAAATCCTAAAAACCCGACTGGATTCTGACCCTTGTTGCCCACCCCTGCACTAGATCCTACACAGTATTCTGGGTGCAATCCTAATTTACATTTTTAATTTTTTTAATTGGTTTTTAATGACGTGGTCAACTATCATACCAATTAAGCCAATTTTTTTTTTTTTAATTAATTAGGTGTCGCTAGGTGGCTGTGATTAGGGCACCTAGAGTTGCTTAACCTAGGTTGCCATTTATACAAATTTCCCCCTTTGAGGACAGTTCAAAATGCAAATATAAGCGCAACTCCCTTCACTTTTTTTTTTCTGGGTTTTGTGGTGTGGCATCAAGTTTGTAATGCAGAGCTGCCATTAGGAGTGCCAAAAGTAAGTGTAAGGCATTTTTTAAATGTTCCTTATGTTTCCCCCATCTCAGCAAAGCTAAGCAGGCAAAAGATAAAACAGAATGTCAGAAATCCTTCTTGTATGCTGCCATTTCGGCATCCCTCCTCCTCCCAAAAATCTTTATAGAACATTAATCGCATGTAATGGCAATCTCAAGGTAGAACATTTCCTTGCAATTAAACAGTCTAATCATAAAAAGTCCTCCCTCATTGATGTGTAATGCCTAGAAAATAATGTGTGACAATTTTGTTGCTCTACCATCCGCAGTTTATACACCGCACAAATGCTGAGGGAAGTTCTTGGGTGCACAGAAAAATTTCATCTTGTGGAAATGATGATGATTACTTTCCTTGATCTGTGTGTTTCTACTTAAAGCTTCAACTACTCAGGCAGCTGTAGATTCAAAATGGATTGCTTATCTGCCATCTATCTTTTCTCTGAACTTCAGAACACGATCTCTAATAGGCCGTCCAACACTCTTGCGAGGACATGATATGAGATAACCTCTGGACAACCTATGGGCACCTACACCTGTCAAAATAGTGCATGAGCTGATTTTAGCTTTGTTGCTTGTAGAATGTCGTCATTGTCCTGGTGATCGGTACGTAAAGCCTGTTGGTATAAAACCGGTATGATGGTTTTTCCCATAAACACTGATTTGCTTGGAAAGGAAATTAACTTTGATGCAATCTCCTTTTTGCTGACTATAATTTCTTCCCCATCTCCCTCCATAAATCAGCAACACTCGTTAATGTACTTACTCTCCGAAACAGCGTGTGACAGTTTTCATTACCATTTCTACTTTAAGAAACTTCATAATTATTTCTCTATTATCTCTCATGTGCATTTAACAGTTATTAATTTGCTTCAGCAGATTTGAAATTAGTAAAGAGACAGGAGTTTCTGAAGTGATGGGCAATAAAGGTAGCCCCCAAGACTAGCAGTTGCAAATATGAGCAGTGACAAGCTTTATTAATCGCTGCAATGAGTTCATTCTGCAGAGTTATGATAAGAATCACTCTGTGGACAGAAGGAAAGCAGATGCGGAAACCCCAATTTCTATAGGACGATGGGGTAGGAATTAGGACATCTACCGTATTTTCACGTAGATAACGCGCACCCGTGTAAAACGTGCACACGGGTATAGCGCACGGGAAACACAAATTTATGTAAAGAAATTTTTATATACCGCGCTCACGGGTATACCGCGCATGCTGCCCCGACTCTCCTCTGGCTGCCCCGACTCTCCTCTGGCCACCCCGACTCTACTTTCGGCCACCCCGACTATCCTCTCCCCCTTGAAGTCCTGTCCCCACCCTGAAAGCCTGATGCCCCCCCCCTCGACGCCCAATTCATCATCTGGAAGGACCGCTCGCACCCCCACCGCTCGCACTCCCACCCCGATGGACCGCTCGCACTCCCACCCGAAGAACCGCTCGCACCCCCACAGCCTCCCCCCCCTCCCCCATGGAGAAGCTGTCTACCTTGTTTCCGGATGCCAGTGAGCCCAGCTGCTTCCTCTGCTGGCGGTCCCGCCCTTTCTCTGATGTCAGAGAAAGGGCGGGACCGCCGGAAGAGGAAGCAGCGTAGCGCAGGGCTCAGAGAAAGGGCAGAACCGCCGGCAGAGGAAGCAGCTGGGCTCACTGGCATCCAGAAACAAGGTAGACAGCTTCTCCATAGGGAAGGGGGGGAGGCTGTGGGGGTGCGAGCGGTTCTTCGGGTGGGAGTGCGAGCAGTCCATCGGGGTGGGAGTGCGAGCGGTGGGGGTGCGAGTGGTCCTTCCGGATGATGAATCGGGTGTCGGGCGGGGTGGGAACTATGTAAAAAAAATTTTATATAGCGCGCTCACGTGTATAACATGCAAGGTTATGCATGGTTTGTAAAATCGTGTATAACGCGCGCGTTATATGCATGAAAATACAGTAGTTCAGGTTGTTCACAAATTCCCCAGTAGTTTGCAAAAGGCACTGCTGAAAATTAATCCTTTTATAAAATATGTCTAAGAATGCCAGAAAACACACATACATTTCCTGGGTACGTGCAGTATGAGCAGCAATTTCACAAAACTACACCTGCAAAAACAGAATGGTATCACATGGCATCTTCCACATATTATTGCTAATGTTTATACATGGAAGAACCAATTGCGTGCATAAGAGCCATATTCTGGACATTTGGATGTGTATGTGCAGCCAGTTAAGAAGGAAAGCCTGAAATGTACATTTTTACATTGTAAAGCTAAAAAAAAAATTAGAGTTAAACACAGTTATCCCTTGTCACTTGTTTGAAGCCCTGGCTGAAATGAACACTTTGCCAAAACTTATGCATGTCTTGAAGGAGGTGCAAAGATACTGGGGGATTTTGTAAAACCATACATATAGTCCCATGATTTTTTTAATGCATTATCTGAGTTCATTCTGGCTGATATTCAGTGCAAGTTAACTGGCCTGGAATGACTGTTGACAGGTTGATTTATATCTCGGTGTCTAATCGGATATTTTCAGCGGCATTTAACCAGAAATCATTACTGAAAATGCCCAATTAGCACCAAAAAATAAGCCAATGATATTGGAGGCATTCCAGGGGCTTACTAAGGGGTGTGACCGTTTGAGTCCTGATATTCAGAATTTAAGGGGGTGCCACTGTGGTCTTGAATACTACAGATTACAAGAAAGAATTAAAGACCCAATTATCTGACCATTCAATGTATAACCCTCTAGCGATTAACTCTGTTCCTCGTCTAAAGCAAACTGTTTTGGACTTAACCAAACAAGCACTTGATGAAGGATTATTGACAAAATGTGAATTTCAATATTTGAATGGAGATCACACTACCATTCCGTGGCTATATTTGGTACCAAAGATCCACAAATCCCTCAGCAAACCACCAGGTTGGCTAATAATTTCTTCACAGAATTAAATATTAGAACCACTTTCTATATTTGTAGATTATTATCTTAAACCTTTAGTGCAGTCTGGCCATACATATCTCCAGCATTCCACACATTTTTTTACGATGGTTTCAAACAGTTAGCACAGTTACTCCATCATATTTATTGGTAATGCTGGACATAGTTTCCCTTTATACTTCTTTACCACAAAATAAGCATCTTGAAACAGTAGATAGTATAATTAGACCACATCAGACTCTAACCTTAGAGGGCACTGCTGTGAACTTCACAAAAGGGTGCCACATAAACATCTCACCAGAACTCCCTTATAGGTTATGGTACGCTCCACAAAACACCCCCAAAACCCACTATACCCATCTGTCTACAACCCTTATGGCTGCAGGTGACACCTGTAAGGCAGTAGAGTAGGGTTTAGGTTTTTTTTTTTTGTGGGCTTATACTTTCCACCATAAATGTAATGGTTAGAGTGGCTTATGGGACTTGCTACTCCTCTCTATGGTTCACTAGCCCACCCACCAGGCTACTTAAGACACCTGTGTGCAGTTCTACTAGGCTTTCCTATACCAGGTGATGTTCTGGAGACAGGTATGTACATTTGTATTCTGATCTTTGTGGGTGTGAGGAGGTCCATGAGCACTGGTGGAGTGTGGAGGTGTCTTACCTTGATGCATTCAGTGGTCATCTGATCAGTTTGGGTGGTCGATCATTGGAATGAACTTCCATTGCAGGTGATTAACGCCAACAGCGTGCTCGATTTTAAAAAGAAATGGGATATGTATGTGGGATCTCTAGCCGGGTGAAGTCTGGGGGTGGGTCATTAGCGTGGGCAGACTTGATGGGCTACAGCCCTTTTCTGCCGTCATATTCTATGTTCTATGTACCTTTGTAGCACTTAGACCTTTCTAAAACAGATCTAGTTCCAAATGTATAAGTTCTGTCTAGGATATCTTGAAAAATGTTTGATTATTACAGCAAGACGTCCATGTCTAACCTACCCTTGACATTGCCCAAAGCCCACTCATAATATGCCTCCACCATGCCCATCTCGTGCTCTGAACATAAAGCAGCTGGAACACCTCGCTAGACATACAGAAAGACAGTTTTGATTATCGACACTTGGTTGTCCTGGCGATTAGGATGTCCAAGTGCTGATTTAGGATGCTTTTTGGATGTCAATGACTTTTTTATTATAGGCCACAGTGACCGAACATCACCCCATGATAGGGTTACCAGATTTTACTTTCGTAAAATCTGGACCCCTAAACCCACCCCCAGGCCCGCCCAGATCTGCCAATCCCCACTCTATTATGCTCCGGTCCCGCCTCCAATCCCACTCTAGCCGTGCCCCAGCTACACCCCTCCACTACCTGCTCTCATTGGGCTGGAGGGTATCTGCACATGTGCGCATGCCCTCCCGCCCAGTGTGATTTCGCGGAAGCTTTTCCAAACCCGGACAAAGTGCCGGGTTTTGAAAAGCCGTCTGGACCCCCGGACATGTCCTGGGAAATTGGGAGATCTGGTAACCCTACCCCATGACTTATGGTCATGCTCATGGGATGACTGGAGGGGGGAGGTATATCCATAGGTGGTAGTTTCCCTAAAGGAGATATTTGTGCCCACTAAAATGGCACGCATATATCCAATCAATATGGAGTATGTTGCCTTGTAGGCCATCCGGTTGAGCTGCAACTTGTGCTCGCAAGGTCCTCTGTGGTCAATGCACTGTCTTCCTTGAACAGATCTTTATCAGGTGAATGTGTGGCATAGAAGTTAGGGCTATGTGTTCTCAGTATAAGGGACATGGATTTTAAACCCCATTTCTTGTCCAGCATGTCACACACACCTACCTAGCACATTTCAGCCACTGTGACAGGATAAATAAAACAGTAACCCCAGTGGAGGAGTGTGTGGTGCAGTGGTTGGATCTACAGCCTCAGCACTCTGGGGTTGTGGGTTCAAAACCCCGCGCTGCTCCTTGTGACCCTGGGCAAGTCACTTAATCCTCCACAGCCCCAGGTACGTTAGATAGATTGTGAGCCCACCGGGACAGATAGGGAAAATGCTTGAGTACCTGATTGTAAAAACCGCTTAGATAACCTTGATAGGTTATCTAAGCGGTTATAAAATCCTAATAAACTTTAAACTTCTAGGTAGGTGTGTGTGACATGTTGGCCACTTTTCTATTGATCAATGGAGGATGCTCTCCCTTCCTTTCCATACCATCTAATAGGTGTGGGATTGGCTGCAACGCATTATAGTGTTATGGCAAACACTGCTCGACAATTTACCAAATGTGTGGACTTTCTCTTTTGGCTGTGTTCCACCCAGAGGCCAGTAATTTTTTTTATTACGCTAATGCTAAGAAACTGTTCCCAGGTCCATACAGGTCAATACAACCTCAAAATATAACAAAAAAAAAAAACGCAGAAATGTGTCTTAGAATAATTAAATAAATTTATTGAAATAATTTTCAGTAAAATTACAAAGAAAAGAACTTAGGGCTCCTTTTACTAAGCTGCGCAAGTGGTTTCAGCAGCGCTTAGCACACGCTGCATTGCCACGTATGCTAGACGTGAACGCCACCATTGAACTGGCGTTAGTTTTTGGCGTGTAGCGTGGGGTTAGCGCACACTAAAAACGCTAGCGCACCTTAGTAAAAGGAGCCCTTAGTTCAACTGGTTTATATATAACTGAAGGTAAACAGATATCTTACAAAGTCTGATTACATATCAAAACTATTTTCTAAGTCAGCTAGCTCTTACTCAATGCTCCCCTAATTAAATAAACATAACAAAAACCACTAGTTCCTCAATATTATAACTGTAACTACAGACTATAAATTAAAACAAAGAAATACAGTATATTACCAAAGTGTCTCTCTCTGGTACATTGCAGTTGGTTTAGCAGGATTAAAAAAAAAATTGGATAATTTCCTAAAAGAGAAGTCCATAGGTCATTATTGAGATGGGATCTATTCACAGAAAAAGGTAGGGGAGGGTCATTGGGGTGGGCAGACTAGATGGGCCGTGGCCCTGATCTGCCGTCTATTTCTATGTTTCTATGTAACTTCTTGGGGAAATCCACTGCCTAGTCCTAGCATAAGCAGCACAAAATCTGTTTTTCTCTTGCCAGGTACTTGTGACCTGGGTTGGCCACTGTTGGAAATAGGATACTGGGCTTGATGGACATGCAGTTTGTCCCATTATGGCGGCTCTTATGGTCTTATTCTACTTATAAAGCAGTGCATCTTCTGAAGTTCATCTTAAGAATGGCTTATGGCAATGAATTCCAGAGTTTAATTAAACGTTGAGTGAATAAATATTTTGTCAATTTATTTTAAATTTACTACTCAGTAGCTTCATTGCACGTCCCCTAGTCCTTGCATTTTTGGAAAGAGTTAACAAGCAATTCATGTCTACCTATTTCACTCCACTCAGTATTTTATAGAGCTCTGCCATATCTCCCCTGAGCTGCCTCATCTCCAAGCTGAAAAGCCCTAGCTTTCCTTATAGGAAAGTCATTGTACCATCCCCTTCATCATTTTCATTGTTCTTCTCTGTACTTTTTCTACTTCTTTTATATCTTTTTTGAGATGTGGTGACCAATATTCGAGGTGCAGTTGCACCATGGAGCATGGAACAATACAAAGGTATTACAATATTCTCATTTTTTGTTTTCCAAGTTTCCAAGTTTATTGTGGAGGAGTGTGGCGCAGTGGTTGGATCTACAGCCTCAGCACCCTGGGGTTGTGGGTTCAAACCCCGCGCTGCTCCTTGTGACCCTGGGCAAGTCACTTAATCCTCCATAACCCCAGGTACTTTAGATAGATTGTGAGCCCACCGGGACAGAGAGGGAAAATGCTTGAGTACCTGATTGTAAAAACCGCTTAGATAACCTCGATAGGCGGTATATAAAATCCTAATAAACTTGAAATCCTAATAAACTTGATATACCATCTATCATTAGATAACTAAACGGTTTACAATTTTAAAATAATTAAAAAAACAATTTAAAATAATTAGAAGGGGATAATGAAACAAAGCCTAATAACCTTGGGATCTGCATCCCCAACCCCTCGAAGGCCTTGAGCATGCGCAGATACTCAAGGCCCAGCAAAGAAGAAGACGCAGATCTTTGGGCACCGGCACCGGCATGTCCTATGCATTGGTGCCGGTGGCCAGATGGGGGTAAGCACCGTGTTCGGGTGGGTGCTGGGGGATTTCAGATCGCGGCGGGGGGGGGGGGGTGCGACGCAAGCGGGGGATGCCAGATCATGGGGGGGGGGGAAGGGTGTCGGATCGCAGGGGGCGCCGCTCGCAAATCGAGGCAAGCTCGGTTTCCGAGGTGCCGATTTTGAGAATGTTTTGCTCGTCTTGCAAAACACTCGCAAACCGGTGCACTCGTAAACCGAGGTACCACTGTATTTTGAAAGAAAAATATCCATGCTTTCTACTATGTTACTATGTTATGTTTCATGCTGGTCAAAATGAACAGGAAGCGGAATGTATAACATGTGATGATGGGACTTACTTTTCTGTTGGCCATAAAGGTATACTTGATTTAGAGGTACATATCAGCACATCAAAGCATATCAAGAATGTTCGGGAAGAAAGCTCACTGATTTTTTCACAACACTGTCTTCTAGAATCAGTGATTCTATTGCAGCTGCTGTAGGAACATTGGCCTTTCATGCTGTAAAAAATCAGTATAGGTATAAATCAATGGGCTGCAGTTTCAGGTTACTACAATCTTACCTGACTCTGACATCTGCTTTCAATCCCGTCTTTGAGGGTTATCGGCACAAGACGAAATGATATGTTCTCAGTAGTGGCACCTTCCTTGTGGAATGCCCTCCCAAATTTTATTAAACTTGAAAAAGATATCACTTCTTTTAAAAAAATTTTAAAAACATATTTATTTCAAGATGCATTTGATTTATGACAAACATATTCCAATTTCCTGCATTCTTATAATAATCAACTAAATTTTTTACATATCTATTCCATTTTTACCCAATGTGCTTCCCGTTTTATGTAATTTCACTAAATATTACAATTGTAACTTTTTCCCCTCTTACCTACTCATTCATGTATGTCCAAATCCTCTGTCTAATGTCTTGTCCCACCATATTAAATGTATTACCAAAATCTGTTGGTTTTTAATTTGTACATCGCTTAGATATTGTAATAAGCGATCCATCAAATGTAAATAAACTTGAACTTGAAACTTGACATTGCACGCAAAATATGTGCACAAACCAAAACAGAAGCAATTGTTGTGTGCTGGCTCCACATTCTGTTGATGTGGTTGTGAAAGCACTAAGCTGTGACAGATGGTAGTAATCATGGATCTGAGAAGTTAATTCCAATAACAGCGGAACCTGGAGTGACCCGCTTCCCCATAGAATCTACCTCCCATCCAATATACCTCTCACCCTTCCCAAGGAACCAAATACACTTTGGTTGGTATAAACCAGGCCGCAGCCCTTTTTATTGAACAGTAAACATATTCAATATAACATTTTAACATAATTAAATATATATAACTTAACAGCCATAAATAACCCATTAATAATTACCCATAACAATGGTATCACCATTGTGACCCTGATCCCGAGCTACCTTAACAGATGTAACTGGCCTCCGACCCCGCCATCTAAGCAAGGGTCCGAGGGGTGGCATGTCCCACACATGCCCCATTATCCAGGGTCATCCGACCCACCAGGCACAGCTCCCAGCTGGCCCACCGCTCATCCCTTGATGAGCCCAGTAGCCAGTAGCTCGGGATACCGCAACTCAACCAGACCCACACACCCCTTAACCTAAAGGGCGGGCGGGTGGGAAGGCTGCTTCGGAGGACCCAAAACCGTTAGGGTCCTCCAGGCGTCCCTCTTTTAACCCCTCCCACCCACAATCCTCTCCGGCTGCGACGACCTATTGCCGCTCGATCCCTCGACCTAAGGACCTCCCCAGACCAACTTCCTGCTGCTCCACGCCTGCCAGCCCCTCCTCAAAACTACCCAAGCCCACGGGCGACTCAGCGGGCCACCCAGCCCCGCGTTAAAGTCGCCCGTCGAGACTAGCTCTTGGGCTTTTTATTTTAATTCTTTATTGATTTTCTAAACATCAAAAGTGCAATACACAAATATATATCATATAATAAGTTAATAAAAGCACATTCAACTTACAAATATGCATAACCAACCATTTTCTCCCCCCCCACCCAATGATTATTCAATAAAACACAGAAAAATAGACTATCCTAATAACCTTACACTCTTCAAATTAAAAATATCCTCCCACCCTCCTCCCACCTCAGGTGTACATTTTCAAAATCAAATTAGGATAGAAATACCCCCCCCCCCACACCCTTTCCTGGATATGTACGAAAATAAACCAAAACTGACTCATAATCAAAGACCTACTATAGTGAGGTAATATATGATGTCAACGGCCCCCAAACCAGCTTAAATAAATTACTGTGCCCCAAACTATTGGCATTCATTTTTTTCATATCTATAGCTGGAGCACAAATTTGCCCACCAGAAAGGAAAATTTAGGCGGTCATAGTTCTTCCAATTTCAGGTTGCCATCTGCATGGCTATCCTGGTCATGACAAGAAAAAGGCGGCATTTATAACGATCCATAGGGGGTTTAACATGTAATAACGTTCCACATATGACCGCCTCATACGTCAGTGGAATTGATGATTCCAATATGTTTTTAATCAGACCCCATATTGACCTCCAAAAGTTAAATATTAAAGGACAATAGAACAACAGATGATCCAGTGTCCCTATGTCCAGATGACAATGCCAGCATCTATTAGATTTAGAACTGTCTAACTTGTGTAACCTAACAGGGGTCCAAAAAGATCTATGTAACAGAAAAAATTCTTATTCACTACTTCCATTGGAAAAATGGTGATTCACAGTCGAAACTCATTGATGTGTATAGCACTCCAGATGAAACTGCAGACACACTTTCAACATGCAGGAATCAGTTTCGTCTATTATTATTGGAGACTTGGGAAGTTAGGCATTCGGCTAGGAAAATTTGTATGTTTATGAAAATTTGGGATCCGTATATTCAGAATTTTTCAACTAAGGCAAGAAGTTTAATTCTTAATGATTTACATTGAAGCTATGATTATTTATTTAAAATTCCAGTTCTTTATTTTTTATTATTCTTTATTTTTGTCAACTTTCATTGGGTATGGGGGGTTTAGTATGATTCCTTCAATAAAATGTTATAAACTAAATTTTGGGGGGAGGATAAGGGGGAGAGGTGAATAGGGAAAAGGGAAGGGGGGTAGGAATTAGGGGGAGAGTATTGAGAGATGTAATGGGTAATTTGGAAACATATTTTGAAGAAATGAATGACATTTGATGGAAATTAATATGATGAATTTTAATGTAATGACTATTTTATTGTATTATATTATTGTATATTTACTGATTTCTTCAATAAAAATGTTATAAATTTTAAAAAAAAGAAAAGGTTGGATAGACGTCACTTGTTTCAGAAGTGTATAGCCTTTGCAGGAGATAATTATAAAACCAATTTTGGAGGTGTCCAGCATAAAGCTACTGGCAAGAATGTGTTTGCTAATTTAAATAGGATGAAAGGACATTTCTTGGTGTTGGTTGTCCAGGACATGTTTTGAATAACTGCATGCAGCATGGTGCTGATACACTTGATGTTAACATTGAATCAATAATTTAAAAAATTTACAACTATTTCTCAATCTACACTGTTCGGCCTGAACATTTGAAAGAGTATTTTGAGTTTGCTGAAGTGGAGTATCATCAGTTGCTTTATCACAGCAAGACTCGACGGCTGTCTTTGTTTCCTGGCATCCATTGGCTGTTGCAGATGTTTCCAGCCTTGAAGTCTTTCTTTTTGTCTCAAGAAAAGCCACCTGCTGTGATCTGAAATTTCTTTGAGAATGATCTCATTGTCATTTACCTCTGGCATACTCTGGCATACCTCTGGCATACTCGCACACAGAAAGAATTGAATGTGAGAATAACTCATTACTGGAGGTAATGGACTGTCTTAAATCTGTTCAGTCTGTTCTCAAATGTCGTGCACAAGATGGTTTCATGTCACTAAAAGTAAAGGAGTTGTCAACGGTCTGACCCAGTAACCTTATTCTTATGTCCTATAATTGCAACACACTGTATGTAAACCCTATATTGTAACACTGTGAATGTAAACTGTAACCAATTCTGAGCTTTTTAGGAGGATGGGATATAAATCTAAATAAATAAATATTGTGAGTTGACTCCCACCTAGCCGATGAGGGAGGGGTAAGAATGTCTGTGATCATTTAATGAGTGAAAGCAGCAAGTAATAATATAAGGGAAGGTAAAGTAGGCCAGGTAGTCAAGTCTGCCTTCATAGATGGCTTTGCGGGTTGAGTGAGGACCTTAAAATTAATTCTAATTTTGTTAACACCAATGCCTGAAATACTGATATAAAAGCTCCAGGAGATAAAAACATGTTTCGACGTCTCCAACAGTTGTAACTTAAAGAATGCAGATTTGCTCACCTCCTTATAATATATATTCACAGAGAGGGATGAATCAAGTAACACCCCTGAACTCCAAATTTACAAAGTCACAGAAACCAAATGTGTCTAGTATTATTATTGATGACTAGTAAGAGAAGAAAGGTTTGAGTTCAGTTTCAACAGCATTAAAAGCCATTCTATTTTACATCATAACTCAACATCACTTAAACACACATTAATAAGAACACTTTGATTATCCAACGAAGAGGCAATTGAGGAAAAATGAATGTCATCCTATCACCTCCCCAAACTCCAGTATAACCCTCTCTTACTCTCTCCACTAACAAATTGTACCTAAACGCATATAACTTTCCTTAAACTAAACTACTGTATTTCCCCCTTCTCTCTTTCTGCTATACTCTCCCTGTATTTAATTCTCTCCAAAATCTATAAATCCAATCACTAAACCTGTTGTATTACTTATATGTCTAGTTACTCTCCACTGTGTATGTTCATTTGTAGACCGTTCTGAGCTACTGGGAGGACGGGATAAAAATCCAAATAAATAAATAAATAAATAAATCTGCATAAAACTCATGCTCAACACAGCAGAGGGAGATGATCTAATCTAATCTAATCTAAATCTTGGGTTTATATACCGCATCATCTCCGCAGATGGAGCTCGACACGGTTTACATGGTTAGGGAAGGAACGGAACTCCAGTGGAATTATATAAGTATGAGAGAAGAGAGGTTGGTGTGAGAGTGCCAGGAGCGGGACGGGGTTACGTTCTGGAGAAGAGCCAGGTCTTCAGATGCTTACGGAATGGTAGAAGGGGGCTCAAATTGCGGAGAGGGGAAGGGAGACTGTTCCAGAGCTGAGTGATTCTGAAAGGGAGGGAAGAGCCAAGTTTACCAACAAGGGAGATGCCTTTTAAGGAGGGGTAGGATAGTTTTAATTTTTGAGTGGATCTAGTGGAGGTTGGATTTGAGGAATTCCAGGATAGAGGGATAAAAGGAGGAAGGATACCGTGGAGGATCTTGAAGGTTAGGCAGGCACATTTAAAGTAGACCCTGGAAATAACGGGAAGCCAGTGGAGTTTGGATAGGAGCGGTGTGACAAGGTCAAATTTACTTTTTGAGAAGATAAGTTTGGCCGCGGTGTTCTGGATTAGTTGGAGTCTGTGGAGGCTTTTCTTTGTTAAGCTTAGGTAAATGGAATTGCAATAATCCAATCTGGAGAGGATAATGGATTGTACGAGGACGGCAAAGCTCTAGGAGAACTCAGAACCCTAGTCCCTGCTGGACTCTACCAGTTAGAAATGATGGAAACCATTGTGAAACAATGCCAGTAATAGCTAATCTGGTTCACAGCACACTATGATTCAGAGTTTCAGAATTTGCTCGAATTTCTAAAGGAAGACCTAAGTTATTCCAGCAGAATACCTCAAAACCTCTTCAAGTAGAAAAGCACAAAGGGGTTCAGTCTGTTTCCTATTAGGGTTCAAACATTACTTTAGATACAATTATATCTTTTTAAAATAATAGTGGACATAGAGGAGCGAAGAAGAAAAATTGAAACCAGGCATTAACCTTAACATTAACGAGTTAAATAAATGATCTGCTTTGTGCCAATTTATATTCTCATTAACCAGTGTGATCAAGAAGCTATTCACAGTGAACTACCAACTCATTTCTGCACTTTGATTGGTTGCTACTGATTTTATTTGCTTATAATTCTTTCAGTTTAGAAGTAAATGAGCCACATCAAATACAGCCACTATTAAAATTAATTTTATAAAAATAAGTGAGATAAGAACTGCTATTTCATTTAATTGTGCCAGCCAAACAAAACTTTAGCTATGGGACAATTTTTAAGCCTTGATTCCATTATAATTGAATTATCACTTAACTGTGCTCATTTTGCTGTTTGGGCATCGATGCAAATAATCATATTAAACTGAATTTATGTGATTTCCTTAATTGTCTGACAGATCTACTGCACAGTGGCAGAGTCTATGGCAGTCTGACCAAGACTTCCTTATTATCTCCAACTGATACTCTGTAGAATGCCCCAATCAACACCTAAAATAACTTATCATCTTTATTATTATAGTTAATCTAGGAAAGAAAAAGCCTATGATAGATCCTGCATACTTTATGAAATATTTGGTAACACCATAGAGTCCATGCTATAGCTAGCTGCCTAGAAGTGGTAGTTCAGCATGCTAATAGAGAATGACACAAAGACAAATTTGTTCCCATCCTTGTGGGATCTATCTCCATCTCTGTCCCGTCCCCTCAAGTTCTGTCTCTGCCCCATTCTTGCAAATTCTGTCCTCATTTGCACAAGCCTCGAACACTTTAAAATCATAAGTTTTCAAGGCTTGTGCAGATGAGGACAGAACTTGCAGGGATGGGGCAGGGACAGGGATAGAACTCACAGAGACAGGACGGGGATGGAGATAGATCCTATGAGGATGGAGGCAAATGTATCCCTATGTCATTCTCTACGTGTTAAATCTATAATAGCATTCAGGTTCCAAGGTCCTGTTATAGAATTCTAGCGTAAATCAACATCAATACACTTACCCCTCCATATTTGCGGTTTTGCAGTCCGCGGTTTCGGTTATTTGCGGTTTTTCGATCGAAGGCCCTGCTTCCAAATTTACATCACAGGGAATCGCTGCTCCCGGCGTTGCACAGACAAAATCGCTGCTCCCAGCGTTGCACAGAGGAAATCGATCTTCTCAGCTGCACTTTCTTCACTAGAACCGGTCAGGTTATTTGTGGTTTTGTGTCCTTTTTTTTGTTTTTTTTACAGATAAAACCACAAGTAACATATAAAAAATTATTTGCGGCTTTTCTCTATTCGCTGCCTTGACGTTCCCCTATCACCGCAAATGTGGAGGGGGAAGTGTACAACTAAAGACTGGACGAAGGAGATTCACTGGACATAGTGTACCTAGACTTCAGTAAAGCTTTTGACAGCGTCCCACATCGCAGACTGTTAAACAAGATGAAATCGATGGGGTTAGGAGAGACTCTAATGGCATGGGTCAATGATTGGCTGAGTGGCAGACTTCAGAGGGTGATGGTTAACGGTACTTTCTCTGAGACATCGGAGGTGACCAGCGGGGTGCTGCAGGGCTCGGTCTTGGGTCCGCTCCTCTTCAACATATTCATAGGAGATCTGACTCAAGGGCTTCAAGGTAAAGTAACATTATTCGCCGACGACGCCAAACTATGTAATATGGTAAGCGAGAGCAATTTACAAGATAGCATGGCGCAGGACCTGCGTACATTGGAATGCTGGTCCTCAACCTGGCAGCTGGGCTTCAATGCTGGGAAGTGTAAGGTCATGCACTTAGGTAGCAGAAACCCGTGCAGAACTTATACCTTAAATGGGGAGACCTTGACCAGGACTTCAGCGGAACGAGATTTAGGAGTAATCATTAGTGCAGACATGAAATCTGCCAATCAGGTGGAGAAGGCTTCCTCAAGGGCAAGGCAGATGCTGGGTTGCATCCGTAGAAGTTTCGTCAGCAGAAAGCCTGCTGTCATAATGCCACTGTACAGGACCATGGTGAGACCTCATCTGGAATACTGCGTGCAATTCTGGAAGCCACATTACCGCAAAGACGTGCAGAGGGTTGAGTCGGTCCAAAGGATGGCCACCAGAATGGTCTCAGGGCTTAAAGGTCTCTCGTACGAAGCAAGACTAAACAATTTGCAGCTCTACACTCTCGAGGAACGCAGGGAGAGGGGAGACATGATTGAGACGTTTAAATACGTCACTGGACATATAGAAGTGGAAGATAACATTTTCCTTCTCAGAGGCCCCTCAACCACAAGGGGGCACCCGCTCAAACTCAAGGGCGGGAAATTTCACTGCGACACCAGGAAGTATTTCTTCACGGAGCGAGTGATTGATCAATGGAACAAGCTTCCAGTACAGGTAATCGAGGCCAGCAGCGTGCCAGATTTTAAGAATAAATGGGACGCCCATGTGGGATCACTACGTGGGTCAGGGCAAAACATTGGCTAATCTTAAGGGGAGGGTCTATAGAGTGGGCAGACTTGATGGGCCTTGGCCCTTTTCTGCCGTCATCTTTCTATGTTTCTATGTTTCTATATTTAGATGCTATCACTTGCACCATGTCAATAGCAAGCATAACTAGATGCAGAACTTTAGTACAGGGGTGTCCAACCTTTTGGCTTCCCTGGGCCGCATTGGCCGGAAAAAATGTTTCTGGGGCCGCACCAATACGCAAACATTGCAGCAAGACAGAGGAAGGAGACGGCAAGACGGTAAACACCCGGGGGCAGCAGAGGAAAACACTGAATTGACCTCGACCGTGGCCGCACAAAATACTTCACGGGGCCGCATGTAACCCTCGGGCCGCAGGTTGGATACCCCTGCTTTAGTCCATGACTTACAATATTCTGTATGTTATACGTGCGAATATTGCTCCTATCCATGCTCCTTCCCAGTGAACACCTCTTTGAATTTACACACTAAGCGAGATGAGGGCATCATTTATAGCAGTGTATTGCAAACTATGTGCCACAGCGAGATTCCAGGTGTGCCAAGAAATGCCAGCAAGGAAGAGAGGCACCGGCACTGGCTGACTGCGTACAGAAGGTGCCTCTCATGGTGAGTGGCACGTCCTGTAGGCAGTTAGCCAGCACCGGAGCCTCTCTTCCTCCAGCGTAGTAATAGAAGGCTCTGCACATGAACGGCTGTCGACATGGTGACATCACACATGCGCATGACATTGTGTCGACGTCCACACATTTCCGGATGCCCTCCAGCCGCAGCACTCGGTTCAGTGTGCCGCAACTTCAGAAAGTTTGCGGGACACTGATTTATAGAATAGCTTTGAATGTTCACCTAGCACTAAATACATATAAATGAGTACTTACCCATGTAAGTGCTACTTTGGAAGAAGGTGCCAGCAAGGTTAGGAGTGACTCACAAACACTCCTGCCCATACCACTAGACATCAGGGATTTAGACTCAGATGAGCTAACAACACAATTTAATGGTCCAATAAGACCCACTCCATTCACAGCGGCACAATTACGCTGAAGCGAGTGGAGTGGGGCTTATTGGACCATTAAATTGTGTTGTTAGCTCCCGGACTAGAGAATTTATTGTTTTTTTATCTCTCCCTCCTGAAGAAGATATCGAAACAGGGCCTGTCGAGCGGAGATACAGTGCTAATATGAATTTGCAAACATGAAATGGAGACTCCAGCTGCTTCAGCTAAGTATTTTGATTGATTGACTTTGTAAACGTTTTTTCCATGATCTTTTTCTATCTACTCCTTATTTATTCAAATGAATGGAGATATAGTATCGACATGAATTGGAATATATGAACTGAAAATTTAGTTAATCTAGTTGGGTAGTTTGACTGATTTTGCAACGTCTATTTCATGACTTTTTTCTACTGACCTTATTTATTTAAAATTGGAGACAAAAACGGTGCTTGGATATGAATTTTGATATGAATTGTTGAATTTTTACATGAATTTTGAAATTTTTAAAATTATTTATTCACTCACCTATTTATGGATTTGGGGATGTTGTTTTCATTTAGTTTTTGAAATTTTTTTGCTTTTGAATTTTTTTGGTTTTTTAAAAAACATTTCTATATTTTCTTGTCCCCACACTGGATGCACGTTTGCACTTTATATTTATTTATCAAGGTTATTTAAAAATATAAGGGTGTTATGATGTACTGGGCAGGATTTATTTAGACCTCCGGTCTAAGTGCTAGTCACTTATGAATACCTGCCCGGGGCTTATGGTTACTCGTAGGGATAATTGAGCCTGTACTGAAACCCCTTTATCTAATCTCTGAGTTCATCTAATGATTGAGCTTGTGGTGCAACTACCATCCTAGTGTTGGTTTAGCAAGGAAAATCTTACCAATTTTTTTGAACCAGACAGATCAGGCCATGGTTTATGGTTTGATGTTCTCAGGAGGTAAAATAATTTATCCTTTCTATACATGGTATCTGGCCAAGCCTGGTGCATCCTGGAATGAGCAAACAAAACAAAACTGCAGATCTGTACAAGACGTAGGCCAAATTTATTAATGACAAAAAATAAAATTTATTAATCACAAAAAATTTTTATATGCAAACGTCTTGTACAGATCTGCAGTTTTGTTTTGTTTGCTCTCGGTTGTTTTTGACTGCAGTTTAGGATGGACCTTCTTTTGTTCTTTAGCTTCGCATCCTGGAATGAACCATGCAGGGAAAGGTGCTGCTATTTAGAGGTTGGTAGTGCCAGAGGTATTTATTTATTTACATTTCTTATATACAGTACTGCTTCTATGTGAAGTAGAGGCAAGTGCCTTATTTAGAGGTGTGATAGAGTCTGGGCAAAGGGAGCAGGTGGGTCCCCACTAGACAAGGGCTTTTAAAAAAAAAAAAATTAGGTAAGGTCATTGGTGAGTGGGTGGAAGGGAAGAGTGCCACTAGACACTAGAGCAATTTTAAAATCAGGAGGGGGGCTGGTCATGTCTGGGAGGGGTGTGAGGAAGCAGGGCTAGGTAAGATGGGAGAGAAGGGAGACTGTGCCAATGCATAGTGGCAAGTTCTATTTTTTATGTCACCCTTCCTGTAAGTGCCTATACACATCACGGCTCAGGAACTGACAAGAATGCTGGCATTTCACAATGAGTTGTCAGTTACTGCAGTAATTTTAACACTGTATTTATTTATTTATTTATTTATTTATGAGGATTATTCAAATTACAATCAAAGTATGCTATATTAAAATGTTGACACAATATGCAATAAAACATTGTAGTAAACAGCATAGGACAGTGGTCTCAAACTTGCGGCCCGGGGGCCACATGCGGTCCACCAGGTACTATTTTGAGGCCCTCGGTATGTTTATCATAATCACAAAAGTAAATTAAAACAGTTTCTTGATCATATGTCTCTTTAGCTATAAATTACAATATTATTATTAAGACTTAGCAAAAAGGAAAGATTTATGAACTATAAAGAGTTTTACCTCATGCAAAATTGTCATTTCTTTAACTATTGTCATTAACTATTTTTTCTGAGGTCCTTCAAGTACCTACAAATCCAAAATGTGGTCCTGCAAAGGGTTTGAGTTTGAGACCACTGGCATAGGATGTAAGCAAAGATAGAGTATATAGATAGATAAGATAGAGTAATAGGATTAAGAAAATAAAGGGACTAATTTAAAGAAGTTGCACATGAGATCAGAATGGTGCATGAAAATTCTTAGCTCTGGTAGGGGTGAATAAACATGTCTGTGCAGCCGGTGTCACTTTTTTTTGTGTGTGTGTGTCTGTCTAAGTGTGCGTGTGACTAGCAAGTTAGTTACTTCTTCCATTAAAGGCCTGGTTGAAGAGCCAAGCTTTCACCTACTTCCTGAAGTAGAAATAGTCTCATGTTAAGTGAAGCTTTTCAGGGAGTGTATTTCATAGTATGGGGGTTCTTTGAAGAAGACTCACTGGCAGGTATCACATATATCCTTTGGAGATAATTTGGTTAGGATTACTCCTTGGGAGGACCTTAGTGACTTGGAGGTGTATATAGATCATATTTTTCAAATATTCTAGACCATTTCCTATGAGGACCTTGAAAATCAGTTTTAAATTTAGCTCTGTATTGTACAGGTAGCCAGTGAAGTTTTTGCAAAACTGGTGTAATGTAGTCATGTCACTTACAACCTTGTATTAGGCTTGCTGCAGCATTTTGAATCAACTGGAGCTGGTGCAAACCCTTTGCAGTCAGACCATTGTAGAGTGCATTACATTAACCCAGTCTTGAGGTCATCACGGCATGCACAACTGAGATAAAACTTGTCTTCTTTAGTGTAAGCAGTGTAGTTGTTGCAATTGATAATAAAAAAAACTTGTGAAGGTTGTTTGGATTTTGGGGCATCAGAGTAAGTGTTGAATCTAGCTGTATGCCAAGGTTCCTGACTTGTGATTTGTGGTGGAGTTCATATTTTCCAAAAGAGATTTTGATGTTGGGTATGTGCCCACTTGTGTTTGGGACCCATAGAAGCTGGGTTTTACTTGGGTTTGAGCAAAGTTTGTTGTTTTAGCCCATTCTTAAATTGATGCTAGATAGCCAGTTTATTGAGAAATGTGGGTAAATCAGGTTCAGTGGTTTATGATTAGCTGCATAAAGCATGCTGCACCATTGCGGTAAGTCTGAAGAGCTAATTTTATTGAAGAGCTGTGGTTCTACCACAAGGCTTTTTTCATTAGCCCTCCTGTGTGTCTCTTCTTCAACCATGCAACATCTTCTCACTATGTGAGTACTTTACCCTGTTATCTAGCATATTCCCTCTTTCTCTCTTCCTGTCATGCAACATCTCTTCTCTTTTTCTCTCTCCCATCCAACATCACCCTTCTGTCTTTCTCACCTCCTCTCTGGACATCCAAGATCTCTTCTCTGTTTCCACTCCATCCAACTTTGCCCCTGTCTGTCTTTTTCCCCATCATCCAACATTGTCTGTCTCTTTCTTTCCTCCTATTCTCCATCTCCAGCACCGCCCTATCTCTCTTCTTTTTCTTTCCCACTCGCTCACTTATAGTAATCTTTACCTGGCCACATCAAGAAAAAGAAACTAAAAGTATGTCCACCATCATTCGTTTGCTTGCCTGCCTGCTCAATCCAACCAGCTACCTTCTCAAACTTGGTGGCTGCATGAGGCCAAAGATAGAAACATAGAAAAATTAAGGCAGAAAAGGGCCACGGCCCATCCAGTCTGCCCACACTAATGACCCACCCCCTAACTACGCCCATGAAGTGATCCCACATGCCAATCCCATCTTTTCTTAAAGTCCGTATGTATGCACTGCTGCTGCCCAGAGCCAGCTTAAGGTAGTGGCAAATTAGGCATGTGCCAAAAGTTTGGGGGGAAGGACTCTGTCAGATGTGCTGAGGATTCAGTAACCTTGCATTGCAAAGTGTCTGGATTTTATTTAGGATTCTACACATTTGTAAGTTACATGCCTCAAAAGAATGATGGCTACAGTATCTGGATATTTTTCACAATTTAGCCCTATGTAGCTCTCCAATGCTTCCCCACTGCAGTGTAGAGGCTGTAGTAGAATCCAGTCAATGGGAAGGCTTCTAGTCACAGGAAGAAGGGACTGAGCTTTGTGTGGGGTTTTAGAGAGAGCTGAGGAACTAATCAGTATTCTGGGAGAATGGAATTGTTGAAAGGGAGAAGGAATTTAAGAAGAATGGGGGAAAGTGTGAAAGATCTGTTGCAGGTGGAAGAAAAGAATTGAGAGGAAATGCAGGGACTTTGCTTGATGATGTTGAGGTGGGAACACTGCTGAGAGAGTGCTTGCATTTCTGTATATTTCTGTGTCGTATCATATCTCCCTTGAGCCGTTCTCTGAATATGTATATTTTTTATATGTCACCACCAGAATGACATGAATAGCTTTCAAATGGTAAAGGGGATGGAGCTCCTCTCATATGAGGAAAGACTAAAACGGTTAGGGCTCTTCAGCTTGGAAAAAAGACGGCTGAGGGGGAGATATGATTGAAGTCTACAAAATCCTGAGTGGAGTAGAATGGGTACAAGTAGATTGATTTTTCACTCAATCAAAAATTACAAAGACTAGGGGACACTCGATGAAGTTACAGGGAAATACTTTTTAAAACCAATTGGAGGAAATTTTTTTTCACTCACAGAATAGTTAAGCTCTGGAACGCGTTGCCAGAGGATGTGGTAAAAGCGGACAGTGTAGCTGGTTTTAAGAAAGGTTTGGACAAGTTCCTGGAAGAAAAGTCCATAACATTGTTATGGACATGGAAAAGTCAATAACATTGTTATTGAGAAAGACATGGGGAAAGCTACTGCTTGCCCTGGATCAGTAGCTACTCCCTGGGTTTTGACCAGTTTACTAGTGACCTGGATTGGCCACCGTGAGAACGGGCTACTGGGCTTGAAGAACCATTGGTCTGACCTAGTAAGGCTGTTCTTATGTTCAATAATGGCATTCCATTTCACATTATCGTTAAGATCCTAGAATTTGACTGTAGTTCGTCAATCCAGTACTGTTCTCTGAATATGTCATGCTAGTCAGTGACTATCGTGGAAAGAAGAAACTTTTTCAATAATGAACCATTTAAGTTGCTTAGAAACATGAGCAGCTTCAACACATGAGTCACCATAGCTGAAGATAAAATCTGGTTGGTAATGTGACTGTAGTGCTTGATTAAATGAGTCTTCATATTACGGGAAGTACATCCTACATAAATCAGAGAACAAGGGCATATGATAACATATATAACAAATGCAGACTGACAAGATGTATTGCTTTGTAACTTGTACATTTGTTTAGAAACAGGATGGCATCATTCACTGTATGTAAATGTCCGGACACAGAACTTGCAAGTCCTACAAGGTTGGTGGCTTGGAAAACTCTTCAGATTGCTAACTATAGATAGAAACAAAGAATGAAACACTCTATCATGTAAATTCTTGCCTTGTATAAAAGTCATTTAGGTCCCAGAATGAAAACAGGATGTACGAGGGGAATTCAATAATTTATAAACAAGATTTTGTTTTATTTTTCAATATAGTCCCCAGATAGCTCCATGCACTTCATCCTGTTTTCCTGCAATGACTTTAACCCCCTTGAAAAGAATTCTTCTGTTTGACCTTCAAACCTGGATGTCAACTTCCTTGACATCTTCATTACTTGAAAACCACTGTCCACAGAGAGATTTCTTCAAAACTCGGAACAGGAAATAATCTGAGGGAGCCAGGTCAAGACTGTAGGGTAGATGGTTCAGCTGCTGAAACCCACGTTCTCGGATGGGAGCCTGTGATTGTTGTGACACATGCACTGGCACATTGTTGTGAAGAAGCAGCACACCTGCTGTGAGTTTTCCTCGCCTTAAGAATTATTCAAAATACTGCTGCGCGTTTGATATTCGGGTTGAAAAAATCAGATCACATTATACCTTATTATAGAAAATTACATTGGTTGCCAGTGGAGGCCAGAACTATATTCAAATTTGCATGTTTATGTTATAAAACGCTGGTAGGACACGCTCCAGTTTACCTTGTTAATCATTTTATATTGTTTACAAATTCTCGTTCCATGCGGACAATTTGTTTTCTTTTCCTACATTTCCTACATTTTCCTTTTACTAAGCTGCGATAGTGTTTTTAGCACGAGCAAAATTGCCACGCATGCTACACTCACGCTACATGCCTAGAACTAATGCCAGCTCAATGCTGGCCTTAGCGTCTAGCGAACACGGCAATTTTGCGCGTGCTAAAAATGCTATAGTAAAAGGAGCCCTAAAAGGACATTTTTTAAAAAGGTTTCTGGATAAAACTTTATCTTATTAGGCTGGTGTTTGGAGCAAAACCTTAAGTGGATTTTTTAATTCATTGTCTTATCAAATGTTTAGGAAATCTGTGAAGTCCGATTTGTATGATAAATTTGTTTAAGAAATTTCAGTTCTGTGAGTAATATAGTTCTGTATGTATTTCATCTGCATCTGGCAAATTCTCTTGATATAAACTGCTCTGAATTGTTAAGGTATTGCGGGTAATAAATAAAATTTTATTTTTATTATTTTTATTATTGATTGACTTCTGCAAAGCGGTTGTTGGGTTGGCATAACTCTCCCCAGTTATGGTTGTCTTGTGTGCATGAACTCCAGAAATAAAAATTCTTCATCATCTCAGAAGACAGTTGTCGTGACTTTGCTGAACATTTTTGGGATGGGGAATGAGTTGTGTGTCTACTGCATTGACTCCATTTTGGACTCAGGATTTCTTGGAACCCATCTTTAACTAATCTTGGACATACCCAACTTTTTATGAATTATTTTCCAAACTGTTTCTACCGAGATGTCAATTTCTTCAGCTATTCAGGAAACCTTAATTCTTTTGTCTGACACAATTAAATCCTCAACTTTCTATCACATTTCTGTGGAAGTTGGTTCCACAGGTCATCCAGTGTGAGGGTCATATTCTGTGGACTCTGTACCCCATTTAAACTGCTTGATCCACAATTTTACTTGTAGGATGATGGGGCAGACTTACCATAAACTGCAGTTATGTATTCATGGATCTCCTTTGGATTTTTCCCTTCTTTTGTGAGAAATTTTATCACTGAATGGTGCTCCAAATCTAGCGGTTTCTTAATTGATTCACCCGAGGACTCTCCTGTCATCGTGTCTCTTAGAATGTTAGACTTGCACTGAGCTGCAACTGTGCATGAGTAACCTTGAGACATGTCACAACATGCACAGACTTGTTTTAAAACACCACTGTACTTTCTTTCATACTCAGGTAGGTAAATTATTGAATGCCCCTCTTTTCATCAAAATATGCCAGTAAGTACAAGTGCAATGAAGGATTTTAGGGCCAAATAAGAATTATACACAAACATGTTTATTAATTGATAATTGCAGACAATCCTGTAGTAATAAGTCATGGTTGCATAAAGAGTCTGTAAATTTAAACTACTGCAAAAGGATATTCTTGATTTTAAAAAAAATTATGTGAGCTAAAATCATAGCTCAAGGTTATATTCCAACACTTAGAACACGTGTGACAAAGTTGCAAAAATTGTCCAATAGATGAAAAGGGTGGGATCATGGATTTGATATACCACCTTTTTATGAGTACAACCAGAGTGGTTTACATACACTATATGCAGGTAGTTTTTGTGTCTCTAATGGGCTCTCAATATGAGTTCTGGAGGGTTAAGTGTTTTGCCCAGGATCTCAAAGGGCTGCATTGGGACTTGAACCCAGGTCCCCAGGTTCTTAACCAACAGTACTACCCATTAGGCTACCCCTCCATTCCAGCTGGTCTTAAACTGTAAGGAAGGTGACTGTTGTACATCAACATATTAGAGGCAATTCTATAGTAATATACCCCTGGATACCAAATTTGGGCGCTATGCTAATATATGTGAGCAAAAGAATTGGCTAACAAGCAGTTAACCATTAATAATTGGGTGATAATAACCAATTGTTAGCACCAATTAGGATTTGCTGTGCACTAAATCTCATATCTTGCTAAATCTCATATCTAGTGCATATCTAGCTGTGCACTAAATCTCATAGCACTGGGCATGGCCATGGGAGGAGCATAGACAGGACAGGGGTGTGGAAAAAGTTGTGCATGGTATTATAGAATAATGGGTGTCTGCGCCCAACTTGGGCACTGGGATTTACATCAGGTTTGAGCAGGCCTGTCTTGTGCTTAGGGAACTGGTTAAAACAAGGATCCCATGGACCCCACGGATCTTGCATATTTCTACCACATGATTTTAAAAAGAAAACGGCCATGGCATGGGGTCCACAGGGATCCTACTCACCCCACATACCCCACATATCTTCATCTTACTCCCAAGATACATTGAGAGGGGGAAGGTCCATCATTTAAGCACGCAGCACTATAGGCAGGAGGGAGTGGGCTTCCCTCCTGCCGATTTTTCATCTGAATGTACAGGGGTTGTCGGGGGATGTCGGGAGATGTCAGGGGATGTCGGGCGGATGTAGGAAGATGTTGGGTGGATGTGGGGAGATGGGGATGTAGGTAGATGTCAGGTGGATGTGGGGAGATGTCGGTGGGTATCGGGGGGGAGGATGTAGGGATCGGTGGGTGGGAGGGAGGGAGTGACATGAAAAATTCTCCCTACTGATTCCGCTGATCCAGGCAGGGGAATCCACCATCAGTTGAGCCGGCAGGACTGCACCAAAACCAGCTGAGCCGATGGGGATTCCCCTGCTGCGATCAGACAAGATAGTTGGGTACGTCTGCAAAACTTGCTTTTGTACATTTTTATGTGGACGTTTTTATTTTTGAAAATGAACAGATGTACTAAGGCCCAAAACGTCTACATAGGTCATTTTCAAAAATAAAAGATAGCTATCTGGCTTTTTTGAAAATGGACATTTTCTCGACTGATTTCTTAGACGTCTTATCGAAAATGCCCCTCTAGCTGTGGTACCTGGGGTAATGAATGGTTAAGTGACTTGCCCAGAATCACAGTGATCAGGCTGGGATCAAACAACCTCAGGATGCTGAGGCAGCAGCTCTAACCACTAGTCTACTCCTCCTCTTCATGGGACATATAATTTTCTTCCGTCTCTTTTTATCTACAGATTCTTTGATTTGCCTGTTTTAATTTTGACTGTAGTAGTTAGACTCCTATATAAACCAATTAATGCAAACTTTTTGGATACATCAGCCCAACACACTGCGAAGGTCATTTTATAAGGTAAATAACTAGTGGCATTTACAAGTGCATATTTCCTCCTTTAGAAAAGCTGATACTAACATGTTGATTCTAGAGAATGACATGGGGAAAAAATCTGTCCCTGTCACTGCCTTGTCACCGGACCACCGTCCCCTTCACCGCCCCATCCCCATCCCCGTCCCCGCCATCCCCTTCACCACCCCGTCCCCATCTCTGCCGTCCCCTTCACCGCCCCATCCCCTACCATCCCCTTCACTGCCCCATCCCTGCCATCCCCTTCACTGCCCTATTCCCATCCCTGCCGTCCCTTTCACCGCCCCCTGTCCCCGCAGTATCCAACCTTCCTCTCGTCACCTCACCGCCCTTCAGCGGCCCAAGAATCTCCCTCCCTCCCCTTTACCTTTGCAGTGCATTAGTAAAGAAACTTAAGGGAGGGAAGGCACACATAAGAACATAAGAAACGCCTTCACCGGATCAGACCGAGGTCCATCTAGTCCGGCGATCCGCACATGCGGCGGCCCAATTTAGTACTCCTTTATGGAGTCCTGGATTTACCGTATCCCTCAATATGATATGCAAGAAGGTGTGCATCCAACTTGCGCTTGAATCCCAGCATAGTAGTCTCCTCCACACGGTCACCGATTGCATGCGAACAGCCCTCTCCCTCCCTATGGCCAAATCTATCTCCCTCCTTCCCCTTACCTTCACGACGCTTTAGAAAAGAAACTTACTAAAGCCGGCGAAACCTGTTTGTGCCTGTAGTCGCGTGTGTGTGGGCGGAAGCTTCTACTCTGACGCAACCGGAAGTTGCATCAGAGGAGAAGCTTCCGCCCATACACACGCAACTGCAGGCACAGGCAGGCTTCGCCGGCTTCAGTAAGTTTCTTTTTTAAAGCGCCGCGAAGGTAAGGGGAAGGAGGGAGATAGATTTGGTCGTAGGGAGGGAGGTGACAGCGCGCCTTCCCTCCCTTAACTGTGGGGACAAGGCCATTCACCACTTCACGGGGCGGTGGATGGCCTTGTCCTTGTGTCTGCAGTGAGCACTCCCCCCCCCCCCCCCCCCAGTTTCGGCGGGTTATCCGCGGCTAGCCATGGGTAGCTGCCACCGTGTCATTCTCTAGTTGATTCACCACGTATAACTTGAAGCATGTTTTGGGCAGGATCAGAAAGTATGCATATATTTTCAATTTTGCAATGATAATATATACGTATTTAAAAATGGAATGTAGTTGCTGACATTCACACCTGCTCTGAGGTAAGCATAAGTGTCAGATAATGCTTGTTTAGACCTGAAATTTGCACAGATGATTGAGGGGGTAATTGTGCTACCTCAAAGAACCCAAAATTATACAATATTCAAAAATCACGTATCTAGGTAGAAGATGTGTGCCACTGACCAGGGCTGTCCACTGATTTTCAGCAGTATTACCCAATTAATGCTATTGCAAATCCCAGCACTATCCAGACAGTGTCATAGAAGAATGGGGATGGAACAGTAAATTAAGTGGATAACAATAACATTCTATGCTACTATCTGTATAAAATATTCAGATTAATTAGGGCAAAAAAAGTGTCCTGAGCTATCTAGATGGCAATCAATGTTATCCCCAGGTATTCTGTATCACTATTCAGATATATTGTATGTATGTATAACTCCCCACATCCTTATACATATTTTACAAAGAACACTGTATTTGGAAACTGGGCACATACTGACCCAGATACCCTATTTCCTATCTACTGTAGATGAGCTATGCAAAACTGGGCTTTACTTCTATTAACTATAATATCAAAGGTTTTGGCATAATCACTAAAGCAAAGAAATTGATTTTTTTTTCTTTTGAATCCTCCTCTGAGATGTCATTCATAATAAATAAATACCATCTTATTTTCTACAAGCCAGACCATCAGAAGCTAAGCAACATCTGCTCCAGCTGTGTTCCAAAGAATGACCTTGCTTTTTTCAAAACTCAGAGTTCCTCAGGAAACCAAGGCTAGCATTTCCAAAATGTAAACACATATCCTTTCAAAGGTGCAACAAAAATTTAAGGCACTACACAGCTTTAAATTCCTTCAGAGGCCAGGCACTCAGTTGAAGCAGGAATACAATTCCAAGTAAAATCATTTAAGGCTTCCGAAAGTGAAAAAGCTTACATACCCCTCCCCCCCAAAAAAAAAAAAAAATTCTAGCACAGTTCTATGTTGAAGTTGGACACAGTGAAGGTAGAAGCACACCAAGCGTTATTGTGGAATGCTGTAACTCAGGGACATGCCAGCCTTTCCATGCTGAGAAGGGGGCATGGAGTGGGTGTTGAGTGAGCATGGAGTGTGTGAATCTGAGTGTGCCCTGTTTTGGTGTGCACAGATCATATTCTGCAAATGGCATGTATGATAAAATGAATCTCCTGTGCCGAAGTCTGGACCTGCTTTAAACAGCACCTAAGTTTGCCAAACTTGTATTTTGGGACCTGGAGAGTATGGTTTTTTTCAATATTGGTATATGCTGAGACCTTATATTTTACACAATTCACTCACATTCTACCCAAATACTCCTACCCATGGACCTGAGAGATGACCAATATGTAGCTAGGTACTCCTTAAACAGGGAGACCACTATGCACCTCTACCAGCAGCTAGAGGAGTTGGAGCCCACTACAAGGAAGGAGCCAGTCCTGCTGGACCACTTTCAGGATATTGTGACCTTTCAGATGACAGACACCTTCCAAACATCTCTGGGAGGTCTGCAGCAGGCATCAGCTAAGCCCCTTCCCTTACCTTTAAAAGCAGACTGAAAACCCACCTTTTTGGTATGGTCTTCAATTCATAACCCTACACCCCAGTCAGCTGATTAACCGTTCCCCTTAACTATCCATGACTTCCTATTTGTCAGTCTTGTTTGTTTAGATTCTAAGCTCTTTCAAGCAGGGACTGTCTTCTTTGTGGCTCTGTACAGCGCTGCGTATGTCTGGTGGCATTATAGAAATGATTAATAGTAGTAGCCAGACAAATGCGTCAAGCAGCATAGCATAATTTCTACAGAATTTTTTGAGAAGGGACACACTCTATATCAAACTCCCCATGCATAAAGTGAAGCAACAACAGATAATGACTAAGTTCTATGAGGAGGCAGGTTTCCCCCTCTCTCTTGGGTGAAATGGGATAATTCAGCGTGGCCAGTTCAACATGGCCCTTTCAGCATAGGACAGTTCATCACAGCCATTTCATTGCGGCCGTTTCATCGCGGGCCGTTTCATCGCTTAATATTAAGCCGCCATTTCGCTCTCGCTTCCACCCACCTCAGCCTAGAATCTGTTTCACATCCATTCATCTACCCGTTGTCTGATGTCTTCGTCTTCTTCTCCTCTTCCTACCTCCTGATGCTGCACTCTTGTGGTATATCAGCAGCATTGCCGATCAAAGTCAACCTTTTTCTCTTGAAGTCTTCCCTCTGAACAACTTCCTGTTCCCGCTTAGGTGGGACAATATAAAAGGAAACATAAAACATGACGGTAGATAAAGGTCAAATGGTCCATCCTGTCTGCCCTTCCACAGCATTCACTATCTCCTACTCTCCTTAAGATGTCTCACGTGCTTGTCCCAAGCTTTCTTAAATTCAAACACACTCCTCATCTCTACTACCTCCACTGTGAGACTATCACCCATTCTGTTAAAAAAAAAATTTCCTCAGATTACTCCTGATCCTATCACCTCTTAACCTCATTCTATGTCCTCTCACTCTGGAGTTTCCTTTCAATTGAGACTCGTCTCATGTGTAATTATGCCACATAGGTATTTAAATGTGTCTATCATATCTCCCTTCTCTCGCCTTTCCTCCAAAGTATACATATTGAGATCATTAAGTCTGTTTCCTTACAGCTTTTGATGTAAACCATCAACTATTTTAGTTGTCTTCCTCTGGACTGACTTCATCCTGTTTATATCTTCTTGAAAGTGAAGTTTTCAAAATTGTACATAATATTCCAAATGAGGTCTCTCCAGAGTCTTATACAGAGGCATCAATATCTCCTTTTACCTATTGGCCATTCCTCTCCCTATACACCCAAACATCCTTCTACCTTTTGCAATCCCCTTTTCAACCTGTCCTACTCCTCTTTCACGCACAAAAGTTCTTCATCTCCTAATCTGAACCGTTTCCTTAGGTTTCTGCAGCCCAAATGCATGCCCTTGCAATTCTTAGTATTAAATTTTAGCTGCCAAATTTCAGGCCATTCCTCAAGTTTCACTAGGCCCTTTCTCATTTTTCCACGCCATCAGGGGTGTCTACTTTATTGCAGATTTTGGTATCATCCGCAAATAGGCAAATCTTACCAGTCAGCCTTTCAGCAATATAGCTTACAAAAATGTTTTTAAAAATGAACAGGCCCAAGAACTGAACCTTGAGGCACACCACTGGTAACATCCCTTTCCTCAGACAAATCTCCACTGACCACCACCCTCTGTACCTTCCACTCAACCATTTCCTGAACCAGTCCATCACTTTGGGGCCCGTACTGGGGGCACCCAGTTTATTTATTAGACACCTGTGTGGAACACTGTCAAAAGCTTCATTAAAATCTAAATATATCACACCTAGTTGACCATGAAATAATGCTCACGTGTCTAGATGCAATAGGAATATCGGGAAGTGTGTGGACCTGGTTTCAAGGCTTCTTAACTAAACGATCATATCAAGTGGATAACGATGGGAATTACTCGGAATCCTGGAAAAGCCCCTCGGGAGTCCCTCAAGGCTCCCCAATATCTCCCACCTTGTTCAACATATATATCTCCTCCCTAGGTCACCTACTGCAAAAGTTAAATCTAATATATTACATTTATGCAGATGACATCTCTATATTAATTCCAATAACAAATGTGACGAATGCCACATCCAAACACATCTCCTTCATTATGACGGAAATTGAACAATGGACCACAAACTTTAAATTGAAACTAAACTCAGAAAAAACAAAAATTTTCCTGGCTAGCCCAAAGGAAAAAATCACCACAACAGCAATACAAATAAACGGCCATGACCACCCAATATTAAAAACTATAAGAATATTAGGAGTCACTCTAGATACCAAATTAACTATAACCGATCACATAAACTTGATGACAAAAAAATGCTTCTCCACTCTTTGGAAACTGAAAACCATAAAAAAATATTTTGACCCTCTATCCTTCAGATTATTGGTACAGTCGCTGATTCTATCCATCCTGGACTATTGTAACATCATCTACTTGGGGATACCTAAAAAAACGTAAGAAAACTGCGAATAGTTCAAAACACGGCCGTCCGCTTAATATTCGGACTAAAGAAAAGTGATCACGTTAGTCCCTTCTACAAACGGCTGCACTGGTTACCAATTGAAGAAAGAATTATATTCAAGTTCTCCTGCTTTTGCTATAAATTAATCTGGGGAATGGCCCCCAATTACCTTCTACCTCACTTTGAATTCTATTCCCCCATTAGATCTACCAGAAACCACAACCTGTTTGCATACCCGAAAATCTCTGGCTGCAGATATCGAACCTTCCTGGACAGAACTTTCAAGTTTCAAGCTGGTAGACAGCAATCATGGCTAGGCTATCTCATTGATACCGCTAGGTTGACCTACAGCATCTTCTGGAAAGAACTAAAGACCACTTTGTTTAAGAAATTCTTGTCCTAGCCAGACACTCTCCCGTGAACATAACTTCCACACCTTATCCAGAATTTCTTCCTCACACTAGGTATCCACATTCCCTGTCTGCTAAAATTCCCTCTTCATAATTGTATCCTGATATTCGTTGGTGTCCGACTATTTTCAATTGTAAGATATAAAATAGTTAATTTCTTATAATTCAACCTATGTATAATTTTCCTTTCAACTACCTTGTATTCATCTACTGTAATTCGCTGATTATACAGCTCTTCTTCTTTGTGAACTGCCTAGAAGTCGCAAGATTGTGGCGGTATAGAAAAATATTTTATTATTATTATTATCTAGCATTCTCCTTTTATCTAATTCTCTGGTCACCCAGTCAAAGAAATTGATCAGATTTGTCTGACAAGACCTGCCCATTGGTATATCTAGCATATGTGAGACCCCCTCATCTATATGAAAAACATGATTTTTAGTAACAATCCACATATCGCACAAGAAGAGTGTACCTAGGAAAAGGCAACATCTTACATACTGCAGTAAGTTGTAGAGCATCAATACACCCATTGTAAAACTAAACAAGCCAGACTAGTACAGATTGATCCTGCACAGTCAATATTAACAAAGAACCATGTCTTTCGTACACACAGAAAACACCTTCGCCCAGTATGGAATATGTAATCACAAACTACTCCCCCCCCTCTTTTTTACAAAATTGTAGCACGATTTTTTAGCACTGGTCACAGCGTAACAGCTTTGAAGTTCATAGAATTCCTATGAGCGTCAGAGCTAATATCGCCACAGCTGGTGATAAAAAAGCCTACCTCTGCCCCCTCTCTCCTCCCTGCTTCCATAAGGTGAGGGCCATTTTGAGTCCAAAAGGGGTGAAGGAGAGCCGACAAATATGTTCCTACTTTGGGCCATGACACCAATAACGTTTCTTGTCATTCATTCCTACCAGAACATCTGGCCTTGATCACACATGCAGAACACAGAACAACCCTATGCAAATATAGGAACACAAATTAAAAGTCCTAATATATACAAATTAAAAGTCCTAATGCTAGACTCTGCATACATGTAGTACACCAGAGAAATAGAAACAAATGCATAGACAGCAGATGTACATTTTCAAAACCACCATATTTCAATCATTAAGTTAAAAATAAAATCATTTTTCCTGTCCTTTTGTCTATCTCTCTCCTTCCTTTTCTTCCTTTTTGTGGTCTGATATTTCCTCTTCTCTCCTTCTCTTTCCTCCTCCTCCTATTGCCTACCATGATCTGGCATTTCTGTCCTCCCCTCCCCTGCCCCAGAGGTCTGGCATCTTTATTTTTTCCCTCTTCATCCCCTCGGTCCCGCATTTATCTAATGTCCCCGCCCCAATAAGCTCTCCCCTGTCCCCCCATGCTCAATCTGGCACTTCTTAATTAATACCCCCCTTCCTCTGCCCCATTTTGTACTTTTAAAAAAACAGCATGTTCTCACCCTTCTCTCCTGTCCGGTCCGATGTCGCTTTATCTTCCGTCAAGCTGAAAAATCTGACGGCCTTGGCAGTAATTCAACGACAATGCCTGCGACTCCTCCTCCTGCTTTCCGCATCTGCCTGGTCTTTCTCCAATGACGCAACTTCCTGTTTCCACCCACCCGTTATTATTTCTGAAGATTGTTTGTATGTTTATTTTATCATGTCTTTGTTTTAAAATTATGTATGTAAATTATGTAAACCGTTTAGTTTATTTATTTAAAGGTTTTTTTTAACCCCTCCTCCCTTATAAAAAAGACTTGCTAGTGGCTGCCATGTGGCAAAAGCTCCGAAGCCCTTTAAATCTCTATGGGCTTCGGGGCAGTTACTGCAGTGATAGCTGCTTGTGCGGCTTTGTAAAAAGGGGGGAGGGAGAAGGGCTTTGAATTAACTTTCACTTATTAGCATGTGGGACATCAGACTTCTGACACAAAAGTTTGACTGTATGAGCAAATTAGTCTGTTTGACACTCACAAACAAACCCAGGACTCTATGAGCTGCTTGCTGGACATCTGTAAATTTTTAGTACCTTTTTAAATCCTATATTTTATTAGAATGTCTTTTTAGAATGTTTTTAACTTTTACCTAATAGCATGCATGATACCGGATTCCTGGTACGTTGGTTGCTTGAATGAGCAAGTTAGTCTGGTTGATGCTCACAAACCCAGGACTCTGTAAACTTTCTGCTGCACTTTTTTTGTAATTTTTATTTGACACATTCCCTTTTCTTTGGAAGGAAGAGGGTATAAAATATTTAGGTATTTGGATACAAAAAACGTTGGAAGAGATGACGAAAGTAAATGAAAAATCTTTACTGCTGATGGTCACAGAAATGTGTGAGCAATGGAACCCTTTACATTTGTCATGGTGGGGGAGAGTTCAAATGGTTAAGATGATTTTGCCTGTAGTCTGTTACCAAATGAGTATGTTACCAGTGTTTTTCCAGGGGCCCTTTTACAAGAAGCTAAATAGTATTCTTACTAAATTTATTTGGCTGGGTAAAACTGCTCAAATTCCTTTAGTATCTTTACAAAACCAATTGCGGCGGGTGGGGTAAATTTTCCCAATTTTTATAGGTATCATTAAGCCTATATAATGTGTCAGGGTATGTATTGGATCCTCCCCGAGCTCATGGAAAATCTTCTAGATTGGTTATGGTTGGAATGGCAACTCCAGTCTCCATTGAGATTGGGTCACATATTGAGTATCAAGTTACCAAGGCTATATAAGGACAATAGAATTTTATTAGACACTTGGCAAACATTAAATTTTATTAATAATTTAACATCTATTCCGGTTCATAAATCCACGTGTCAAATCCAAGATTCAAATTGGTGGGTTTAAGGTCATCTGGAAGCATTGGATGAAGGTGGGCATATGTACTCTGGATGATGTAGTATCAGATGGGAAACTGCTTGATTTTTCATGACTGCAACAAATATTTGGTATTGCTAAATCTCAAAATTATAGGTGGTTGTAGTTGAAGCAAGCCATTCAGAAGGGGTTCCCTGACTGGCAAAATCTTAAAAATCAGTATAGTTTGCCGGTCCTATGCTCCCAGACAGATTTCCTGGGACATGAGGCCGCTCAGTGGTATAAATTAATATCTGAATTTTTGAATAAGAAATCAAAGACTGGAGTTCGTGATATTTGGAGCATTGAGATAAAGCAGCAGATTTCTGCATCTCAATGGCCACAAATTTAGACTTGGAGAATGAGGTGTACAGTGTCTGCATCTATGAGACAAACTTGGTTTTTCTTGTTACATAGGGCTTTTTGGACCCCTGTTCGTTTACAGAAATTGGACAGTTCTAAGTCGAATAGATGCTGGCACTGTCATCTCGAGGTAGGGACATTGGATCATTTATTGTTCTATTGTCCATTGATACTGAGATTTTGGAGATCCATTTGGGTTCAAGTGAATGAATTATTGGAAAATCCAATGGCATTAACATATGATACCGTGCTATTTGGCATGTTAATGAGGGCCAAAAGCCAAATATCTTCCCATAATAATAAACCTATGTATTATGACAGGGGTTGCCATACAGCTTATTTTGAGGAATTGGAAAAACTGGGATCGGTTAAATTATACATTCTGGTGGGAATCTCTATGCCACATTTTTAAAATGGAGCGTATGATGGCCATACAACAGGGACATTATAAAAATTTTATGGATGTTTGGGAGCCATTGACAGAATTCTGCAAGGAGTGATTATTGATTTTGCCCTTTGATCATGCACATCCAGGGAGGGTGGGGAGTTATTTTTATTTAGAGTGCAATTGTTGGATATATATAACGGGGGAGGTTGATATATATATTTGTCATAAATATAATTTGATAGAATTTAAGGGGTCCTTTTATCAAGCTGCGGTAGGGGTTAAACCGCAGGCATTAGTTTTTATGCCGGCAGCAGGGGTTAGCGCGTGATGAAATGTCCGACGCGCTAACCCCGCTAGCACGGCTTGATAAAAGGAGCCCTAAGTGTTGTTAAAGTGTAAAATGTCTGTAAAATATGTTGCACTTATTTTTGGCTTTAAAATGAATAAAGATTAAAAAAAACCCCAAAAAACCTTTCCTAAAAACTTTTATTTCACCAGAAGTAGTTCTTAAAGTAGTTTAGTGGGCCTCATCTGGGGCAGCCTCCTTGGAGCGGCTGGGGCACGGGCAGTGTGTCTGGGAGGGAATGCATGGATGGGAGAACATCGCAGGGGAGGAGACATAGGCATCCTGGGACTGTCTGCCAAGTCTCTTCCCTGAAGAAGCCCTTTCTGGAAACGTCAATCGCTCCTCCTAAACTTACTTGCTCCACTTCATCACTGACGCTGAAACCGTGGATTGAAGACAAAGTTTTATTTTATTTTTCTTTCCAGCTTATGATTTATCTTTAATCTTATCTATTGTTTTGCCTTTTGTCTTTGTTTTGTTCTATTTCTATCATTTAAATTTCTCCAGAATTCTACTGTTCAACGGCTCCCCCTTCTGCTTCTATTCCTTTCTCTCCTCTCTTCTACCTTCCAAAGTATTTAGATCAATGCTGTCTTGTTAAAATGTTTATTTTATTTTTATTTTTCCTCTAACTCTACTTTTCACTTCTCTATTACCCTCCAGGTACTTTAGTTAGATTGTGAGCCTTCGGGACAGTAAGGGAATTTTTCAAGTACCTTTCTTATTTCTAATCTTAATGTATATTTTCTGTAAACCGCTTAGAACCTAACGGATGTAGCGGTATATAAGAAATAAATTACATTACATTACATTACATTTATTGGAAGTTTTTCAGAATTCTGTTTATAATAAGTGAGTTCACTTTTGTGGCACACTCCCTGCCTGAAGAGTGTTACACTGGACTCCAGCTTTAGTTACTTTATGGTAGCAAAAGCAATTTTTAACTTCTGATAGGTAAGCCATCTTCTGAATTGGTTCTTGACATGTTCCTTTTGAAGTTTTAATAAGAAGTATTTGGGGTTTTTTATCTTTTAATCTGTTTTTAAGTCAGTTGGATTCTGTTGTTTTTATGTTTATATGTTTTATCATTTAGTTATATGACCCTGAAGAAGCTGCACAGGCAAAACCCATTGGGAACTGCTCCTAGGAACTTTTTCAATAAGCCTATTCATCCTCTACCTGTTGTTTTGTTTTTCACATTGGATTCCCTAGTGGATCATCTGCCTTACTGTTTCCACACAGTGGCCATTAATAAGGAAAGACAAATTTCAGCTATTTTAGAGCCATGCTAAATAGTGGCCTCAGTGCATGGGTTACCCACGTGCTAAATTAGCACAGGCCACTGTTTAGCATGGCTTTGTAAAAGTTTCAAGTTCAAGTTTTATTAAAATTTGATGTGTACGCAATGTCAAATATTTCAAAGCGTATTGCAGATTAAAATTTATCACCAAATAATATATACATACAAAATTCAATACAGACACAAAAGGAAAGGGGGGTGAACTACAATCATTAAAGTAGAAAGAGGACACATACGGGTAACACATTAGGGGGCAAGGAGTGAAAAAGGAAGATTGAATTAAAAAAGAAAATAAATAAATAAACGAACAAAAAAGAGAAAAATGAAAAGAAGAATAAGAGGAAGACTGAGTCCTATAAGTAAGGACTGATTAGAATTAGTTGATTAGAATATAAGATCTAAGGTTTGACACATAAACTGGTTGTCTTGTCTATGCCTCAAATGCATCCTTACAAAGGAAACTTTTTTAAAAGCCTTTAAATTTTTCTAACGATGTTTCCCCACGTAGATAATGTGGAGCTGAGGAGCTATAACTGAAAAAATGGAAGATCTCCTAGTGCCACCTTTAGGGATCGTCAAAAGATGCTGATCCGTTGATCTGAGTGTCCTAACTGGGGGTATATGGTATAAGAAGACGGTCAAGAAATAATGGTGTAGTTGATAGTCAGATTTTAAAGATCCATAATACAATTTTATAAGTGATTCTTTAAGAAATTGGTAGCCAGTCTGCTTTTTTCAGAAGTGGTACCACATGATCATATTTTTTTTGAATTGGTGATAATTTTTATTGCTGTAATCTTCTCAATTCTTCTTGCGTAATGCCCTGATACAAAGGGCTCCTAAGTCTGTGGTATCCAGTTAGTACATGCTAATGCAAATGAGCTAGCTGGATAACACTTCTATGCCCATTTCCCACTCCTGATATACTCCTTCCATATAAAATATAGGCTTGCTTTTCTGAAGTAAGCTGTGAAAACTACAAAGCCGTTTAAAACTATTCTGCATGTTGTTTTTGATTCTTTAATTTTTCAGTTTGTGTTTTGTATTTCTTACCTTTTCATTACTTTGTATTCTTTAATTTTTTAGGACTTTATTTCAATTAAAATTGACCATCGTGATTAATGGTATGTTATTCATTTATCTCCCTCCCCTTTTCCAAAAGTGCAGAAGAGATTTTTAGCGCCGAACGCTCTGTGCTGCTCTGATGTTCATAAGAACGCTGTGACTGTCGGAGCTGCGCAGAGCATTCAGCACGCTGGTCGGCGCTAAAAACCTCTTCTGTGCTTTTGTAAAAAGGGGGGGGGGATATTTATTTTCTCATTGCAGCTCTTTGTGAATCTGAGCGTTGAAAAGTTAAATGATTTGTCAAAATTCACGAGGAGCTAAAATGGGGGGGGGGGGAAATAAATAAAAAACACATCTTTAATCATATGATCAAAATTTTATTTGAAATGCAGTCTTCAAAAACAAACAAACAAAAAACCCAAAACAAAATCAGTATAGTTGCATGATTATGGTGTGCTGATTGGCAAATTTCGGCAAAACACTTTAATGCATTTTGCAGTAAGCAGTTAGGACTGGATTCTCAAAAAAGTCACTGAAAGGTGCCGGCAGGTGCCTAAATTGCACTTGCTGGCATCTAACTTAAGTGTTTTAATTGGTTTTAAGTGGTGCTATCATTGATTGCATCATAAAAGAACAATTGAAAATTAATTAAAAAAAAATTAGGTGTCACTAGCACCACAGCCCGGGATCAGTCTCTGAGTGACACCAAAGCCCATAAAGCCAATAAAGCTGGTTCAGTCACTAATCTTAAGCACCTTAGACTACTGTAATATCATATACACCTTAGACTACTGAAATATCATATACTTGGGTTCCCTTAAGAAAACCATCAAACGTCTGAGAATCATACAATTACTGCTGTCCGCCTTATTTATGGTCTCAAAAAATTAGACCATGTTATTCCATTCTACAGAAAACTTCACTGGCTGCCAATGGAGGCAAGTGCCATCTTCAAGTTCACCTGCCTTTGCTTCAAAACCATTACAGGTTCATCCCCGATCTACCTTTCACACCACTTTGTATTTCTAGGCACCTCCCGCACACGTAATACCTACCTGTTTGCCTTCCCCTCGCTGAAGGGCTGTACCTACAAAAGATTCCTTGATAGAACACTGTCATTCCAAGCAGGCAAATGGAACAAATGTCTATCCACCCTCATTCCTAACGCACCCTCTTACCAAGCCTTCAGGAAATCAATCAAAACCTACCTCTTTGACAAATTTCTCTGACTCCTCCCTGCCTTGTTGTTCTCCGATATATTTATTACATATCCAACTACTCTACCGATGTAATTGACAATATTCTCTTTCTGTGTACAGTCTCTTCCTCTGTAAACCCCTCTGAACTGCTTCTGGTATTGCAGTATACAAAATAAAAGTTATTATTATTATTATTATAGAAGTGGGCATGTTTAGGGGGCAGCGCTGGACTCTGGTGTCACTGAGTACCACTGGCATGATTCTACAAGGTGCCAAAAATGTAAGCCTGTAACAAACCCTGTCCTTAATTTCCAGCTCCTAGGGTCCTTGCATGCCGTGATTCTGTAAGCGGCACCTGTCCGTGATTGACACATGGCAAGTGTCATTTTTCTAGGCACCTGCCATGTCAGGCTCCACTTACAGAATCAGCCCTTTTAACGCTGTTTTGTAAGAAGGCCCCCTGTATTTGCTATGTTTATCTGAGTTTCTTCCCCCTCCCCCCAATTTTCATAAAATACATTTTTTTTTTAACTTTATCATTGAGAAAATGGCTGACATGTTTAGAGTTCTGTGAAAATAGAAAATGCATCACTCTGTCCTGGAGATGTTAAAATTCACATAAATGTTTAAAACGAATAGAACTCTTAGAGTAAACCTTGGAAAAAAATGCCCTCAATCAAGTGCATTAGTTGTGGACTGCAAAACTCAATTTATTCTCAAAGAATTTCACCAGGAGCTCACATTGAACTATACTGTGAATGAAGTATTCCAGCTCCTTTCTGCTCACTTGGCTGGAAAATATATCAGACCAGAACAAAAAGACCTTGACATATGATCAGTGGAAGTAAGGACTGCTGACCATTAAAACTGCTGCTTTGGTTCTGTTTTTCTAACTTATATCAAGCCCAATAACCTTGTCCTTGAAATAACGGATAAAGGAACCACTATTACTGAACAACAGAACAATGACTGCTCTCATAATGGATTATGTTTTTAACTCTAAATATTTTTGTTACTCTTTTGGTCATGCAAATCTCATTCCAGAAAGGTTTAGATCATTAAACAAACAAACAAACAAACAAACAAAACAACAACAAAAAAACAAAGAACTGCTTCTGCTTCAGTTCATCACAGTTTCACAAAATATCAATATATGTTATTTGCTGGATATCACGGAATACGAACAAAATGGATTTCTAAAAGACAAGACACTGGGGTGGATGAGGGTTTATTAGTGAGACTGTTTGCAAAATTATTTTAAAATTATTTTTAATATTTTAAAATACTGTATATATATATATATATTTATATATACACACACACACACACACACACACATAAAAATACATACATATGTGTGTGTGTGTATATATATATATATATATATGTGTGTGTGTGTATGTATATTCATTTTTTCTCTTTCTTCATTTTTTTTTATTCTGTGCTATCCCTTGCCTTTTTTTTTTGTTTAAAGAATAGGGAATTCCTTTCTATTTTAATTGTAATTTTATAAACCGCTCTGTTATTGTGTACGGAAGGGAGGTATCTTAAATAAAATTAAACCATAGACCATAAACCAGACTACAGTATTATTTAATATCTCATTAATACCGGAATCTCTTGTAATAAATGCTTGGCAACTGCAACATATGTAAGGCTACTTTTGCTAAGATGCAGTAAGCACTAATGCAAGCTTACTGCCAGTGAAAAAGTCACTTCTGTGGGACGCGCTCAAGCCTCCCGTGGTAGTTGTGAGATCGGCTCATGCTACCGACATGCTAAAAAACAGATTGTATTTTTATTTATCACAGGGGACATATTTGGAGGTGGAGAGCAGGCGTGCCCTCCGCTGATCGGTTCACATAGTAAAATTGTCATGTGCTGACCAATTAGCACAGGGTTAACATAGGAGCCCTTACCACCTATAAAATAAGTGGTGGAAAGGGCTCATGCTCTAATAGGGAAATTAGTGTGTGCTAAAAGTGGCCTCCAGCTCATGGGAATGACAGCGCAGACCACTTCTTACCACAGCTGAGTGAAAGGACCCCTTAATGTGTTATCTCCATGTAATCCATGCATGGTATGGGATTTAGTCACGTTTTGCTATTAAAAAATAATCTTTTTCATTGGATGCTTCTGTGCTCTTAATATATATAAAGTCCTACTGTACTGACATTGACCTCTGTGTCAGTACAGTGGGACAAAATCTGTGTTATCCTTTACTGTGGCAGCACACTAACCTTACTCCCAATGCAGTGTTTGTTTTAGTTTGCAAAAGGGTATTATGGTTGGCATGTGATTATCACATACAAATGCAACACATTGGGAATTGGTGAGACCTCATTTAGAATATTGTGTACAATTCTGGAGGCCACACCTTCAAAAAGATATAAAAAGGATGGAGTCGGTCCAGAGAAAGGCTACTAAAATGGTGTGTGGTCTTTGTGATAAGGCGTATGGGGACAGACTTAAAGATCTCGATCTGTATACTTTGGAGGAAAGGCGGGAGAAGGGAGATATGATAGATTTGTTTAAATACCTACATAATATAAATGTGCATGAGTCGAGTCCCCTTCACTTCAAATGAAACTCTGCAATGAGAGGGAATAGGATGAAGTTAAGAGGTGGTAGGCTCCGGTGTAATCTGAGGAAATACTTTTTTTATGGAAAGTGTGGTAGATGCATTGAACAGTCTCCTGGAAGAGGTGGTGGAAACAGAGACTGTGTATGAATTCAAGAGGGCCTGGGTTGGCACATGAGATCACTCATAGAGAGAAAGAGATGATGGTTACTGTGGATGGGCAGACTGGATGGGCCATTTGGCCTTTATCTGCCATCATGTTTCTATGTTTCTATATTTAAAAGAAAAAAATAAACCCATGAAGTTTTGGCATGGTTTTTCTTTTCTCTTTAGGGCTTAAGGGAAGATCCTGTGCAGGACTAGTGGATGCATCTGAGGGGAAGTGCAGTACTTTTACCTCAGAGGATAAGTGGTTCAAAGGAATCCAGTAGACACTGCAGCCCCAAAGCCTGTTGGTCCAGGACACACCTGGCCTATACACCTGTATCAAGGAGGGCCTTGACTACAGATCCTCCATTCTGTTGCCCTCTGGGCCAATTATATGTATCTGTGTCCAATGGCCTCCTCATTCTACCACCCTCTTGGATAATAACAGCACCTGACCCCTAGTGATACATCAGGATGAACCATCGGTCAATCTACCAAATAAGACAGTGCTTCAAAATGAAGGCAATTCTTTATTTGGCAGAATGATCCCCAGCACCACTAGATTTTCCAAAATGGTGGTGGGAAGAAAAAGATGTTACTAGACACCTTCCTGAACCAGGCTAGGCAAAGGCCAAGAGTACCCCGACTTGAGACTCTTTGAAAAGACAGCTTTTCACCAATACCATAGTAGAGCAACTGTATTACCGTATTTAGTATTTCTACCTACATTTATAGAGCTTTTGACCAATTTTTGAATGTACTAATGATGTCTTTAGATCTCTCAGCTGTTTTTGACATCATAGATTATCACCCACTTCTCCCCCCTTCACTTAGAGCAAATCGGCTTCACAGATACATCCCGAGACTGGTTTTCATCTTATCTCTCTAACAGATCATATATAGTAAACGTTCAAAACTCTCCACTTCCTTCAACCCTGGCTCTGGAGGTCTGTAGGGCTCATTACTATCACCTACTTTATTCAATATCTTCATAGCCCCATTACTAACACTAGCACAATCTCTAGGATATTCAGATTCTCCACACACTTGAAAATTGCACCGTTCAAGAAATTGGCACAATTCATAGTAATCTTACCCATATAACAAAATGGCTTACACATCATAACCTTAAACTTAACCCAAACAAATCCAAATCAGTTATTTTAAGCCCCACAGGAGCAACAAGTTTATCCTCGCCATTCTTACTGGATGATGTTCCTATTCCGCTTGTTCATTCTGTATGTATTTCAGGTATTATTCTAAACCCGCTGCTTTCCTTTAGTCCCCATATTTCCCAGACAATCAAGTGCACATTTTTCAAACTATGACTTATTCATTCTGATCTATACAGGACATGGGGAGTATAAGAAAAACCTATATATAAAAAATACACATCAATGCAGATAATTGCATTGCTGACAAAGGTAAGAATCCATATTATAGGGACAGTTCTGAACTATAGTGTCCAGTACTGGTCGCCGTATCTCAAGAAAGACATGGCGGTACTTGAGAGAGTCCAGAGAAGAGCATCTAAGCTAATAAAGGGTATGGGGGACCTCTCATATACTGACAGACTGAAAAAGCTGGGGCTTTTCTCCCTGGAAAAGCGACGACTCAGGGGAGACATGCTAGAAACCTTCAAGATCATGAAGGGCATAGAAAAAGTGGACAGGGACAGATTTTTCAAACTAAGGGGAACCACAAGTACAAGGGGGCACTCGGATAAATTGAAAGGGGAAAGGTTTAGAACAAACGCCAGGAAGTTCTTTTTCACCCAGAGGGTGGTGGATACATGGAACGCGCTGCCGGAGGATGTGATAGGCAGAAGTACGCTACAGGGCTTCAAAGAAGGACTGGACAGGTACCTAGAGGACAAAGGGATTGAGGGGTACAGATAGGAGTAGAGGTAAGGTTATAGGGACAGGATTAGAGGTAAATTACAAAATTAGTCAGAGACCACTGTTCAGGCAGTGGGCCTGATGGGCCGCCGCGGGAGCGGACCGCTGGGCAGGATGGACCTCTGGTCTGCCCCAGCGGAGGCAACTTCTTATGTTCTTATGTTCTTATGACATGTAGTTTCTATATTGATGATTGCATATATGATATTCATTTTCTGTTTGTTGTTGTTTTCTAGTTTTATTAACCCCTGATGCAGCACTTAATGTGGGTAAAACACAGCCTGTGTCAGGTTTTATATGATGAGTTTATTTGATGTCTGCACAATAAAATTGTACTTGGTTTCTACACTTTTTGTCTGTGCTGCTTTCCGTTGACCACTGCTTCCATTGTATGCAAATAGATCTCATGTATGTGTATTATGCAAATCTTGAAAACCCAACTGGGTTGTAGCTCCTCTGATTTAGAAAACTCTGCTATAAAAACCTGTCTGTGGCTCTAGTCAACAACAATTATTCAGGTAGCTCCTGCTACCTAGATAGGTATCTCTGAATTCTGGGCACATTATTTTTATTTTTGTATTGTTACTTTTGTAGCCATATGATTTTTTAAAATGTTCAAATCTTTTTTTATTGTGGAGTAAAGACAAAAGAGAAAACAAGCACAATGCAGGCAAACTAATAACCAAAAATAAACAAGTTTTCATGATAAGAAATGCATCCCTCCCCTGCCAACCTAAACCCAAACCCTACCACCCAGAATCCCTGACCCCCCCCACCAGAAGAGAACTAAGCAGAAGATGACCAAAAAGTCTCTATCACTCCAGAGGCCTATATCCTTGTGACCCACGGGCAACCACAAACTTCCCCCCCCTGAGCATGGGTATTGGACGCCTGCACACTCATAAAGCTGCAGTTGCCAATTAAGCTGCTAGCTTTCACTCAAGGTGTGAAAAATAACAAAAAAACATGAAAAAGGACACTAACGCAAGATTTACCAAAATGTTTAATTTTATTGTTTTTATTTTCTATCATGGACATCAAAAGGCTAGTTGCGTTAGTGGGAGTCGTTATAGTTGCCAAAATGCTGGCCTTCTGATAACGAACTCAACTCAATACTTCGAAACACCCCATTATATACCTTTGGCTCAGTGTGACATCATTGGCTGTGTGGGCCAATCAAAACGAACAGAGGTGGTCTTAAAAATTAGACAAAGAAAATTCCTCTTATATGTTTAAAAGTTTCAGAAATCATATTTGTTTTGTTTACATTCATTTCTGAATATACATTAACATTTTATAACATATCCAATATTCCTTTTATCATTCTTAAAACTTATTTCAGACAATTTGTCTATGTGTCAGGCAAGATGCTGAAATGTTCTAAGCCTGCTTTAAACAACTAAGTTTCATATTACACCTACAAACAGTGCTGAAAATTGGTCAGCCTTGGAGGAAAGGAGAAGGCAGTCAAAGAGAAGGAGAAGGAGGGGCTGTCCCCCTCTCCTTGAAACCTAACAGCTTCATGTTGCAGCCTCTGACTAATTATTTCCAGATATTGTGTTCAGGATTTTTTTCTTTAGTGTTCTTTTTATAAACCATTTCATTTTAAATATAGATTCTTTCATCCATCCATTCAGCACTTGCTTGGGGCCCCACATCCATTCAGACCATTCATTTCTAGTTAAACCATTTATATGTATCTCAGGTTGGGATAAGTAATCTAATATTTTTTCTAACTGGCCTAAGGCACATCTGGTATCAATTAGAACCACGTTGCTAGGAGCGTGAAAACTGAACAAAGACTTGACAGAGACAGAAAGTCACTGACACAAAATGGAGAGACAGTGAACAAAATGGAGTCCATGTATATCCTGATTTCCTCCATGATCTAGCCTAATAGCAAAGTACATACAAAGAATATTATTATACTTTCCCTTAATATTAATCTGTAGTGTGTTTTTCTGGCTTTTGCTACATCTATAATCAGATTTTTATTCACCAGTTTTTCGTATGCTTCTATTGGGCGTGGCCTTAACTGACACATATGCTTGTATCTAACTAGAGTTACCCAGAATCATACGAAAAACAGGCCATTTTATAGAAAAATTCCACAAAAATATTGCACCATCATGTTCTGACATCCATTCCATTACCGTCCCATAGACATCACCCCTACTGGCCACGAGCTACTACTACTCACCCCACACACAAAAAACAAACAAACAAAAAACCCCAAAAATAATATGCAGTATCCGATCCCAAGCAACAACACAATGTCCACCAGCCTCCTTAAGAAAGAGTATTTAAAATAAGGCTGCAACCTCGATGTGGTAAAGAAGACAAATAAGCCCCTCAAACAAGCAGAAAACATCTATGTCTATGAGTGTGACCCACCGCCTCTTGGGCCTCTCGAGAAGCCAGAGTATGCACCACAGATCTCCATCCCCAGAAAGACGGAGGTTCGGAAGTGGTCCAACACTGTAATATACATTTGCGAGCAAGGAGATACACCTTATGACACCAGAGAAAGACCTCCCCTAGGAAGGCTTCCAAAAACTATGATTTAAAAAAAAAAATCATATTACAGTACTTGTTTGTTCATTATAAAAAGCAATTTTGAAGGCTTTCCCTGCCAGTAAACATTTATTGCTAATAATAACTATTCTAATTATCATGCATTATTGGTAGCATTGGTAGCATGGCCTTGGGGAAGCCTTTTTCTCAAAAGTTATTGATAATTAAGCCCCTTATAAGAGAGAGGGAATAAAATGAAGACAGGGTATTACATATAGGAAATGTTTGGAGGAAATTGCATGTTGGAGTTAAATGTCAACAGGAAATTAAATTGTAGCACAGGTTTAGCACAAATAGATCACATTAAATCAAATAAGTAGACTTCTTTGAGACTGTTAGCAGAGACTTCGATAAAGGTAATGTTATACAGTATAAGTGTCTATCTTTTACCCTGGTGACCTGCACAAGGCCAAGCTGGAAAACTGCACCACTTGGCAAAAAACAAAAACGGACCAATGACTAATGAACTAGTTAGGTACTGATGATTAATAACATAGGTTATTACTGTTGTAATCTGGGAATGAGGCTGATGCAAAAACCTGCCTAAGGCCTTGGTTTTTCATTCTGTTTGTCAATGATTTATACAAAGAGGTAAAGGGTAACAGCAATGATGACATTAAACATATTGGTACAGTGCCGGCTGCTAACAAATGCCCTCAGTCTTGAACAGTTCTGCAGATTTACTGAGGGTTGAAATGACAAACTGATGTAGCTTGACTAAATTTAATGTAGTGAATTGTGAAGTGTGAGAGCAACACCAGCAAGTTCACAGTGTATTGTAGATTATAGGAAGATGGTGGCCACTGGCGTTATTTGGTAAATAGGGTTTTTGTTTTTTTCTTTCATTTTTATTGAACTTTAGGATGTATGTAGCTGACCTGGGGGAATAAGTCAAAATAATGTGTGTGCTTTTGTGTAGACAAAACTAAAGTTGTGTGATGAATGAAAATATTTTGACAGGAAGTAGGGTTGTCAAGTGGTTTCAGACTTGCCCAATGTGGTTAATCCTGTCTTGAGTTTGCTTTTCTTACAGAATGCAATGGGGAAATCAGAATTTCAAGTCCCTGCTTGCAGTGGGGTAAATACTGGACTGGATCAACCTGTCAGACAATTGGGGAACCAGTTGGCAATCCTAAATAGAAGGAAAAGCTCAGAACTGTACCTTCTATGTCCATGAAGAAAAAAATTCTGGAGTCTTTGATCCTAATAAAAACTCTAGCTGCAAAATGATTTCATGAAGGCTGGACTTTCATTTTCTGGATAGCAGTTCCTTCACTAAATTAGAGGTATATGTAAAAGAGCCTTGCAAGCAAGACCCTGCGATCTTCCTTTCAGAAAGAGTCTGGGGAAGTAGAAGACTGACTGAGCCCACAGTTGGGGTACACTACACAACCTGACTGCTGCATCAGATGTGTCCAACTCAGACTTCAATCGGCTAGGTTTGAACCCACAGTGCAATGCAATAAGGAATGGAAGAATAACTCAGACCAAGGGAAGTCTGTGGAGAGGAGGGAGATCCAACAACAGAGCAGTCAGTGTACCAAGGAAGACATGAAAATAAAAATAAGGAGATCACATTAAGTTATGGAGAAAAGCAAAAGCCTGACCTAAATAACCCACAATCTAAAATATACAATCAACCTTCTATGATGATCCATCACACCTGGTTAGCATTTTTGGTCCAGAAAAGATCTCAGTTGTTCAGGCAATAAAAAACATTTAATACCTAAATACCAGATCATACATTTACATGGAAATGCTAGCAGAAATGAAGCCCCCAGGGACCTAGTCTCTTTCCTCATAGTCAAAAACATCTTCCTCTTTTCCTAAGTAAATCTAGTAACCTCAGGAAATATCCAGTCTTAGACCACAAAATAACTTTTATGAATTCTTGTAATCTGGACTGCATCCATTTTTTGTTCAAATACAAATGATACAAGCAAAGTAGCTCTTGTTGAAACTTCCAATAAGGAGTCTTCCAATATTGCAGAGATGTCCTTAATATCCACATTTTCTTCTTCATCATGTTGGACTCCGGATTGATCTTGCTGTTGCTCCAAGTCTTCTGAAGTAGTCCTAGGCAAATGATATATTTTATTAAGAGGGGAATTATCTCTGTGGAAAATTTTAACATCTCAAGTAGATATTTTTTTTCAAAAATCCAATAGGGTCACTCATATAGTCATAAGAAAGTTCAGGATACTAAAGTTTTAACCTATTAAAATGTTCTACTTGTTCCAGTCTTTGATGAATATTATCTTTCACATCAGTAGCAACTGTGTCCATGATAGATTTAGGGGCTCATTTTCAAAGCACTTAGATACACAAAGTACCTTAGGTATCACCGGTGCCTAAGTCCATTTTAAGCGCCTACATGCAAAACACACCCAAGATCCGCCCACGATCCACCCTTAACAACACCTACTTTTGGTAGGTGCCTTGGGCTAGGCGCATACCCATAAGCGGTAGGCACATAGCACCCAATTAATTTTAATTTAAGCTAATTTCTTATTATCAGTGCCAATTAAGTTTATTAAGGCCCCATTTATCAAGCTGCATTAGAGTTTTTTTTATCATGAGTCATTGTGGTAAAAGCTCTGGTGCTCATAGAATTCCTATGAGCATCGGAGCTTTTACCGCATCAACCCGCGATAAAAATGTCAAATGTGGGTTGATAAAAGGGGGCCTAAATAATTAAATTAGGCACCTAGATTGGCCAGACATGCCAATCTATGGCCCGGATTCACCAACCTGCCTGATCGGGCTCAATCCGGGTTCGATCTGGGCAGGTCCAACAAATTCTGCACAACAAAATATGCAGATGAGGCCTCTATCTGCAGGCACGGATCTCTGTTGTGCGATCCCCACACATGTGCAGACCATCTGTAGATGGTTTGCACATGCGCTAGACCTCCAGGCCTGGCATAGATTTTTTTTTAAACGTTAGGAGCCTGTGGTTTTAACCCCAGGAGTCGGGGCAGGCAGGTGATTGGGCAGGCAGGCGATCCGGGGCAGCGGGAGAGTTGGGGATGCAGGAGGCTTTGGGGGTCAGTTTATTTTTATTTTTTAAACTTTTTTGCTGCTTTTTTCATCGGGGCAGAGCAGGCAGGAAAAGAGCATCGGGGCGGCAGGCAGGAGAGATTCGGGGCAGCAGAGAGCAGGGCGTGCAGAGAGCAAGGCTGGAGAGTCGGAAAGACGTTTTCGACTGGTCCCCAGCAGTCGCTACTTGAGATGATCGGCCAGCACAGTCGGATTGTGAAAAAGTGTTGTGAATCACGTCCCCGCCTACTTTGCATGCGTTTCTCCTCATTTGCATGCACAGATTTGAATCGGATCGCAGGAGAGGTTAGTGAATGGGGCCCGAGGGAAATCTGGTCGCAAAGGGGTCGCAAACCGATCGGTACACGATCGATTTGCTTTGTGAATCTAGCCCTATGTGCCTTTTAGGTGTTTTTGGTCCATAGGTGTAAAATAGGATGCACAGCACTTATCAAACCTTAATTCCATTAGTTAGCACTTTGGTGCTCATAAGGGATATTTAGTGGCACCATTTGGTTAAATGCTGCTGAATAATTGGGATTGACCAGCTCAGTGGGGCTTAACCAGACAGGAGTTCTCCTGACAGGTTAAACCCTTTTGAATATTAACCTCTTAATTTTTGAATTGTAACCTACCCTGATGTTAACTTCAAGTTAGGAGAAAGGGGTACACAGGATTCTGTTCTCTCTACCTTCCTGTTTAATGTTTAACTGCAACCGTAGCATGGTTTATGAACAGCATGGAATGATGTTAACTATCTACTTTTGTGTTAAAAAGTGGCATTTTAAAATATATTATATAAACATAAATTGGACTTGACTTGGACTACGATTTGTGTGTCTAATAAAACACTCGAACCAATTATGAAACCTTTGAGGTGAAAATTGAGTTTTTATGCTCTTGGGCCCTATATGGCACCCCAAAAATTAGCACTGTAAAGGATGGTGCTAAGTGCAATTCTATAAAATGCCTCTAAAGTTAGGCACACTTTATAGAATCATGCATAGCGCTCGAACGCATAGCTAAAATGTAGGTGCTACCATTTATGCCAATGAAAACAAAGCCTAAATACCTGTTCCTAAGTTATGCATGGGTTGGGCATATTAGGAACACCCATGACCTGCCCATGCTCTTCCCCTGGCCACACCCCCTTCTGAGAGCCACACACTAGAATTTACATGCACCACTTTAAAGAATATACTTAGAAAGTTCTGTGCATAACTTCTAATTAGTGCCAATTAGTGTTAATTACTAAATGTTAATTGCCAATTACTGGCACCGATTGACTAGTTAAATAATTAAGTTGCATGTGTAAATTGGCCATGCACACAGATTTGCATGTACAACTTTGATTGCACTATACAGAATCTGGCCCTTAATAATTTTCCACTTTTTAGATAGTCTGTCACATATAGATTCAGATCCCCCTCCATATTCAGGGGTACAGCACTCATGACTTCAGTTATTCACAGTTTTCATCTCACTGACCCACCCCACCTCCCAGACCTTTCCACTTCCACTTCTCCCTCTGTATCCGCGGGGGGGGGGGGGGGGGGGGGGGGTAGGTGCAGAGCCGGACCGTGAAGTGTGAAAAACCACAAATAACTTTTTGGTCAGCTCTGACCCACCCCCGCCTTCCTCCTGCATCACCGGAACCTTACCTGGTGGTCTAGCGCTGAAGTGGGACAAGAGCGATCTTCCTATGCTCCTGCCCCGTGCAGATCCATCACCAAAATGGCTGCTGTGAGTTCCCGTTGTGATTGCTCCTGCCCCGCTTCCCCGCTAGACCACCAGGTAAGGTTCCTGGGAGGCTCAGATGGCTAAAAAATAGCCCCCAAAAAGGAAATTATTTCTAAAAAAATATTATGAATAACTGAATCTACGGATAGTGAAACCGCGGATTTGGAGGAAGAAGTGTATTTACTTTTTAAAGCCTGGTGGTCTAGCAGTGAAGTGGGGAAGCAGTGATCTTCTAAGCTCTGGCTCCATGCTGAACCACAAACAAAAATAGCTGCTGTGAGTTCCCATGGTCTCGCAAGACTACAGCGGGGAACTCATGGCAGCCATTTTTGTTCGTGTTTCTGCACATCATTTCTGCCCTACTTTACTGCTAGACCAACAGGCTTTGAAAAGTAAATAAGAGGAGAGGTCCAGGAGAAGGCATGGAGGCAGGTGTGGGTCAGAGTTGGCTCTAAAGTTATTTGCTAATTTGTCTTATTCATGGGCTGGCTTTGCACCTAACACCTGTGATTATGGAAGTAGGAGTGTAATTTTGTAATTGGTTCATGAGTAGGTTGGGGAGAATTGATTCATTATATCTTAAACATTAGTAAATAGGGCCTATGTTGGCAAGCTTTCCTTGTGCCACCTTCTTAATTCACTTCCTATTAACAAAGAAATGGGACTTGCAGCTATGCATATTAAGAGGATTATGCCCCAAAAGCTTTATATTTACAGATACAGTGGAACACCGATTATCTGGATAATTAAAAATCTGGCTAACTGGACATTAATTTTTTTCTATTGTTTTTAATTTTAAAAAAATACCTTCAGTGCACCCCCCCCCCTGACAAGAAAAGGCAGCATTCTCCCTCCCTCCATGAACAGGCACCACCAACCCCCTCCTGGACCCACAGGAAAGACCCCAGGCCTACCTTGTTTACCTGGTGGTCTAGCAGCAGCACTGGGGCAGAAGCAATCATACTTGCTAATGCCCATGCTCTGTCATTTTCAAAAATAGCTGCCGGGACTTCCATGGGCAGTATAGCCTCGCAAGACTACCCCTGGATGTCTTGGCAGCTTTTTTTGTCGCTGACAGAGAATGGGCAGGAGCAGGTAAGATCGCTCCTGCTCCAGCGCTGCTACATCACCAGTAGGCCTAGGGTCTTTCCTGTGGGTCCGGGAGGGGGTTTGTGGTGCTTATTCAGGGAGGGAGGGAGGGGGAATTCTACCTTTTCTAGTTGAGGGGGAGGGGTTGCACTGAAGGTATTTTAATTAAAAATAAAATAAAAAAATTAACATCCAAATATTGCAGGGGGCATGCTGATGGTAAGGGAAAATCTCCCAGTTCAGAGAGCGGGGGTGCTGGACTGGGCTGGGCTGATGGCAGGGGTGGCAGAAGCAGAGAAGGAGCACTAGTGGGAGGGAGAGTGGTAGGAATAGTATTTTGGGGGGAGCTCAAATATAAACTGAGACCTCCCAAAGTAATCCAGATAATTGGACATCCAGATAATTGAAGTTCGGATAATCGATGTTCCACTATATTTCATTTTTATTCTCTGCTATATTTTACCAGCTGTAGGAAAGATGGACTAGGAAAAGAATAGAGTCTTCTGTAAGACTTTTGGAAGTTATGACTTTAAAAAGTGCTTTGTGGAAAAGAAAAATAGAGCGTACATCATTTCAAATAAATAGCTACTACAGATTCATTTGTGAAAACTAAAACTATTTAGTTGTGATCTGCAATATGCTACAAATGAATTGAGGTTCCTTTCTGGAATTTCAATAATTCTATTAACAATACTTTTTTTTTTTTTTTTTAATAAAGCTATTAATCAATAAGAAATAGAGTTCAGATTTTGGCATAGTTTGCACATTATGTTGTATGTGTGACTTTTCTTCAACACTAATAGACTAATCTCTGATTGCAAACAGCCATAAAAAAAAGTCTGTGCAACATACTATAGCTTATACAGTAGTTTGGCATCCAAAAGATCAAGTATTACATTTTCTTAAAGTTCACTTGAAAATACAAGTGTTATTGTTTAGAATCTTTTTTCAGGATAAGTTTACCCTTGCCATTCAGTTGAACACCAGACAATGAGAAGTCACTGATCTCAGTTATTTAAAGGAAAAAAAAAAACACACCAAAATGTTTCCCGTGTCTTTTGATAGCAGATCTTATATTGTATGAAATGCCTATCTCTATCTTTGAAAGTACATTGCTACTTCTAACAAGTTCTCTGCTGTGAAGCATTGTATTATATACATAATGGTGTACTGGGGCAATGTGAAACAAATATAGATCTGAGAAATGGTACTCACTGTTTCTTTATAGTACTGTATTAAGGTATAGGACATCCATTGCTGTCGGAGGGAACCGATTGCTCTATTACACAAGTAAGATACATGGTCAGAAAGAAACCACAGGAGACATGAAAGTTAGCAAAGGCAGATTCTGAAATAAATATAACAGAAGGTGGTGGATACCTAGGATAACCTACCACTAGATGTTGTTTTGATAGAGGTGGTAGTAATCAATAAAGATACATAATTTATGGATCTTTGGGACAGAATCAAGAGTAGTGGTCAAGCAAGAGAGAGATTATACTATAGAAATGTGGGGCATGAGTGTTGGTTTAAGAGTGGCAAAAATATGCCCATCTATTCTAAATGCTATAGAAAAGGCTAAAAATGTGACCTGAACAGAGCAACAGTACCGTTTCATTGAGCCCCCCAAAGAGTCATTGTAAGGTCATCATGGAATGCTGGTATGACTTTGGCATGTTTTTAGTAATAATAAGGGGATGAATAATCACCTAGCATGAGTGACAAGTCAATGTACTATTAGGGCTGGACATCAATTAAAATTTTTAATCACACAATTAATTGTGATTAAAATTTGTAATCACACAGTTAATTGCATAAAGTGCCCCTCACATTTCCTCCTGTACAGTGCAAAATATAGATAGCAGATGGAAATTCTCAAAAACTGACACAATTCAATTCAATTGTCCCATAGAAAGGTAGGGTATCAAATCCCTCTACCTCCTTACTAATCTAAAAATAAAATCACTTATCTTACCTTTGTTGTCTAGTAGTGATTTTATCTTTCGAATCATCTGGTTCCTCATCTCTGGTTCTGCTTCCCTGTGCTCTATTCCAGGGCATCCTGTTTACTCTTTTTCTTTTTTGATCCTCTTTACTTTCTGCCTAATATCACAATCAACTTTTCTTCCATTTTTTTCCTCCTTTTCAGATTTGCCATTTCCTTTTCTTCTATTCCACGTCATTCATGGACACCATCGTCTAATCCCTTCCCTCTCCTGCCTATCTCTATCACTCTCTGTAAACTGCCTAGAAATCATTTGATTGAGGCGGTATAGAAGAATAAAGTTATGTTATGTTATTTCTCGCCTTCCCCCATCATCATCTTCCTTGTTTTTTACATCCCCTATTTCTAGTATCTGACCCTTTCAAACATCACCCCCATCCATACCTCTTTCTCCCAGCAAATCATCCTGTGCTCCTGAGCCCTCTCCCTCACCTACCATTGTCATGATATTTCTGCCTCTCCTTTGACAGATCTCCCTGTGCTCTTCAATACTCTTCCTTCCCCCTGTGGTCCATTATCTCTCTTCTTCCCTCCTCCTCCTCTCCTCCCATGTGATCTGGTATATCTCTGGGGTTCCTCCCTCTGACCTGTCATACACTGCTGGCAGTGCCAATGAATAAGGCAGGGCACTCCTAGCTGTCTCTAGAGTCTCTCGCTGTCTCTAGTGAGTCCCAACTATATGGGAACAGGAACTTATTTGATGTAACTTCTAGTTTCCATATAACTGGGACTTGCTAGAGACCGCAAGAGACTCTGGAGCCTACTAGTTGGCCGGCAGTGCTCTGCCTTATTTGCTGGCACTGCCGGACGCTTATGAAAGGTCGGAGGGAGGAACCCCAGAGATATGCCAGATCACATGGGAGGGGAGGAGGAGGGGAGAAGAGAGATAATGGACCACAGGGGGAGGGAGGGAAGGATTCCAGAGACATACTGGACCATGGCAATGGCAGATAAAGCAGCAGCAGGGTGGATTGAGGAGGTAAGGGGACCTGTGTTAACATACATTCAAATTTTTAACGCACATTAAACATATTTGCGTTATTAACACATTAAATATGCAGCCCTACTTATTATACATACATTTTTCAACCAAGGGCAAGCGGGGGCATTTGCCGGGGGCATGGGGGGGGGGGGGCTGCAGCAATGGCGGAGGCCCACTAGACCACCAGGTTTCTTTTGGGCTCCATTTATGATGAATTTCAGCCATTGTGGCAGGTCTGAGCTGCTTTATTGTCCTGTCAGTGCCTGAGCCAATAAGCACTCAGGCACTGACAGGAAAGTAAGGCTACGACAACTCAGACCCTGCTGGTAAATATCAGCTCTGATTCCATATAAATAGAAAATCTGTTCCTTTTGGAGAATCACCCGGAGAGCTCACTTTAATATTAATGGCCTCGTTATACTACAGTTTAAACATTAATGACCTCATTGTACTACATTTGCATAGTACAATCAGAGACTGCTAGAAAGCACAGGAAAGACCACAGTGAGCCGTTTCGATAATCAGGCAGTAAATTACGTGCATTTAATGATGGTTTAGTGCCATCGTTAAATGAACGATGACTTTAGAGAATGCAGCCCTGAATTCTTTATATCGCGCTTAAAAAAATTGGCATCAAATGCTATTTTTTTAAAAGGCGAATAAAGTTACAGTTTATAGAATAGCACTTGCCTACAGACTGGCCACCCTATCAGAAGCTAAGCAGGATTAGGCCTAACTAGTACCTGGATGGGAGACCACCTGAAAATACTAGTTGCTGTAGGTTGAGGGGCTTCATGTTGCACAGCTGCAATATAGTGAAGCCATACAGAAGAAGGAAACAGCAAACCACTCCTGTACTCTGTCATGAAATATTACAGGGTTGATTTCTCACTGTGTGTGTTGCCATGAGTCAGTGACCAACTCAGTGGCATAATCCAGCCATCCATAGAACAGCACTTACACCTGGGAGCCACACTTAACTTTACAACCATTTGCACTGAAGGAAATGTGGTGCAAGACCTCATGCCTAAAGTTAGGCACAGATGCCCCTTATTCTATAATAACTTTGAGGAAAATCCCAGTTTTTGGTGCTGTGTGTAAATTTTAGGTGCATATCTTCCTCCAAAATGTATGTATATGACTTTAAATTATACAACAACAATTTATTGTTTCTATAGTGCTACCAGGTGCATGCAGTGCTGTACATTGTACATATAAGAGATGGTCCCTGCTCAGAAGAGCTTACAATCTAATTATAACAGACACATAGAAGGGGCTAGAAGGTGGTAGGGGGGACTATTAAGAGAATGACAGACAGATGTGTTGGTTGGGTCAGTGTTTAAATGCAGCTTCAAATAAAGCTTTTAGTCTGGCTTTGAATACCGCCAGAGACAGAGTCTGATGTAGCGAGTCAGGCAGGTTGTTCCAAGCAGGCGGCGTAGCAAGGTAGAAAGGACAGAGATGGGAGTTGGCGGTAGAGGAGAAGGGTACAGAGAGGAGAGACTTGTCTGACGAGCGGAGTTGTCGGAGGGAAGTATATTTTTAATGCTAATAATTGCTTGTTAGGAAGACAATTGTCGATGCTAATTGACTCATCATTCAATTAGGTTGCATGAGCAACTGAAAGCACCATTTATAGAATTTGGGGGTATTAGTAAATAATAATAATAATTTTATTCTTATATACCACCAAAGCCGTAATAGTTCAAGGCAGTTTATAATAAAGAAGAGCTGGACAGTCAGCGAAAATAGGCACAATGTAAAGTCATCAAATACAAGTGAGCAGAATACAGAGGTAAGGCATAAGAGATTTTAGGTAACAATTCGGTTAGAGTATTAAAGAGATAGGGCTTAAGAGTTCTTAGGTTACAAATCGGTTAAACAAGTTTGTTTTTACTAATTTTCTGAAACTTAAATAGGATGAGGAGTGCGTAATAATGTTACCCAGCCAATCGTTCAGTTGACCTGCTTGGATAAATAATATGCATTAATACATATTAGCTTGCATAAACATGGTGCTAAAGTTTATTAAATCTATCCCATAATCAATAATCTTAGCATTAAAAAACCTACTTTTCTAAACCTTCATGCATCCTTTCCCATTCTCCATTCCAGTTAACTACCAAAACCCCAATCCCTTTATGTTTTACATGTTCAAGTTTAAATATAAAATTTACTTTAAAATTTAAGCACAGAGGTTACAAAGGATAAGAGATGCTCTCATTTTTTGCAGATGAATCAGGTTTAATGAATAGGTGGCACTCAACTACTAATGGGAGACTGCTGTGTAATATATAAAAACAAGGGAATGAGCCAGCTGTTCTTCTCTCCTTAGATGTCAAAAAGACTTTTGATTGAGTGGGGATATCTATTCCAAGCACTAGACTATCTTGAGTTTGAAGATGGTTTTATTACTATGATCAAAGGGCTGCATAAAACTCCAAGGCATATATACAGGTAAACAGCATTGCCAGACTCTTTTCATCTTGATATAGAAACTTATCAAAGGTTCCCTTTATCCCCATTACTGTGTAATTTTATGTTTTGAGTTTTCTGTGTAGGCTATCAGCCAAAACAATGGTGTCTTTGGGATAAAAATAGGAAAGTTGTCATTTTAAGCAGATGAATTACTAATATTTCTTGAATTGGTAGTTCTAATGTTGCTATTTTTTCTATCCCTGAATTACCGTATTTTCACGCAAATAACACGCACCCGTATAAAACGCGCACACGTGTATAGCGCGCAGAAATCACGATGATAAGCACAAAAACTTTGGTATAACGCGCTCACGATTATACCGCGCATGCTGCCCGACTCTCCGTTCACCCCCCTGACTTCCGTGCACTGCCCCGCCTCTCCGTGCGCTGTCCCGACTCTCCGTTCACCCCCTCTGACTTCCGTGCACTGCCCCGCCTCTCCGTGCGCTGTCCCGACTCTCCGTTCACCCCCCCCTGACTTCCATGCACTGCCCTGACTTTCCGTGCGCTGTCCCGACTCTCCGTTCACCCCCTCTGACTTCCGTGCACTGCCCCGCCTCTCCGTGCGCTGTCCCGACTCTCCGTTCACCCCCCCTGACTTCCATGCACTGCCCTGACTTTCCGTGCGCTGTCCCGACTCTCCGTTCACCCCCCCTGACTTCCGTGCACTGCCCTGACTTTCCGTGCGCTGTCCCGACTCTCCGTTCACCCCCTGACTTCCGTGCACTGCCCCGCCTCTCCGTGCGCTGTCCCGACTCTCCGTTCACCCCCCCCCCGACGTCCGATTCATCCCCCCCCCCCCGGCAGGACCATTCGCACCCCCACCCCGAAGGACCGCCGACTCCCCGACAATATCGGGCCAGGAGGGAGCCCAAACCCTCCTGGCCACGGCGACCCCCTACCCCCACCCCGCACTACATTACGGGCAGGAGGGATCCCAGGCCCTCCTGCCCTCGACGCAAACCCCCCTCCCCCCAACGACCGCCCCCCCCAAGAACCTCCGACCGCTCCCCCAGCCAACCCGCGACCCCCCCTGGCGACCCCCACGACCCCCCCACCCCCCTTCCCCGTACCTTTGGTAGTTGGGCCAGAAGGGAGCCCAAACCCTCCTGGCCACGGCGACCCCCTAACCCCACCCCGCACTACATTACGGGCAGGAGGGATCCCAGGCCCTCCTGCCCTCGACGCAAACCCCCCTCCCCCCCAACGACCGCCCCCCCCAAGAACCTCCGACCGCTCCCCCAGCCGACCCGCGACCCCCCTGGCGACCCCCACGACCCCCCCACCCCCCTTCCCCGTACCTTTGGTAGTTGGCCGGACAGACGGGAGCCAAACCCGCCTGTCCGGCAGGCAGCCAACGAAGGAATGAGGCCGGATTGGCCCATCCGTCCTAAAGCTCCGCCTACTGGTGGGGCCTAAGGCGCGTGGGCCAATCAGAATAGGCCCTGGAGCCTTAGGTCCCACCTGGGGGCGCGGCCTGAGGCACATGGGCCCAACCCGACCATGTGCCTCAGGCCGCGCCCCCAGGTGGGACCTAAGGCTCCAGGGCCTATTCTGATTGGCCCACGCGCCTTAGGCCCCACCAGTAGGCGGAGCTTTAGGACGGATGGGCCAATCCGGCCTCATTCCTTCGTTGGCTGCCTGCCGGACAGGCGGGTTTGGCTCCCGTCTGTCCGGCCAACTTCCAAAGGTACGGGGAAGGGGGGTGGGGGGGTCGTGGGGGTCGGCCAGGGGGGTCGCGGGTCGGCTGGGGGGGCGGTCGGAGGTTCTTGGGGGGGGACGGTCGTTGGGGGGGAGGGGGGTTTGCGTCGAGGGCAGGAGGGCCTGGGATCCCTCCTGCCCGTAATGTAGTGCGGGGTGGGGTTAGGGGGTCGCCGTGGCCAGGAGGGTTTGGGCTCCCTTCTGGCCCGATATTGTCGGGAAGTCGGCGGTCCTTCGGGGTGAGGGTGCGAGTGGTCCTGCCGGGGGGGGGATGTATCGGACGTCGGGGAGTCGGCCGGGCAAGAGGGCTTGGGCTCCCTCTTGCTCCGATCGTGGATGCGGGTGCGGGTGGGAGCGCGTGCGAGTGGTCGTTCGGGGTGGGGGTGCGAGTGGTCCTGCTGGGGGGGTGAATCGGGCGTCGGGCGGGGTGGGAACTATGTTTGAAAACTTTCGTATACCGCGCTCACGCATATAACGCGCGAGGGGTATGCGCGGTAGGTAAAAACGCGTATAACGCGCGCGTTATATGCGTGAAAATACGGTAGTCGCACTTAGTACTTGGAGTGTCCCCCTTAATTGGACAGAATCAGTCCACTTGATATTCAGACTGTGGTAGGTAGCTGTCTGTCTGTGGTGAACCTGGAAATTCAATGCTGGTATCACATCCGGTGACCTGCATTGACTCTACATTTTATGGGAGGCCGGCCATGACAAAGCCAGCTATGCCAATATTCCTCAGCTGGCCAGCTACGTCACAGCAGCCAAAGATAGGCATGTCTGTGTGGCCACTGAACTTAGAGGGCGAGTCGATGAATATCAGCAATGATTGACTATGTCACGTGACTTAGGAAGTAGACACCAGACTATCTGGGGAAACTCATCAACAGGCTTTACCACATTAGCGTGCACTTACGATTAGAACACTCTAAACGTTAAAAATGTCCATAGGATTATAATGGGCATCTTTACAAATTAGCATGCACTAACGTGGTAGCATCCATTGATGAATTCCAGCTGAGTAAACGCATTAACCCCCCACCCCACTAAGCCATGGTAGAGGTTTCTACTACGGCCCAGAGCACTATAGGTTCCGATGTAGCACCCCCAGGTCACAGTAGAAACCTCTACCATGGCTTAGTGAAAGTCTGTCCTAATTGTAGGCACTGAGTTAATCAGGCACCAATCTGAATATAAGCCAGTGCCTGATTAACATCTGAGTCAGTCCAGTTCCTGGATAGTCAGGGCATTGAACATCTGAGATCGAATCAGCCTGTTGCTGAAAACGACCTACAAGTTGCTGAATAATATCCCACAATTTATTTTATCTGTTTATTTTTATTCATTAAATAAAGAAACACATATATACCACTTGATGAAAGCCAACTTCTTACAGTGTCATAATATATCCAAATTTAATGCCTGGATGTCAGATTGATAAGGTTTTGATTTCGCAACTTAATAAAAGGATAGCACAGATAGCAAATGATGAAGGGATATCAAGGAGAGAGGAAGGAAAAAGCTTTGGCCCCCTTTTATCAAGTCATGTTACATGTTAGAGTTGTTTTTTTTTTATCACTGGCCGCTGTGGTTAAAGTTCTGACGCTCAAAGGAATTCTATGAGCATCGGAGCTTTTATCGTAGCGTCCAGCGATAAAAAACCCTAACGCAGCTTGATAAAAGGAGGTCTTTGTTTGGTGGAATACTATTGGAATCTTTAATTTTCGGAACCTTTACTACCACTATTTATCACTGTATTTCCAAAGTGCTACCATATGTACGCAGCACTATATATTAAGCATGCAAGAGACGGTCCCTGCTTGAAAGAGCTTACAGTCTAATTATGACAGACATAGAGGACAAAGGTGAATTTATACATGATACTTAGTGGGAATTACAAGAGACTTAAGAGGTGAAAGGGTAGGGTTGTAAGAGGGAATGACAACAGATGTGGGTGCTTTACAAGTTGGCAGGGTAAGACTTAAAGGCAGCTTCAAAAAGTGGTCTTTCAGCCTGGACTTGAAGACTACCAGATACGGAACTCGACACACTGAGGAACAAATGGTACAGTTCTTGCATGGGATAAGGTGGAAACAATTAAAATAATTTGTAACTGGCTTATAAACCTCAATTTTTAATGACATGCATCCCTTTATCAGATTATTTAGTGATACTATGATAGCTGGTAAAAAATGGAAAAAAAAAGTAAAGCAAATAAGAGGATCAATCAAAAGCTTATGAAAAGACTATGCAATCTAGCTTGTCTGTATGTTTATGGGTAAATGATGCTTCATTTCAAAGTTTTCATCCTCTCTAGTTTCTGAATCCACAGAAAAAAAACCTCTTAGCTTTTAGAATTCATCTTTGCTCTTAATGAGCTACAGTTCAATCACTGTTATTTTAATTTGCACATCTTTTGATGATGCATTACAGCTGTAAACACAGGTCAGCCATTTTCATTTATCACTCCTGACAGGTTCCCTATAAATATGAATACTTTTCTCATGCCTGTCAATAGAGATTTATTTCATTTGTCAATCTTTCTTGTAGCAGGGTCCCCAACATTTCCACTGTTATAGTGGATAAGAAAACTTTGGACTTCTTGGGCCCAATATTCAGTGCTATTTAGATACCTGGGAATAGCTAATGTCATCTAAATAGCACATAACTGGCTATTTGCTGATATTAATCCTGGATAGCCGGCTATCTTGCACTGAATATTGAGAATGGATTGGCTGGTGACTGGTTATGCTGTGCAACATAGCCGGTCACTGCCAATATTCAGTGGCTCACCAGCTTAATTCAGTAGCCAAAGACAACCACCTAAAAGGGTGGCATATCTTTGGCCATTAAGACTTTGCCAGCTAGCCACTGAATATTGCCTAGTTTGTTGACTCTTCAGGAACACTGTAGACATATATGGTTGTTTCTCCTTCAGCCTAGTAGATGTTCAGTAATGTTCAAAATGTAATGTCCAATTTGTAATGTCCTGCAAAGTTCCATTGCAATGCCCACCTTAGGTTTCTCCAGTGATCTAAAGTGTTCGCCATTTCTTGCTGTAAGTCACCTTGAACCTTTGTAGGTATAGCGTGATGCACAAATAATAGATTACATTACACTGCATTATTTGTATAGGATTCTGTTTCTTTTCTTCAAAGCATTAGCCCAATTTATTTGCATTCATGGCTTTCAGAACTTTAATAAAGGGAATATTTTTAAAGTGTTATTAATATTCAGTGGTTTCTACATAAGTGGAGGGGCATAATAAAAAAATATGTCTAAGTCCAATTTGTTTGTAGGGTACTAGTCGCCCAAACCTGGTGGGTTACAAATGTCCATTCTTGAAAAATACGTCAAGTATGTTTTTTTGAGAATCACCCAGGCGTTTGATCGTTCAGACCGCCACTACATCTATCTTTATACCACATTCTTGACCAAGTCAGAAGCGTCCAAAACAAGACCATTTGGATGTGGGAGGGGCCAGCAATGTAATGGACTAGCCATCCAGTCATGGCAATAGAGCAGTAGGGTACCTTACAGGGCACTGCTGTTAACTTAACAAAAAGAGTGCCACATAAACATCTCACCAGAACTCCCATATATGTAATGTTGAGCTCCCCCAAATCCACCAGCCCACCCCCCAGACTACTTAAGCCACCTCTGTGTAACTCAACTAGGCTTTCCTACGTAAAGTGCTAATATTCCAGAGGCGGGTATGTACATTTTTATTCTGCGCTTTGTGGGGGTGCAAAGGGGTCAGTGCACACAGGGGGAGTGTGTGGGGGGGTCTGTACTTTGTCCCTGCAGTGGTTCTCTGGTCACTTTGGATATCTTTTGGGCACTTATACATATCTTTCCATCATCTAACTCACAATGTATAAGTTCGTCAAACAATGGCAGTCTCGTCAAACCTTCGATTATCACTGCAGAACGTCTAGGTCGGCCCACATCCTGCCATGACCCCAAAAATGCCCCTTTTAGCTATGGGCGCACAGCAGGATTCTGAGGCCTAAAAAGTCCGTGGACATGTCTATAAAGTCATTTCAATTATCAGTACTTGATCTGTCTTTTAGATCATCCAAATGCCGACTTGAGTGGGCTTTTAGACATATTTCTGTTTCGATTATGAGCCTCATAATGTTTAATATTCATTTCTTGGGTTATTAGCATGTTTTCTTAGGACCTCCATGCCTCCAACTATGTACATTTTCAGCTACCATACAATTAAGACAGAGCAAGTGGAACAGATTAAGGAGATGTTTCTCCAATGTGGCTACCCAAAGAAACTAGTTGGCATGGCTTTTAAAAGAGCTTTGCATAACAATAGAGACTTGCTGCTGCAACCTAGAAGTATTACTGAAGACAAGTCCTTCTTGATATGTAATCTAAAATTCACCTCATCATCTCAGAAGATTTGAGAAAAGCCCCCTGTTTGGGCTTCTCAATAACTGACCTCACGACACTTGATATGCTGGTATAAGTAATGTATATTTTTTATTAATAATCAATAACAGGTTACAAGAACAAGTCTTTCAGCATATGGAGCTGACAGATTAATATACATCAAGCGCTTTGGGTATATCTGGGTGTCTGTCCTTAAACAGGCCTCAAGAGACTGTCCTTTTATATATTTTTGACAATCTGAGACCACGTTGGTATATATTACATTTTTAGTTTTCATTGGTTACTTACAATTGTCATTTCACTTATCAGTTTCTTAATTGGTTAGTAATTTTATTTTTCTTGAGTCATACTGTGCATAACGCCCATTTGCTAGAAATGCTACCTATTTCCTGACAGATGCCATTTTAACATCAAGGTCATCAATTTCTAGCCAAGGGTCCGCCCATTTCAGGACTTTTCTTGTATAACAGCTAATTTTATATTCTTGGTCAATAGTCTGTGCTAATCCTCTTGTGTTCACTTCCTTATTTTTATGATACATCAACAGATGTTCATGTCAGTCACTATGTGAAAGAATAAGTTCCACTTGACTTACTTTCTCAGCATTTTGCTTGGCTTGCTTATCTTAGCAAGAATAGATTGTGTAAAAGCTGACAGTTTTTATTCAGGGTGTCTTTTAGGCCTACTTTCAGGCCTTTAAAATATATTACATTACATTAGTGATTTCTATTCCGCCTGTGCCTTGCGGTTCGTCATATTTCTATTATTCTGGGGATTTCAGGGGATCTGTCTTCACCTCCAGTATCATGGAGGGCTTACCTATCTTCACCTGTATGTACCTGCACAGGTCTTCTTCCCCTCCTTCCTCATTTTGCTTCATAGTACTTCAGCAAAAATAGTTGGCTTACCTCAGCCAAGCAGAATGTCCAATGATTGTAGTCAAGGCATATGGTTAGATTCACTCTTCTCTTTCTTCTCCTCCCCTGTGCCCTCTTAACCTTGATTTGGCCCTTGCAGTTGCTTCCTCCCCTCCTGTATCACCTCCTAAGTTAAAGTAGCTCTGACACTGTGAAGGAGTATCCTGCAGGGAGAGTGGTAGAGTCCTATAGACTCCTTCACATGTGGTAAGTGTTCTGCTGGTACCATGTACACAACCTGAAAAAAAACAAGAAGTAAACTCCTCAAAAAGTACTGCATAAAATTTGCAATTTTTGCAAGATAAAATCCCACCATAAAACACATTAAATTCAAATTCTAGCACATTTTAGTAAAAGGGGCCCTTAGCTACTTAAGCCAATCATATGTACACTTTGTGTATATCACAAGCTGGTCTGTGTGTCTAGCTTTTACAGCTCTTTAGAAAGGAGAACAGTAGAATGAATGGGGAGATTAAGTTAATTCAGGGGGATGGCATGATTTAGATGATGCAGTTGGGAGAGTTGTTTATTGCAGCAATTGTGTGTGAAACAGTCTGAATTGCTGCAGGACCTGAGAGACTGATAAAGGCTAATGAATGAATCAGCAGCAAATGCAGGTTTTGTTTTAAAGTTGCTTAAATGTTTTCTTGTTTTGGTTTATTTGGATCAGAGCGTTAATCATTTATACAGCAACTCCAAGTGTGAAAGCTCTCATACTTTCTGGATAAGAAAGAGCTGTTACAACTGAGACTATCTTTAAGAAAGTAACTACCGGTACTCCCTCACTGGTTTTTGGCCTTGGTAAACCATAACCAGGAAGCCTCAGGTCAGTTTTCAAAAGAAGGTATGTGTCTAGCGAAAACAGTAAGGTTAATACAAAATGCATCTGTTGAGTAAGCTAGGAAATTCAAATTAAATCCAGTGTTGGGTGTTGACTTCATAGAGTGCTTGTATTTGAATGTTCCAGGTTACTCAACAGATTCATTTAGTTGCGAAAGTCGATAAAAAGCAAACATGTATCCCTCGATCAGGAGGAGAAGCTGGGAAGTAAGTTTATGCAGATAGCGGCATTATTTAACTATCAGCAATCATATGAGAATAAGATTCCCAAATCCTAGAGAAATCAAATACAAAACCCTTCAATTTGCAACCTTCCCATACCTGGCAGCAAAACATCCCATCCTACCAGAATTTTTATAGAATCCTGAAAACCTATCTATTTGGAAAATACCTTACCCCTCCCACAAACACACACAAACAAAAGGTATGACCACCAGAAACCAAACAAGACATAAATCACCTTCCCTACCTTGATATATGTTCAGCCTCTCTAGTTACCCCTCATCCTATAAGAAAGGGATAAAGACCATCCTCTTCAGCACAGTTCTGGCCACTGTATCTCAAAAAAGATATAGCGGAATTAGAAAAGGTTCAAAGAATAGTAACCAAAATGATAAAGAGGATGGAACGCCTCTCATATAAGGAAAGCTTGGGGTAATTTAGCTTGGAAAATAGATGGTTGAGTGGGGATATAATTGTGGTCTACAAAATCCCTAGTGGTGTAGAATGGATAAAAGTGAATCGATTTTGTACCCTTTCAAAAAGTACAAAA